>NC_142027.1:50104712-50424712 GCF_982192425.1 Myodes glareolus
TTTCTGTGTGATTATTTCAGGGCTAAGCAGCTGGGAACTAACTAGCAGCCTCCCTCCTACAAAACTCTTATTCTAAATTCAGTTAATTCAATTTAGTATGCAGCTCCATTTAAAAAAATGACTTCTCTGAGTAATGACTTCCTTTTCCTACAGAAACTAACATGGTTTTATTGCCAGAAACAGTACATTTCTAGGTATCATTACATATATATTCATGTGACATACACACCAACACACTTAGCTAAAGACCAACTACAATATGTAATTTACTAAACATAGAACTTACTGTTACAGAAGTAACTAGTTAGATACAAAATATGACTGACCAGACATAAAAAGTCATTTTTAAGCTACTGTAAATAAAATGTATTCCTAAAATATGCCTTAAGTTTGGCTAACAGAGTTGATAGGCAAAAGATAGAAACAACCCCAATGTCCATCTGTGGACAAACAGATAAACAAAAGGTATACACCTTAGGGCAACATTTAGTCTTAAGCAGAAATGAATTCTTGCATATGCTACAACATGAGGAAATGCAAAACAAAATGCTAAGTAAGTGCACGGCTTGTGAGCCAGCCACACAGAGTCAAATCTTAGATGATTTCATGTACATAAGAAATAACATGCTCACATTAATAGAAAGGAGAAATAGAATACAGATTTCTGAGACCTGGGAGGGGAAAAGGGATGTTTGCATGTATGGTTAGAGAGATTTAGTTTGGGTAGTTAAAAAAAAAAATGGACCTGAGTTTTTTTTTCTTGTTCTTCCTCCTTCTGCCCCTCATTTGGACCATGGGGGGCTCAGTCCGGTGCTCCAATGTGGGTCTCCGTCTGTATCGCCATCCATCGTCGGATGAAGGATCTATGGTGATAAGCAAAGTCTTCATCAATATGGTTATAGGCCAAGGCCGGTTCAGGCACCCTCTCCTCTGTCCAGAGAACAATCTGGGGATCTCTCCTTGGACCTGGGATCCCATTTATAATCAAGTCTCTTGTAAACCCTAAAATGACTCCCTTAGTTGAGAAATATTCTTCCCTGATCCCATATCCATCCTTCCTCCCTCCCCCCATCTCAGTCCCCCGAGTTTTCCACCATTCCTCCCCTACTCCCAGGACTGCGAGGGGTGCGATCACCCACTGATACAAGGGGACTGATCTAATGAGAGTTCACAAAGGCCAGTTGTACTGGGATTGAACGAGCATGTGATCCAACCAGATTTTCTGAATGTGGCCGGATTCTCTGAATGTGGCTGGCCAGGAGCCTTTCTGAAAAGCCATTGACAATGACACTGGGACTTGTTTCCTCTGCATATACTGGATTTTTGGGATCCAGTCTGTTTGGATACTCACCTTCCTGGACCTGGAGGGAGGGGGGAGGAACTTGAACTTCCCACAGGGCTGGAAGCCCTGACTGCTCTTAGGGATGGAGAGGGAGGAGGAAGGGAAGGGGGGCAGTGGGAGGGTGTTGGGAGGAGGGGCGGAAATGGAAATTTTCATAATTTAATAAACTTTGAAAAAAAATAAAAAAATAAAAAAGTAAAAAAATAGTGGACATGAATGTATGAATGTTTGAGATGGTTGCATGACAATGTGAATATATTTAAGGTCTCTGAACCACTCATCTAAAAACAATTAAGATAGCAAGCTTTATGTTATATTTTTCCATGAAGGAAATATATTTGAAATTATTTTGAGTTTTAGTGAAAGTGGAATGTAATGTTTCAGAAGAAAACTGAGCTGTATACTACGGAGAACCATTAGAAGAGTTTGGGAATATAATAATTTATTAGCTTGAAGAACAGTCTCTACTTTGCTGTTAAGATCTGCTGTATTTAGGAAATAGAAACACTAATATTCCCCTTCATTCACAAACAGTAATGACTGTAATAAACTGTGAGAGACTCTAGTTTAGAGAAACAAAGAATTCTTTCAAACGTTCTCTTTGGTCACATGATGGTAAATGTATGGAGGTTTCTTCTTCAGTTTTTTACTTCTTACCAATTTATCTTGTTGCTAGGGAAAGCCAAGCCTTATTTGTAAGAGGAGGCTCAGCCCTGAAATAATCACACAGAAACTGTATTAATTAAATAACTGCTTGGTCTATTAGCTGCAGTTTCTTATTGGCTAACTCTTATATGTTAATTTAACCCATTTCTATTAATCTTTTTATCGCCACATGGCTGTGGCTTACCAGCTAAAGTTTTGGCATCTGTCGCTGGCAGGGCTACATGGCTTCTCTCTGACTCTGCCCTTCTCTCTCTCAGCATTCTGTGTAGTTTTCCCAGGCTAGCTCTGTTATCCTATAGCTCTGCTATAGGCCCAAAGAAGTTTCTATATTCATTAATGGTAATCACAGCATACAGAGGGAATCCCACATCACTTATTGAAGTTCATATTTCTCCAGAAATTCTATATGCTATCAATTGATCCTTTTGTTTCCTAGATATGTCAAATGTTTTCTGTTCACTTCAGAAATCACGTAGTAATCATTTAATATAGCATTAGTTGGAATTCAACATATATATATATATATATATATATATATATATATATATATATATATATATTCACACAATAACCACCATTACTATCAGGACACAAAACAGTTCTTTTACCCCAAAGAGCTCTCAGCTCATCTCCATTTTTGTTCCTACCACTTACCCTAGACAGCTGCAGGTCTCTTCTTATCCTTTTTGTTTTTCAGTAAGAGAATTGTTATGTATGTGAAATATAGCATGGAACCTTCTAAGAAAGACTTACTATACTCATTATGTTGTCAAATGCCAGCAGTTTCTGTCCTTTTAATTTCTGAGTAGCATTTCTTTGTAAGGATGGACCTTAGAATATTTAGTCAAACATTCATGAAAGGCAGTTGTAGTTTTCCATTTGGAGCAATTATGAATAGAACTGCTATAAAATTTTCATATATATATGCATAAAAACTAGTTTTTGTTTGTTTCTGAATGGTAATATTCAAGGGTAGGATGTTATATTTATGTATGTATGCCTCAATACCACACAGCATTTTTACTAAGTGACTGCACCATTTTCATTTCCACCAGTGATGTAAAAATTCCAGGTGCTTCATATTCTTGTAGCTCCTTGTTATTGTCTGGATGGTTTTCTTAGTCATTGTAATATGTGCAATAGAAACAGCTTTTTCTTTTAGGTTGTAAAAGATAATGTAATTTGGAGGCTGTCATCATTCCTACCTCCCATCTGTAGAACTTTTCTACTCCTGTACTATTAGTGTATTTCTGATACCATTTTCTATTGCATATATATACTCTTCATGTAAGTAATGCTTTTCCTATGAATTTTATTAATTTAGTTTTTCAACTTTTTAAAAAATGAATGCCTAATAACATGGCCTCTCTGTATTTAAATTCTAATGTGGTATTATATGTAATATATTTAATATTATTATCAATATACATATAATATGTGTGTATGCATACATATATATAATTGATGTAAAAATAATGCACTAATTTAATTATATTTTATTGAACATTTATTTACAGCATTTCACCAAGTTAGGTGAAAAAGACATAACAAGAATGTAGTGTATACAATTATAGTTTTTTAAAAATATTTATTTATTTATTATGTATACAGTATTCTGTCTAAGTGTATGCTTGCAGGCCAGAAGAGGGCACCAGACCCCATTACAGATGGTTGTGAGCCACCATGTGGTTGCTGGGAATTGAACTCAGGACCTTTGCAAGAGCAGGCAATGCTCTTAACCATCTGAATCATCTCTCCAGCCCCCAATTATAGCTTTTTGAACTTCTAATGATGAGGAAAGTTTTGTATAGTGTGTATTCACGATGGTAAAATTCTTTGTGTTCGGTATATGCAGTGTTTAATGAGTATAATCTCTTTTTATATTTTTGGAAAATTGGAAATAGGTTTGTGGAAGTGAGTACAACTATGCTCAGGACTAGAGGATAGTGGTGGCAGTTATAAAATCTCTATCACAGTGCCTCATGACTAATAGATGTCCATGTGTTCTTAGCAATTTTTTCCAAATTGAAAATTTTAACCTTATATTGTATCTTATTAGGATTTACCTCTATCTACCAATTTTGGCAAAATTGTTGTTTTAACAAATACTTGACTTTGCAGAACAGCATGATATAATACATTTGATCATTATCTTTATTGCTATAGGATACTGTACACTGACATAAAGTTCTAATTTGATCTTATAATCTCTAAGAGAAGTAGCATATTGATATACTCTATTTATATGTTAGTTCCAACTGTTTATGTCCATAACCTTCTAGATTTTCTCCAAACATACTGATTCGTCTCTGGTTAGCATCTCTTCTAGTGCTCCATTGTGCTTCCTAGACATGCTGATCAAATCCAATAACTTTATTTCAGGCTGTTGACTTCAAGATTTTTATCACAAAATTCTACCATAGCATCTTAACTAACTTCAAACTTATGAAAGCAAAAATGAGCTTCATACATGTTTTATTACACTCTTTCCAGCCATTACAAAAATAAAATGCATCAAAATATGTATTTATACTACTAAGGTTTTCACAATATGTTAGTTATTGTGGGAGGTTTCGGACAGTGGACTTGTCCTATATTGATGGAGTGGATGAGGTACAGTAATCCGCAAGGATTGGAAGAACTCACAGGAATCTGTTAACAGTGCTTATCTAGGGGTGGCAAGAAGATTGCAGAGACAGAGAGGCTGTTTATGTAGAAAAATTGTAGTTTTGTGTTTTTTTAAACTTTGTGTTTGGGAAGGGTTTTTAGTATATTTTGTCTGAGATTTGATTGGCAAAAATGCACCATTTAAAAATGTACATTGTAATGTTTTTATATATAAATATGATATAGAAGGTATGAAAATCAAGCAAATTGACACATCTATCACCCCCCATATAGTTACTTTTTGTGTTGTGCATGTATTATGAACAAATAAGACATTAGGTCTTAGCAAATTTCAAGAAAACCATCCAATATTATTAATAATGGTAAACCATTCAATATTAATAATAATGGTCACCAGTTTGTATTATAGGTCCCTATATTTTATTCCATCCATAATTTCTATGAAGTCATCAGACTTGTTAGTTTGTTATCTATCACTTTGGCTTGTTGGTGTGCTCAATTTATCTAATTGAGAAAATATGATATTTGGTGTCAAATACCATAAAATTTTTAAAAAATATAAAATTTGAGTATTGTAAAGTAGATAATGTAATATTTTTGTCCTAAGGAAGAGTAAAAAGTAGTCTGGTTATTCTTATGTAGAAAATACAGTCTGTGTCCTGTAAGCTGCTTGCTTTCCCCATTCCCTGAGAAGACTATTAGTGAATCTACAAGCTATTTGACAAATTCCCATAACTAGCCTTAGGGGTTTAGTAATAACAACAAGAATAAAACAATTTAAAAAGCATATTTCACAAATCCACCTCCAATTTATGTGGCTATTAGTTTATGGTGTGAAATATTAGGGTAGACTATAAAGTTAACTGAAAAAATGTTCTCTTGCGTGGGGAGGTTCTGCTGTCGACTCTTGTTTTCCTCCATTGCATTTCTGAATTTCTGTGTGCATCACACCATCTAATGCCTTCTCAGGAGAAAGTTTTCCTTCTGTGTTGGTTTTTTAAGGCTCTGTGGAACTGCAATAAAATCTTAAATAGTCTAAGAAAATAATTATATACAGGAATAAATATTTGCTGCTGCAGTTATTAGGATTTATAAAGCATAGAGTATGTGGGAGTATTTATTTCCTAAACTAAATAATGACAAGTTAAGGTGACCATGATTGAAAAGGAAGACAATCCATCAAATCCCTGAAGTGGTGTGAATTCTCAGAAGCCACCCAGTATTCTAACTTTTGTTTCTAGATCATGAGGTTAGAAATTATTACTCACATTTGTTAGTCCTGTGGACTAAGATCCATTTCACAGTGAACATTTGCAGTTGACTTGATGACAGGGACTGTCTTTGGTTTCAACTTATTATTATCTTTTCCAGAAGAATATCATGTTCCTCACCAGTAACAGTCTTGTTGCCAAAAATGTGCTTATTATTGTATTTCAAATTTTATTTTAAAAAATCATGTGATTTGTTTTAACTCTTGTTATGTACATACTTGCAGATTATAACCTTTCTGATTTTGCTTTCTGTATACAAAGTGTAAAATACTTATTGTGTTTTCTTTGATAGAAAATGGTTACCAATCCCTTATAGATAAGGAATCTAAATCCCAGAAAAGTTAAACGAATTTAACTTTAAATTCCATTGATTACTGTGTTTTCTACTTACCATTGTTCTGGTTGCCTTGCAAGTAAATTAGCTGCTCATTTCATTAGCTCCTTAACCTATAATATTGTTGTGAGCATTAAATGAGGAGGTGATACATGGAATGATTTTAAAACTGCCTGAAACATGATTATTGTTGCAATAATTGTTGCCTATTGTCATATCTAGAGTCAGTGTGTTCAATTGATGGGTTGTCCTAAAGAGACTCAGATTCTCCTAATTTTTATAAGTGGGTTGGAGCCATCACATTTCAGATATGAGAGAAAATTTTTTTCATTTTTATTCTCATTTTTGTAATATGGTTTGTTCATACTCCTTTAAGTCATCTAAAGAATAATAGAAAGACATTTTATACTTCTAAATTACATTGATTACACCTACTATTGAAGGGAAAACTTAAACGCAGAACACTTATATGACAGTCCCTAGAATAACCTGCCCTGAGTCTGGAAGATGGGACCTATGGGTCTCTCATCTTTCCACCCAGAGGACATTCTCATATATCTAAAGCTCCCTGAACAGATTACATTTTTAGTGGTTAAGCTCTTATTTTTAATTGTATTTTATGCAGTAGTGCAATTTTGAGTTATTCCTCATTCTTCCAGTGTTATTCACACAACACATATTTTCCCAGATTATTGATATTCTTCATCTCAAACTACGAAATTTTCATCCTGAACTACATGGAACGAAGTGAGGTTAAAGGCCTTAAACAGTGGGCCCTTATTACATTGACCTGTTAGGTTCTTTTGACTACTCTTTTTTTTTTATGTTTTGAAGGGGCCCCACACCATTTTATTTTTCCCAAAGCATTAGAATAAAGAAAAACCTATTTTTGCTGTAATAAAATTCAGACGTCTAGTTTCCCAAGAAGATCTGCTTCTTGGTTGACAATTACTAGGAAAATGATTGTTAAAGGCTATAGGTTATAATGGATTTTCAAAAGTATCAAAACTAAAAGACCATCTCTAACCTTGACCTATTAAAATGACAAGAATTGGTGTAGCTTTTAATTGCTTCCTTTTTGCATCCTATCTTGTGTTTGCTTAATTTACTGGTCCAAACAAGATCTTACTCTTTTCAGACCTGTAGATTTAATCTCACAAAAGAAAACACTCTTTTTTTTTTGGTAACTGTTTAGTACATTGGTTTTCTTGACTTACTGTCATTTATAATAAAAAATGTCTCTTAACAGAAAAAAGAAATACTCAGACAGAAAAAGATGCAGGGGTGTTTACTTTAAAGGAAATTAACAAAAATTTATTTGTTGTTGATGCATGCAGAATTAAATATGCAGCCCAAAAGGCAAGATTTAATCAAAGATAAGATAAGTAAGACTCTTATGCAGTAGACCATTCTGTAGATAAACAAGATTGAATCAGAAGAAATTCAAGGCCACAAATAACCACTAGCACTTTATTTTTGCCTAAGTGTAGTTCTGATAGTTTTGTAATGAGTTTAAGAATAAATAGGTTACAATTATTTGTTCTCATACCATCTAGTACTTCACTTAACATAACTTTTATTACTGTGTTATTACTAATTTGATTGTCTAATTCCCTTCTTGGGCAGGTCGCACATGAGGTTGAAAGAATTAATGCATAAGTAGATACTCAGAAATGAATGAATTTGTAAGGGACATTATTATTTTATTTATTGCACTGAGTGTTATTACTAGGCCATATGCATCAACTAATAGTAGGCCTTTCAAATATATCAGAAAAGGGCATGCCTTTGATGTTTATGTCACCCATTCTCAGATCTTTCCACTTATCTCTGCATATCACCCAATTTTCACATTAAGGGTATAATGCTGTTTTCACAGAGATAAAGGATTTGCATCAAGACCTTGCACAGATATTACCCCCTACTAAAATTACCTTCATTCCCCCAGCTATGAGTAATTGCTTCTTCTCTGAAGATCTCCCACAGCACATTATTGAGGACTCTTTAGACTGAATTTGCTTTCAGAGTTTTCAGTGGCTTATTTAGTTATATCTGTCCCACACTGCACTTCACTCCTGTGCTTTGCAAAATACCATTCAGTGAATTCTTAAATATTTGTGCATTAAAACAGACAGTTGTTCAAAGAAAAGAATTATTTGTATGTTGTAATTCAAAACAATTTTATGCTACCTTGGAGTATTAATCCCAAGTAGAGAGATGAGAATTCCATTCCCAATACCACAGGCAGTCAGTTCAACCTCAACACTGTCCACAATTGAATAGGCGTACCTATGAGAATCTTCATTGCTATTCCCCAACCCCCAGTAGCCACTGCTATTAACTAACTAGTTGAAGTTTTCATACAATGCATTCTACTGAAAATTTATAGAATACTAATTAGTGGGATAATTTTTGCTGGCAGGTTTTATCTGGATTATAAGGCAAAAGGAATATGTAGATAAGTGTTTGAACAGCAGTCAGTGGGTCCGTGGCAAAGATATTGGGGATTGGAGAGGCTCAGGTAAGTCAGCCGTTGCTTGCTACAGAGTTGGAACCTTCATTTCCCTCTGTGAGTCTTCTCATATGTTCTCCAAAAGGTAACACACATGCTGGGTAGTGTCTTCTCCACCCTTGTTTTTTTCTTTGCCTTGTTCTGTTTTGAGATGGTATCCAGGCTGGACTATGAATACATCACAGTCTCCCAGCCTTAAAAGAGACATCTCCCAGTTGCTTTAAGCCAGACCTGAGTGTAGCATTTCAGCTTACACTTATTTGTTGTTTGATTTGTTTCTAGTTTGGTTGTGTTTTTCTCTTCCTCCTCTTCCTCCACTTTTCTTCTTCCTCCTTTCCCGTTTTTCTTCTTTCTCCTCCCCCGTCTTCTCCTACTCCTTTTTTTCTTCTTCTCAGACAATGACAGTGTTTTACTATATACAGTTTATGCTGGCCTTGAACTCACTGTGTTGACTAGCTGCCCCAGTCCTGGGGCTGGAATTAGAGTTGTGTGCTAACATGTGCAGTTCAAAATTATGATAATCTCAGACTCGAATCTGAACAAGGCAGTCTGGATATATGCCTCTCATCCTTTTATTATTTATACTGCAGCAGAATATTAGTATGAATTAATTTGAGAGTACATTGGAAGACAAAATAATCTCAAAAGTCTGTTTTTAATGAGAAAAGCCTCACTTCTGAAATAGTTAACAGAATTAGTAGTGACAGCTAACATTTATTGATTTCTACATGCTAGGCCCTGTACTAATAGATTATATGCAAGGTTATATCAATTATCTTCTTATTAACTCTTTTGGTAGAGAAACTGAGGGATAGAGAGGAAAATGTATTTTTATTATGTGTATGTGTTTGTGCATCTCTGTGTTGGAAAGGATATGTGGTTGACTGTGGCGGCCAGAGGCATAAGGATGCCCCTGAAGCTGGAGTTACAGGCAGTTGTAGGTACTGGAAACCACACTCAAGTCCTCTACTAGAGCAGCATACTCTCTTAACCACAGAGCCAACTCTCCAGACCTGAAACGGGAGAAATGTTCAAGATTTCAAGATTAAAGTATTTGGCAAAGTAAGATTTAACCTCTGAAAGTCTGATCTGGGAGCTTTCAAACAATACATATAGTCCTTAAGTACCTACACAAACTTTTAAAATCACAATTTATGTTTAGATGATTTCTTCAAAATATTCGTGCATTTCTCTGCTTTTAAGAAATGATCTTTATTTTGCCCGGTGGTGGTGGTTCATGCCTTTAATCCCAGCACTTGGGAGACAGAGACAGGCGGATCTCTGTGAGTTCGAAGCCATCCTGGTCTACAAGAGCTAGGTTTAGGAGAGGCCCTATAGCTACAAAGAAACCCTTTCTTGAAAAACCAAAAAAAAAAATGAAATGATCTTTATTTTAAAGCAGATTTAAATAATCATCATCATGTTTCCCATTTCCCTTCAGTTTACAGATGCTCAGGAAATAAGAGTCCATATACAATATAAAGAAATGGGCAGTTATCATATTATAAATGCAGGATGTATGTATGTGTTTAAGACTAAGTACACCTGTCTAAGCTGCCTGTGTGTTTAGAGTATTAAAAATTCTTTCAAAATGGATGTTACCAGCTTTCCAGCAAGAAGTCAAATTCAGATAAGAGCATGTGTCTCTGCTTAGAGCGGTTTTCTTTTCTTCCCTCTCTCACCAATTTTCTTTTTCTTAATTTTGTTTTTCTCCTTTAATATTTATCTTACAGCATTTTCATCTCAGGAAAATCTTAAAATGGCCTCTATTTAAGTGCTCACATATTATCTCTGAATTTACAAAATGACAGATTGGATTAGCTGATCATAAATCACTGGGGAAAATTTATGATCTGTATATTTGATGGATTTCCATGTTATTAAGAAAAAGGTATATAGTAATCTGTAAATAAGATACATAAAAATAGTCATTGATGTAGAACATTTCTATTAAGGAATTAAATTCTACTTTTATTCCTTACAGACTTTTATTTTGAAATTCACTAAGTTGCTTCCAAAAAAAGAGAAATTAGTTCTGCTTTTTTAATGTCTAATTTATCTATATTAAAGGGGCTTCTGTAAATCTATCCACTTTGAAGACTTCATTTCATAATCAAGAAAATTTGAGCAAAGTTTATTGGAAATTTTACCAAAGTAACTAATAACTTGAGACTTTGATTGATTCATCTCTTAAAAATACAATGACAAAGATATTTAGGATAAATTCTTGTTCATTTATAGGGAATGCAAATATGTCTTTCATTTTCTTAAATCTTGGCTCTACACTTTGAAATCTTTATTCAACTCAGCTTTTTTTTTTCCTACAGCAAATTTATTCCACTAAATTTCGCTCCTATAGTGACCACACAGAGTATAGGTACTTTTCGGATCCTTACTAATCCTAAAGAAAATAAGGAACTATAGTACTTGGATTTTATTTATTTGTTTGTTTGTTTGGTTGGTTGGTTGGTTGGTTGGTTGGTTGGTTCGTTGGTTTTTTGAGACAAGATATTTCTGTAGCTTTGGAGCCTATCCAGGAACTAGCTCTTGTAGAGCAGGCTGGCCTCGAACTCACAGAGATCCGCCTGCCTCTGCCTCCTGCCTGGCTATACTAGGATTTTTAAAACTTCTTTATGTTTGTTTCTTTAGCATCTAATGATCTCTTTAAAGACTTAAAAATCTAAATAGATCAGTCCCAACAGATCCTGGGCCATCTGTGTCAGTTATTTACTCCAAACATATCCTTGGTATAATAGAACTAAAAGAAAATAATTAAAGGAAGAATAATGTTCCTGCCCTCAAGGAACTTGATAGGGTTATGACGATGAATAGAAATATGAACAATTTCCTTTTAGGTTTTTGTAAAAATAAGTAATGTATGCTACTATGGAAACATGGATAGCTATTTCATACTGTAAATAGGTATTGCATCCTATCCAGTAAGAAACACATAGTGTTAAAGCAAATAAAGTAATGAAGCATCGTGAGTGTGAAGATGGACTTTACAGAGACTGTTTTCACAGCACAGGTGAACCTCGAAATGCTTCTCAAGTCTTGACACGTAATCTGCCATAAGTCAATCTGTTAGTAACAGGAAATGGAAAAGGAAACAGACTGAAATTCGTATTCTTCATGTTTCCTCCTCATTGACGATGCCGGAAATAAAGACCAGAAAAATGCTTGCTGCTTTGAGACATCTTTCCTTGGGTACAATAGTTAGATTAGCCATAAGTCAATTATATTTAAAATAACCTCTATTCTTTGTTTTAAAATATAATGTTAAATCAGTCTTCTCTGATAATAAGGATGTAGTAAATCAATAAACAACCCTCCTACTTATGTTCAGTCATCAGACTGTTTACTTCAAGAATTTTATCTATAGTTGCCTTTCAAATTATAGAAAATACAGTCAGCATTTCTTACTGATTATTTTTTACCGTTCTTTTCCTTGTTAAATGACCTACAATCTTTTAAACTTCCCAGAACACTGTTCCTTCATTTGTACTATTAGTCTAGTTTCCATATTGATTCCAAAGACTAATGATTTGCTTGTTGAAATGCTCAGTACCTCAAAAGAATCATGGGAATTTGTGTGTCTTGTTATTTCTTTAATGTTTTTAATTTTTTTCTCTTTTGCTCTTGTATGTGGAGTATCTATGTAATGTGTTGTGTATGTGTATGTGTGTGTGTTTGTATGTGTGTGTGTGTGGTATGTGTCTGTGGTGTGTGTGTGTTTGGTATGCGTCTGTGTCGTATGTGTATGGTATGTGTCTGTGTAGTGTGTATGTGGTATGTGTGTGTGCTTGTGTGGTGTGTATGTGTGTGTGTGTGTGTGTGTGTGTGTGTGTGTGTGAAGTCTGAGGTGTATTTGTGTGTGCTGTGTGTGCTCTGTGTAGTAACAGGCCACTTGATTGTTTCCGGCTGCTCAGCCCCGAAAAAAAATCACACACACAGAAACCATATTAATAAATCACTGCTTGGCCCATTAACTCTAGCTTCTTATTGGCTAACTCTTACATATTTATTTAAGCCATCTCCATTAATCTCTGTATCGCCATGTTGCAGTGGCTTACTGGCAAAGTTTCAGCATGTCTGACTCTGGCGGTGGCTCCATGGTGTCTCTCTCTCCACCTTCCTTTTCCCAGCATTCAGTCCAGTTTTCCCCACCTACCTAAGTTCTGCCCTCTCAACAGGCCAAAGCAGTTTCTTTATTCATTAACCAATAAAAGCAACACATAGACAGAAGGACTGCCCACACCAGTGCTGTGTGTGTGTGTGTGTGCTGTGTGTTCACATGTGTATGGATGTTCATGTGTGTGTAGATACAGGTGTTTTTTGTCACCTGTGTATGGAATTTCCAGTGTTGATAGTAAATGTCTTTCTCAGTCCTCTTTATTGAAACAGACTATTTCACTGAACTTGGAGCATACCAGTTTGGCTGGCCTTGAGGGCCAGTTTGTCAGGAATTCTGTCTACTCTTCCTACGCAATGGGGTTACAAGGGGGCCACTACACCAACCCATGTTTAACTGGAGTCTAGAGATCTGAATGTATGATTGGGCAACAAGCCTCTTTCTACTTAGCCATCTCTCCTGCACTTGCTTGAACATTTTGTTGCTGCAGATGCTACAGATATTTAATCATACAGTAGAGAAAGTGATACACTAAGTAGTATGGTTAAGCAACAGTTATTCTGCTGCTGTATTTTCTCAACTAGTTTTAGTGTTTTAGCATATTTAAACATTGTTAAATTTAGGTATTAAGTAAAATAAGCCAAGCCTTGACAGTAAGTAGAGCATGTTCTCACACATAAGTGAAAACAACAAAAAAGCAACAAACAAACAAAAAAGAAATAAATAATATCAATCAAAGAAAAAAGAAAAATAACTATCAGTTTCACAGAAGAGGAAAGAGAAAGGAAGGTAAAGACATGAAATATTGGATTCAGGACTAAAGTCATATAATAAAATAAGTTATCTATCATATATAAAAATTACATCATTCTGTAAAGCTCTAAAAGAGAGGATTTGAAGGATTCTAAAATACATATACACAAGATAAAGTTTAGGCTCAAATATGAATTACCTTCTTATTTTCATAGCTTCTGTGTATTAACTTTTGTACCATATCCCATGAAGTGAAAAATTATTGCACAGTTTTAAAAATAAAAATTTTAAAAGAGTTACTGAGTTTCAGGTATAAATTATCTCATATAAAACATTAAAAATACATATCCTTTGATCAGCTAAAGGAAGTTACTAAAAGTACAGGAAGAGGACCTTCAACTTCATAGTATAGTATGTTTTTGTCAAATATGATTGTATGAGGTTATGGAGGTTAGCAGTTAAGAACACTGGCTACTCTTTCAAAGGACTGTGTTCAATCCGCAGCACCTACATGGTGGCTGATAACTACCTGTAACTGCAGTCAAGGGAATCTGGTGTCCTTTTCTGGTCTCCATGGACACCTGGCGTACACAGACATACATGTTGGCAAAACACTGATATATATAAAATAAAATTTATTTTTAAATTTTTAGTATATATAAATCTTTTCACTAAAGTTCGGTATATTAACAATTGAATTTTGGAAAATGGGTGGTGGTATCTTACTTATAAATGGCCAGTATAAAGAAAAATATAAAAGGTTTGTGCTACTTCATGAAATACTCGCACTAGCCTTAGAAAATTTAATCCTTTTCATTCTCAGTCTGTGTAATCTTCTAAAATGCCTTCTGTGCTCTCATTGCCTTGTTTATGCTAGTATGTTCCTTGTTTAAGCTAGTTGATGAGGCTTAGTTATTCTTAAGAGTTCCTGGACAGCCACGTGGAATTTTGTCTTCAAATGTTGGCACCCTGTTGTTTGTAGTGTGTTCAGCCTGAGACTTGGATGACTTTAGAGATTCTGAACAACGTGGCTTGGAAACAGTTTCCACCTGTATTCATTTCCTATGGCTATTGTATTAAGCTACTACCTGCTTAGTGATGTAGGACACCTGCACTTTATACTCCAATAATAAATGGCCTCCTGTTCTGCAGACCACAAGTTTAATGTCAGCACCAAGTGTCCATGTGAGGACAGTGATACATTCTTTCTACCATAGTAGATTATCATTCCTGCTTCTGCTGACTGCAGATATTTCTTGCTTGTGGCCATATCACTCACTGAAGTACTATCTGGTTCCATGGTCACATTGACTTGCCCTCCTTTCTGTAAGCAACCACCTTCTGTCAAGATTTTGTGTGATTTATGTGGTTGCATTTAGGGCCCACCTAGAAAATTCAAGAAAATATCTCTTTGAGAAAATATCAAAGTCTCCTATCTTAGCCATATAAAATAGTATTTATAGATAGAAGGATTAAATTTGTGTATTTCTGGTAGAAATGTTCAAACTAACACATTGTCTTTATCTAAGTACCTATTATCTAACTCTTGCCTTGACTCACATCCTTCACTGTTACTTTAGGTCAGGTGAAGAAGAGAGTGGAAGGAGCCTAAATGGATGGAGGAAGGAGCTTGTAGAGAAAGAGCTATATAAATGATAGATAGGTAAGTAGGTAGGTAGGTAGGTAGATAGATGATAGATAGGTAGGTAGGTAGATAGACAGACAGATGTTAGGGAGGTACATAAATTATAGATAGGTAGATACATAGATGGTACATAGATATGTAGATAGGTGGGTGGATGGATGGATGGATGGATAGATAGATAGATAGATAGATAGATAGATAGATAGATAGATAGATAGATAGATAGTCAGTCAGTCCTGACTTTGTTGTTTGCACTGTGCTTTTTAGCTGAACCAGTTAAATACATGACATAATGGATCCTGACATGAAGACTTTCAGGATTAGATGAAGCTAACTGCCTAAAGAGTGGTCTGCAGATTGGTTTATTTAATGTTCTCTTTGACCTGATTCCCATAATTCTCATCTTAATCATGAAGACATCTCAAGAGACTCAAACTTGGTTCTGTGTATTAACCGTCCTCCATTACTGCTAAAGGCAAGGCAAACCAAAGGCTGAAACCGAGGTCAGTCCCTGTCCTGCTGCCTTCAGCAGACCTGTGCCATCGCAGTTGTCCGTGAGCGTTTCCTCTCCTGCTACATGACGAGATGAGTAGGACACCGCAGAAAGGTAGCTGGGGAAAACATCTGGAGGAAATCAATTTTCCAGGATCAAAGGGCTCCTTGTGTAGCCCAGAGGGTCTTCAGAGTACTCCTCAGAGCAAACAAACAATTCCCCGGATGAGACACTGCAATTTTTTTTTCCTGCCAAAAGCCCGTATGTGTTGCAAGAGCTCATTGAAAAGAGAGGGAGAAAGGAGAGAAAATGAAATTAAACGAGGCAAAAAAAAAATCCCTTAAAAACTTTACATATGAATAAGAAAAATTGTAAAATGATTATAATATTTTCTTATATCTAGCATTCTCAACATTATGCCACTTACATTGCCCTAGCCTAGAATAAAATTATGTATACATAAAATATATTTAAAATCACAAAGAAATGTGGCAAAGGAAGGGTGGTGGAGGAGACTACAAGACTTTGAAACAACACATCTCTAATACAGGAAAATTGGCAGATGGGAGTGAAGCCCAAGTCAGTGTCCCATACCCTAGCCAGTGGCATTTTACTGAGGAAAAAAAGTTACTTATGAATCAGTACAGCCATGCTTTGTTCTGCATGAGTGTTTTAATAGAGCGAGTGTAATATAAGGATCAGGTGGGCTCATGGGAATGGAACAAAAGGTTTTGTAAAATTAAAGCAAAATAATTATAGCTCTAGGTGCAAAGCGAGCATACTCCAGCAGTTGATAGCAAGGACCTGCTCAGAGCAGAGGGGGAGGGGGATACTCTGGAATTTTTTTTCTTTTTTTTTTTTTTTACTCACTAACAAAGGCTTTTAATAGGTAACAGTTGTAAAGCATCTTTGAAAGTAATTAATGCACCCACACAAAAATTTATTAAAATGAAAATTTAAGGAATTGTCTAAAATGAATTAATTAACAAAAAAGAACATCATGCCTTTCTTATTTTTTTAAAGAAGGAGAGAAGGTTAAGCGGAGCATATTTTTGTGAGATTGCATTTTAAAATGTTCTTGGTTTATTTAGTATTTGAATAGCCCTTAAAGAGAGAGTTGGCGGGATTTATTATCCACCCCCTTTTGAAAATGGGGACAGTCATAAAATGGGAATTAATTTGCCACATAGGAAGGAGCTTTACAACCCCTCAAAATTATGATATCTGTTTACAAAATTTCCAGAGTTTTAATAAATTTGCAGAGACCTGTAAGAAACAGAAAGGGACATTCAGAAATGGAGACGGGTTTGTACTGTTCCTCACCTGGCCTACTTCTGTGCTCTGAGGTCAGGAGAATTATGCTTCCTGTGGCCTTGTGTAAAATGAGGACAAATCTGCAAGGTATAGAACTGATGAGTTTTACCTCAGAGAATTTCTGTCTCATGAGGAAAACATTGTACTGACCCCGTATCTACAAAAATACTTAGTCATGGCATTTGCTGTCTATTCTGCTTTCTTTTGTACTACCCCATAGTGAGATACATTTGCAAAGTCAGATATGCGCCACCCAAGTGAGCATTTCCTCTTTCCTGTGAAAAGATCACTAGCTGATGACAAAAGTTTCTACTTTAAGGCTGCTGTTGTTGGTTATACCTCAAAACCTTCAGAGCTGAGCTTGTGTAAATCCTCGAGGATAGTGGCCTGCTAACCTCCCATGTTGCAAGTCATTGGATATCATAGTCTTTCTTCGAGTATTGTCTTATTCTACTAAAGCAATATTCTGATCATTTCTTTGAGGAAAGTATTTCTGAAAGCCAGTTCAGGTAAAATATGAAGTTGTTTTGGGGGAATATTGGATCACACTGTGAACCCCGAGTTTGCATTTGCATTAGTGAAGTAAACTTAACCTTAGGTCAGGAGGCAACCTTTAGCAACTAGTTGACAGAAAGTAATCATAGAGTATCAGAGGGCATCTGGAAGAGATAGAGAAACACAGGAAGTAGTAGGATTGGGTTTGGAGTGGCTCAGCTTTTTCTGGTTTGGCTAAACTCGGATCTTTCTGAGAAGCCAGCAAGGAGAGAAGGTTAGCTAGTTTTCACCCAGTCTCTCTGAGCTGTCAGGTTTTTACCCCAGTCTTTAACTATTGAGTCTTTTATAAATAGAACGATAGAGATTTAGTTAAGACTACCTTTAGCGGCAGTGACAGAGCTGATGTAACAGAATTCCTACCAGGCTATGTATGACCTGAGTTGCCAGGCCAGGCCATTGCTAGAGAAGCATACTGGAAACTGTGGAGTTGCAGTTGTTTACTGAAATAGCAGTAGATTAAGATGCAACCACTGTGTCGAAGTTAAAACAACAGAACTGTGAAGACAGCCTCTACTAGATACATGATTATTACACGAGTTTTGTGATGGCAACGCACACTGCGTTTACATACCATCTGCATATATTTGAGTTTCCTTTGTCTTCAGTAGTTTTAAAATATCCCTTATCGTGCTTTGTAGTCATTTGGACTGTCTTCAGATTGTTTATTTTTAAAAGACATTTTATTAGTGGTTATGACATTGTAGCACTGCTCTGATAATATCTTTGCTTATGAAAAAAGGCAAATTTAATAGTACTGATAGAGAACATTGAGCACTCTATCCTTTCCTTGTGGTCTGTCCATAAGCCTGGTAGAACGCCACTTTCTCTGGAATGTGATTTAAAAACAAGTGAAATTAAAAAAAAAATGGCATGGGACTAGAGACATAGCTCAGCTGTTAAGAGCAGTGACTGTTCTTCCAGAGGAACAGAGTTCAGTTCACAACACCCACATGGGACCTCAGAACTCTCTATAACTCCACTTCTAGTGGATCTATCCCCTTCTTCTGGCTTCTGCAATTACCAGTCCTTCACATGGTGAACAGACATACACACAGGCAAAGACCCTACACATAAAGTAGATAAACAAATGTGTATGAACATACATACAATTTTAAGAAAAAAAAATTTTATGTATAGTGCCAAGAACTATCTGCTTTCATAGGGTAGTTCCTGGCCCAACTCTGCCGTGTGAATTAAAGCTAATGTATCTATATGGATCTGTGATCTGGAATAATATTTTTTCCTGTTAATATCGAATTACCATCGACTTAGCACTTAAAACAAATCTATTATTTCACTGTTCTCTAGGAGTTTACCTTGGCTCTCACCAGTTTCTTTGTTCTTGGTTTCATGAGGCTGTAATAAAGGTCTGCATTGGTTGTGTTCTTTCTGGGTCTGAGAAAGATCCCACTTCTGAACTCCTGTTTTCATAGCTCTGATATGAAGCTCCACCTTTCCTTGCTGCTGACTGGCCAAGGCCATCCTTAGCTCTGTGAGTGATGTCCTCATGTCCCAGGGACAGCAGAAATGCCTCAAATCCCATGGGATCCCTCTGACTTCCCCTTCTACAGAAGCTCTTTTTTACATTTTAGTCCTAAAAGTTATCTGTGTTTAGGTTGACTTGAATGAGCCCATCTGCATGGTCTGTAAGTCTCACTGCTTGAATGACCATCACCATAGCTACCCCTGTATCGTTCCTCTGACATATACTGTGACAGATCGATCATGTACTAGGTGTACTGGATATTGATTTATAGGAATTGTATTTTAGAGGTGTAATTATTTTGCTTATCACAGAAAATTGTAAGAGTGTGCCATTTCAATGATGTATTTTTCAGGTAATTCTGAGTGTTGGAGTTGAGAGTGTTCCCAGAAGTAAGTTAGTTTACCTAAACGACTAGTAAACTTATTCCTAATATAGCTTATAGTACTTGGTAAAAGTGATTGTCCAACTTGAATAATAAGGTCAAGTAGAAAAATACGCAATAAGAATAAGGCCAGGAGTTGGAGGCGACATTCACATACATTTGACAGCATTGTTCAAGGATATGGGATTTCTTTGGATGTTACGAAAGAAATTCCGGCAATTCTACAGGATTATGGTTTCTCTTATACTGTTTTACTAAGGAATAACTGTGCTTGCCAGCAACTTAGAACCTAGTATAATTTAAAATAAAATGTCCAGAGATTAGAAAGATAAGGAAGGAAAGTTTCCAGTAAATAAACAGAATTTCCCAAGTAAAAATGGAATGATTAGCACAGTCGAATTGTAAAACTTGAATACTAACTACAAATTTTAGTCTAATTGCAAATAAATCATGAATATATATTTATTAATGTTTTAAATATCAAAATCTAATTTTAATTTAATAAATCTTACTTACATAGTCAATTATCTACTAAAAGCAAGGACAATTGAAGGTAAATATGTGTTTATATTTTTCTCAAAATACATTCAGTTGTGCTATTCATGTGTTTATGTTAGTTTAATTTATAATTGATTTGAGTATTCATAATTGTATAATTAATAATAAAATACAGACATATTGTTGTTCTAAAAGGACAAATAAACTCACAGTAGCTCCCATTTATGTACACATTCATAGGATATGTGCAAATCTTCCGAACATATGTAAAGTACGTGTAGTTCATTTAGGTATATCTATTATATCTGTTTCACTTCTTAAATAGTGACTATGCTCTGAACAGAATACCCCATAAGAGAACAAATTTTATACCTATAAACTCACATGAACATACATAGCATCCTCCTTTGTTTCTAAAACAAGAAAGTGTTGGTGTCTAAACAAGTTTTATGTGATGAACACTGAGTGAAGTATAGGACAGCATAAAATTACTATGTCAGAATTAATTATCACCTTTATTCTTTCACGTTAGATATATAATATTAAGAATGTCAGTTAATCATTTGTGGCCTCAGTTTCCTCAACTATTAAAATAAGAACGAAACTTCTCTCATTTATATTGTATAATTGATGTTCCAATAAAATGAGCTGAAGTTAACTTAAGGCACTGAAAAATTATAAATTCCTATGGAAAACATTTTTATGAAATGATTCCTGTTACTGTGGTTAAACAATGGTCTGCATCTTCAAAAATGAAATCTATATAAAAATGGAAACCAATTTATTGCTCTATTTTGTGTCAGTTGTAGTTATGTTTTTGTGTATGTCTGAGGAGTTGGTAGTTATAGTATTAAGTAATTAGTAAAGAAAACAATTTAGTAAAGAAAACAAGCAAATTAGTATGTAGTTGGTTTTAATGTTGTTACTTGTGCTAATCAGGACAGTATTAGTTATCACTGAAGTGACTAAAAGGGAGGAATTTAGATTTAATGTTCATAATATACAGAATTGCTATCATATATCTTGCTTGATAATTTTCTCTTTTGTTATTTAGTTCATTAGTAAAGTTATAGCTCACTGAGTTCTAAATTTTAGTAACAATGAATTACAAAACTCGGGAGCATCCTGGTTAAGTGGGAGTCATGGTGGCAGTTGTGTGTGTGTGTGTGTGTGTGTGTGTGTGTGTGTCTGTGTTAGCAGCTGGCTGTTTTCATGTTCCATTTCCATGTCTCCAAATCCTTGCTCTCAAGCATCTATTTTGATTTGACAGAGATAAATAAATAAAGGTTTTTTCAGCTAATGGTTGATTGTAAGCTATTGGGTTGAATCTTAAAGTTTGCTAAGTGCTTTGAATACATACATACATGTAAGTATCATATATGTGTGCATATGTGTGTGTGTGTGTATATGTGCACCAGCACACATGTGCATAACTGTGTGCATTATCTATGGGCATTTGTAATGTGCTTTCTCTTATCCTCTCTTTGGAGATGAGGTTTATCATTATTTATTCCTGAAGGAGCCGCTGGACCATACAGTAACTGAGACGTTGTAAATTAAAGAGCTGGATGTCCAGCTCTGAACTAGTTGAAAGTAACCCTACTTCTCTCTCTTCCTAACTATTCCATTTATAGCCCAAATATTTGAATTGGCAAGGGTAACAAGAAGGAAGAAGAAAGGGCTAGCGAGAAGGAAGGGGTGACTCTTCCTTCTTCTCATCCCTACTGTTGCTCCTTTGTTTTTTCTTTCTTTAGTCGTTCTTTCCTTCCCCTTAACTCCAATCTCCCCTCCTTCCCTCCTCCTTCCTCTTCTTTTTTCTTCAACTTTCTTTCCTTTCTTCTTTTATTTCTTTGTCTTTTTCCCATTTTTTTGACCTCTGCAGAGCCTACTTTAAGTGATGGTCAAACTTCATTGAATGCTATTATTTTTCTTGTCCTTCTCATTGATTCAAACATTATCACCTTTCTTACCACTTCAATTTTCAGAAAATTCTGCGCTGTCTTCTAAGAGTGCTACTGTTCTGAAGAAATTATTTTTACGTCAAAGTCATGGAAAAATTAGTGGAAAATTAATAGCTATGTGTCATTCACATTTATTTTCAGTATTTTGGCTCTCTGCTTGATCTTCATCTAGAAAATATTTTCTCATTGAATATAATAAACAATTGATTTAGGAATAATTATATTAAATGAATGTGAAATTATTCTATTCAGTAGTATAACTGATCTCTTTAGAAGACATAGACAGGACCATCTCCAAATTCTATGGAGAAAAGAAAATTAATTCATATTACAGGTTGAAACATGCTATTACTGTAGAAAGGAACTACATTTTCTTTACACCCAGCAGTATATTTTTTTCATAGCTATTTTTTAGTAAAAATACGTTTTAGAAAGGAAGAAAGGGATGATTGTGTTATCAAAATGTTGCTAAGCAGAGTTTTCTTGTAGATTTTTATTTTTCCAGGTTGACTGACTTACTGTCAAAAAGTCAAGTTGATTATTCTTTAAATTAATTTGATAATTTGCTGAATAACATGTTAATGTCAGTTAGAAAAGGTAGAGTTTAAAACTGTGTTGTAAAATAGTTGCTAAGACTGTTTGGTAACTTTTGTTGATTTTTCTTAAACACTCCAGTGGAATAGTTCATATAGTTATGACGTCCTATTTTATGGTGGATTCTTTCTTGACTTACCTGCTGTATGTGCATAACACACAGACACACACACACACTTCCTATTCCACCACTGACTCTTTTAAGAAAAATAAGCTTTTTACATAAAAGCACTTAGAACATCCATTTTAGAAGAGTTTATTTCACTCATTTAATTCACAACTTCTTTGTTATTGCTATAATTTGAAGAACGTTTAAAAACATTATATGTGTCCAATGTGCTCTGTGTGTGTGTGCTCATCCACATATATGGACATCCACATATGTGCAGTTACCATAGAGTGTCAGACTACTTAATGCTGAACTTATAGGCAGTTAATTTCCCAATTTGAGTGCTGGGAAACAAATGCAGGTCCTCTGGAAGAACAGCAAGTGAACTGAACCATTAAACCATCTATCTAGTTCATTGGAGAATTTTTTTTAATGCTCCTAGGGACTTTAACCCAGGGTGTCATGCACCTCAAGCAAGAATTCTTCCACTAAGGAATTTGCCCTGCTTGTGTAAGGCTTCTTGGGAGTTTTCTAAGCTCATTTTAGGGCTTTGTCTTATTCTCAATACCAACATTCTTTCTGCACTCACTTCCCTATTATTTCCACTCCTACCTTCTCTAACTCTTATTTACTCTCATTACTTTGTCTCCAGGAGTCATTACACTTAGAATCATCTTCAACTTCTCATCTAAACACTTGCCTTTGAATCATCTAGATGCCATTCAAATCCAATAGTGTTTTGTATTAAGGAAGAATGGACTGGTCCCGAGGAAGAGTTCCTGACAAGTGAAGGGCCATGTGGGAGTGCCTTGCACGTTTTGCCATTTGTTTTATTCACCCCAGGAATCTGCCCATATTTTAGGTTCTTAAACTATTTTGAGATAGGCCTATAAGTAATCATGATAATATTGGAAAATTGACATAATATATGAGGTTATAATTAAACTAAGAATATAGTAAATAAGATGTTTGAAACTTACTGTCTTACCTAGTTCTTGCCTTAGAAATTACCCACTATTTTTTAATTGAGTAAGGTATGAAATCATATTGGATGGTAAACCTAGTTTTTATCTACAGTGTCTGTCAGACTTAGGTTATTCAATAAATAAAATACTAGCTTACAGTTGAATTAAGATCAAAGACTATGAGTGGGTGAGAAAATGTGGACTTTTAGTCTTAACAGGTTGTCCTCCTGAGCAGGATGCAGGGCAAGTAGCCCCACATGCTAACCAACCAGGGGGGCCCTGTGCTTCTCAGGATACCATGCTGTTGAGCCTCCCACTGTGGCTCTGATTTTGGCAGCCACAGCAGAATCAGCTCTTTGATCCTTGGAGTGGCTCCTGCCACAGTAAGTGGTTCTGTTTATTTTGTCCTTTCTTTTGGTCATTACTCCCACCTGGCAGTACAAGACAAAAACTAGGAGGTGGGAGGGAGTAGTGAGAGGACATTTCAGGAACATGGTATGAGAAGCATGAAAGGCTGCCTTCACCGACCTGGTTCTAAGACTGCATGGCTAACCTGTCTGCCAACTCATTAATGATGAGTTTATTTTGTATATCACACAACAGTGCTGAAAAGAACATTTCTCCATTCTGTTTTCTTGTTACTGAGGTTTTAGATCCACCATAAAATGCATCCATCCATACAAAACAAAAGCACTTCTACCCCTTGCATTTTTATAGTCTTCTTCTGTGTCTGGATATTCTTTTTTTTTTTTAATTATTCAAGACAGGGTTTCTCCGTAGTTCCTGGTGCCTGTCCTGGAACTAGCTCTTGTAGACCAGGCTGGCCTCGAACTCACAGGGATCCTCCTGCCTCTGCCTCCCGAGTGCTGGGATTAAAGGCGTGCGCCACCACCGCCCGGCTGTGTCTGGATATTCCTGTAAACATCTACTTCATCTTATGCTTTCATACTAGAAAACTAGATTCTCCAACATACTTAAAAATAAATTTGGATGTCATCTTTTCATATAAATATTTTGTTTTAATATATATTTTATTGACAAATAATTTTATCAAGTACAATATGCTATGCTGATCTATGTATATATTTGTCAAAATATTTAACCAAGATAATTTACATATCCATAAATTTACCAGCAGGACACTTTAATGTCAATAATTTTGTAGTAGTCTCAGTTCACATCAATACACCATTTGATAAAGAACATAAAAATGATTATTCCTATTTTATAGTGAGGTGCTGAATGCAAGATGGTTCTACTAAGCCAGAAGACATACTGAAAAGGCATCAAAGTGTCTAGGGTTAGAGAAATGCTAATAGTAGTATGGAGGATACATGTGATTATACTAACTGGTGACTTCTACATATAGTTCCAATTAAGCTATTCAGTCTCTTTTAAATAAAATTTAGCCAGGTAGTGGTGGCGCATGCCTTTAATCCTCAGGAGACAGAAGCAGCCTGGTATACAGAGTGAGTTCCAGGACAAACAGGGCTATACAGAGAAATGCTGTATCTATCAATTAGTCATATAAATAAAAATTAATAAAGTAATGTTATATTAATTAATTTTAAAATATAAGAATTTATCATAAACATGTATTCCTGTATCTATATTCTGTCAGGTGTTTCTTAAAGACAACTATTGCAGAAATATAGAAACATCTTCAAAGAGAAACTATCAGACTACCAAATTCAATTTGTTTTTAATAACTTATTTATATTTATTGTTTAAAGCAGTCTTTAATAGTACTGTGTGTCATTTGATCCAAAAACTATTTAACCTTGATTCTGTGTGTTATGCTTCGTTCTGAATAGTTCAAATACCATATACTATGTACTTCTCAATGAATTTTAATGCTATACATTTTCAGTATTTTTTTATCCATTAATAGCTGTTTAGAAATGTGGAAACTGAGAGTCAGAGAAACTAAATATTTTGACCCTGGGCATGTAACTAGTAAGTGAAAAATCTATGATTCAGGCTCAGATATTTCTGACCCAAAGTTTCCCTTCCTCTTTTTAAACTGCTGTCTTTTCTGTGTCTCATAGTATAGATGACTTTGCATTGCTTCCTTCAAGTATATGTGATTTGAATAAGGGGAACTGTGTCACACACTTTTGTTGGCTTGCTTGCTTGCTTTAACCACTTGAACCCATGTCCAACACAATCTACTTTCCATTTTTTTTCCTAATGCAGCCTACTAGCCTGGAAATAGCATCATATTACATTCCAGTTTTATTTGTGAAGGTACATTTACATTCACTATTAAACTCAAAGCCATCTAAGTTTCTTAGATTAAAGATAATATGAGAAATGATATGTGTGACCTTGTAATTATAGTATAATTAGGCTATTTTTGTTAGGTATTTGTTACAGAGGTCTTAATATTTAGGGTTTTACTATCCAGCTTTACTACATGTGAATTTCATTATTTGTTAAATTAAAATGGAAATAAGACCTACCTCAGTTTTTATGGTGATTAAGTGAGATGTTTATATAAATATATGTTTATATAAAATTCTTACATCAGTCACCAACATATAGAGAGTACTCAATAGTCTTAATTATTATTTAAAATGATTGGTGTATGAATAGGTAATACAAGCTTAATAAATACGTAGTGAATGAATAAATGAACTATATAATTTTTTTAAATGGCTACATTTGACCAATTTATTAGTCTCGTATTCTGAATGCTTCTTTACACTTTGCATATCATATAATACAAATGTTCAATAGCCTTAAGAATATCATCCAGTTTCCAAAAGGACTTAGCAGCTCTGAAGAGCCATGTTAGGACATAACATTCCTTTCCCCACTTACCATTTGCAGCTCTTTGTACTGCATAGCCATTCTCTGTCAGGAGGTATGTGTGGCCACTAAGTATGCATACTTTCCCCTTCTTGTAATAGTCATGCAAATATGATTTATCTTTTGGCATAATATAAATAGAAGTGATCATGTATGCATGTGGTGAGCAAAAGACAAATGGTCAGGAAAACACAAAAAGGCAGCATGTACTTCTATACTCTGTACTTTTCTTGAGACACCAGGAATACATTGAGAACCAGTGAGAACCAGAAGGGCAATGCACATCACTGTTTGTGCCTAGACTAGAGATGCCGCATACCTCCCTGAAGAAGGCAAGTTATTATGGTTTGAGAAGGACTTTGTTCCTTAATAGATTTGCTTTTAAATCCTGAGCTGTTTACGGTCTAAAGCATTTATCTGATATTACTATGCACTAAATCCCTCAGTTCCTAGAACTGTTAATCTGATTCTGATAATAGTTTTAGAAAGGGTTCAAAGGTTTCCCTCCCTGTAGAATGTTCTTCCACCACTGTTACTCCAGTTCTGCCTTCATAAGTAGTTCATGTGTTACATAGAAGAACTCCATTTCATGTTTTTCTGAATATTTGTGCTATGTTTATAGTTTTCTGTTTAGAGGTGGATATTTTCCTTTAGCCTCTGGTGATTAAATTATAAACTTCTTGTAAACAGAGACTATGCCTTATTTATCTCTTGGTGCTAGTATTTCCAGTTTCTGAAACTGAATAGATTCTCAACAAATATATATCTAATCAATTAATAAACTTACCATTACACACATTAGATAAGGGGCATGAATGAAATTTCCTTTGTATTTTTGTTTTCCTCAAGTGATTGTGAGCTTTTTGAATTTTATTATGAACATATTAATATGCTTGAGCTCACTAGTTGCTTTGAGAGACATTTTCTAATCCTAGGAAAGAATTTTTTCTGCCTGTTTGTCCTTTTGTTTTATTTACTCTGTACGTATCTTTTCAGCAGGGCTCAGTGTACTTCCATGAGTGATTGCATGACAGAACGATATGGAAAGTGATATTAATTCTCGCTTTTGTTTACATGCTATCTGATTAGTTCTTTGTTCAAGCACTTTATCTATATGCTTTTAAAAGATGCATGTGTTGTGTCAGTGAGCTGGGAAAGTCTTCATTTCAACCATAGAATTCTTAGATCATAATATCATATAGGATATTAGTTAACAGTCAATAACTGTGACCTACCTGAAAACTCCTGTTTTGAGGACTGAACTTGAGAATATTTGTAGGGACTAACTGAAATGTCCAGTCTCATACAGCCTAAGAGAAACCGAGACACTCACAACTCAAACTTCTGTGCTCCTGGCTGTTACACAAGCTCACTGAGAAGTGCTGTATATGTCTGATTTCTCAACTTCACCATGCAGTAAACTTTTGCAATCCCGAGGCAAAAGACCTCCTTTGTAAATGTTGTCTGCCCAGTGACAGTGTTGGCACCCAGGAGGCCCTAGCAGATAAAAGTGGAAGAACATATGGCTTCCATCTGAGTACAAATTGGTGGACATAACATGGTAATTCAGCTGCAGTGTCCCTATACTGTAAACTGAAAGAGTATGATTAGAGGTGTTTATAAACGCGTCTGAATTCTCCCACTCGGCCCCACCCCCATTCCACTGTATTTTTATCGTTCTGAATCATAGCCATTCTGCGTCTCAGACTCACTGTGTTATTTGTGAAAATGGCCAGCATGTGGAATTATTAATTAAAGCTAACAAATCACCCTGACGAGCTGTGCCCTGGCATGGCTGAAGGTTGATTGGCGAAAGTGTTCTCCTTTAGAGAAAAGACTTTTTGTGCTTATGACGCAGTCAGAGACGGATTATTGAATATGCAAGTTAGAAGAAAAATCACAGGACAAGCAAATTGAGTATTTACTGGCAAACAATCGCTCTCTTAGGCTGTGGCTCTCTTCCTAAATTCTTAACATTCTCGAGGGTTAGAAAGAAACACAGAAAAAAATGCATCGGTACAGAGTTCATTTTAAAAAAAACCACATAGACTGATGTTTGAGACTTGTTCAGGTAAGTGTGATTGTGTGTGCTTGGGAAGTGAAAGACCAAGCAGAAGATGGGGAGCATGACTGGGAGTCTGGTGAGTCGTTATGGGAACATGCTCAACATATTTCTAAATTGAGAATTTAGTTTCCTTGCTGCATTTATTGTGAAAGTTAGAATCGTGAAAAAGAAAGTGTTTTCTCAATTTGTTTGTCTTTATTAGCAAAAAAAAAAAATGTGGTAATGTTTTGTCCCAAAAATAGTTTCACTTTTGCTCAGATATTTGTGTCTATGTACAAATAATGATTGGATCTAAAGATCTGTTGTTATTTTCAACGTTGTTAATTATGACGCATCTTAACAGTGTCCCAGACACATGTGGGTATAACTATTGCATTTATTTTAAACATAAACACTGTTTTACATTAGAACCTAGTTGGTACTTGTTGAAATTTCTACAGGAACATGAAGTTTTAAAGTAGTTGTTTAAGCTTTGCACTTCTATAATAACAAAAGTGTTCATATTATCAGTGTGTGTGTGTGTGTGTGCGTGCACATGTGTGTTTTATCTGGAATGTTGATGAGACTCCTGAGTTTCTGTAAGATACTGTAAGATACAGGAAACAACTTTAAAATCTTCCAAAACTAAACATAATGCTTAGAAATATGGCAGTATGGAAATGAGGCTCATGTATAAAATGTCGATACTAAACAGATACTCTTTTTAAGTGCAGTTAGACTGTGTGAACAGCACCAGAAAAATGTGTGTATCTACTGAGGATGAATTACATGTTTTTTGAAAACCTAGAAAAGGTGCTGTCATCGACAACAGACTGTTTTTGAAATGAGAATAATTGGCTGGCGAAATAGCATTTTAGGCTTATATTAACTCCAAATAGCATGAATTTAAAACAAAGGCATAAATATAATTTAGACTAAATTAACTAATTAATAATTGCAAAGTACTTTAACAATAAAACATCGACATGATAGTAATAATAGGAAAAAGAATAAAAATGGAAAAATCTAGCAGTTACACAAAAATTAAACCATAATCAACTACATAAGCTTTCAGAAACTCAGTATTTTCTAGTATAAATAAATGAAACAGATGTTTTTTGGCCTCCTAAACTGTTTCTTTTGCCCAACGTCATTGTATTAGTTAGGAGTCTTTCCTTACTGTATTCTCTGTTACTTGAAGATTAGTTTGTTTTAGCATGTAGGCTAGAGCTCAAAGGAAAGTTTAGAAAATGTATTTTTTAAAAGACTGAATGAATCCCCACTGGATCAGTTTTCCTCAGATTTCATGAGACAGCTTCCTTAAAGTTTCCTGTGAGTATAAGAGAGCAAATTTGGTCCATTATTTTGAAATAGCAAAGAGGGCATTTAAAGCATATGTTCAGAGAGCAAGCCATCTGCCTTCTTTGTTATAAGTATCACAGCATTATGAGGACTTGGAAAGGCTTGAAAATTGAGCCAAAGTCCTGATCAAGATCTTAATACTGAATACTCTGCTTTATGTAAGTGTTTAGTTACCCCCATCTCCCCCCCACATTTTTTTTTAGAAAATATTTTATGATACGTGGGCAGTACTGCCAAAGTGTTATGGAATGATATGATTCCATAGAAAGTTAATGATGACCTGATCTCTTTCATTTAACCCACTAAATATGAATATTTTGTCAAGTTTTTAGCTTGTTATTGGTGCTGAAACTCACAGTGACTTAGAGAAACAGAAGGTGTTGACTATTGGAACAAAAATGAAATCCAGCTGCTAACTTCTGAACTATGTGCAGACTAGTTGTAGAACGCATGCAGGGGCCAGATTCGAGCACTAGTGTAACCCAACTGTATTGTAGTGGGATTATGGATCAGTTTGAGTTGTCTATAGGAAGAGGGGTTGACAGCAACAGTAAACAATTCAAGTGTAAATTGGCATTATTCCTAGAAGGCACTACTATATTTCCTTAGCAACTGGAAGGATTTGAAAATCAAAATATAATAAGAGAATCAAAACTCATATTTGATTCTAAATGTAGTAATACTTGTAGTGTTATCCTGAACATTCTATAATGGTCATGTAAGGACAGACCAAGATAAGTGTAATTATAGGATATCTAACTTGCAAACAAAACACTTCCCCCTTACCTAAACTGTACTCAAAACAGACCGGCCTGGGTAGTTCATTATCAAAGGGAAGCAGATTTGGTACTGGAAAAATAACTGAGAGTCCTACATCTTGCAGGCAACGAATGGTAGTAGGAAACTTCAGAGCCTGCCCTCACAGTGATGGACTTCCTCCAACAAAGCCACACCTCCTAATAATGCCACTCCCTGTAAGATTATGAGGATCAGTTACATTCAAACTACCCCAAGCAGTCAGCTCAGAAATGGGATGAGTTTTCTGTTTCATTGGTGGTTTGTTTTCTGGAAGTTTTGTGGAACCTTCCTAATTATTTACTGGACAACACAGAAACTATTGTATGAATTTTACCTCCACTACTGCCTCTTAGTTTTTACTTTTCAGCATATACTTTCTGGAAATTTCTTACTGCTATGACCTTTCCTGGGAACTAGAGATGCCAGCAATAAAAAGATAAAATATTGACTTCAAAAGGGTTCATATTATATTGTACTAGAAAGAGAAAAAATGACTCAACAAAATGTAAAGGAATATATGTACAAAAAAATGTGCTTTTTGACACGGCATTCTCTGTTCCCTATGATTTCTATTGTGTCATAGTGTGGGATTTTTTTTCTTCTTTGATGCATACACAAAATAGTCCCATGGATTCAGGAGACTATTCCATTTGGGAAACATCTGTGCAGGAAGTCTGTGTATTATTTAGGTAGTCAACCAGTTGTTTTCAGTTCTGGGTTCTTAGAATCTGTCCTCGGGTTTTTCATCGAGCTGATTGGTAGGTGCTCAGGACGCATCGTATTTTAAGAGATCAACAGTCTATATTGCAGGACTTAGCTACAGTAGAGACTGATGATTAACAATACTATGTGACCTCCGTAAGGTCATCCAGGGAACAAAGTAAGAAACACAATACTAGAAAAGATCGGAGAACAGAGCAAATTTTAGCCACCTAATAATAATACTAAAATGAAAGAAGTTCTGTAAGTGAAGTTCTAAGTTTCCCTTTGTTCAACCACTGTCATGAGCCCATAATGAAAATATTTTAAATAGTAGGAAAGTATAATGAAGGAAAAGAAGTGGGTGGGGCACTGTTAATTTGCCGCCTAGAAATGCCATTTTTTATTGATTTTTATTGAGCTCTACATTTTTCTCTGTTTCCCTCTCTGCCTCTCCCTTCCCCCTTCAACCCTCCTCCAAAGTCCCCATGCTATCACTTTACTCAAGAGGTATTGTCTTTTTCTACTTCCCATGTATATTTTATCTGTGTAAGTCTTTCTTAGTGTCCTCATTGTTGTCTAGGTTCTCTGGGATTGTGATTTGTAGGCTGGTTTTCTTTGCTTTATGTTTAAAAACCAATTATGAGTAAGTCCATGTGATACTTGTCTTTTGGGTTTAGGTTACCTCACTTCAATGATGTTTTCTAGCTCCATCCATTTGCCTACAAAATTTAAGATGTCGTTATTTTTTTCTTCTGTGTAGTACACCATTGCATAAATGTACCACATTTTCCTTATCTATTCTTCAATCAAGGGGCTTTTAGGTTGTTTCCAGGATCTGGCTATGACAAACAATGCTGCTATGAACATAGTTGAGCACATGTCCTTGTAGCATGATTGGTCATCAAAAGAACAAGTAATCCAATAGAGATTTTTAACATTCATCGGGTACTTTTTCACTTTCTTCATTCTGTTAGTATGAGTGTTTTGCCTGAGTGTGTGTGTGTGTGTGTGTGTGTGTACCATGTACATGTGCCTGAAGCCTAGAGTCATCAAAAGAGAGCTCCGATCCCTGGAACTGAATTTACTGATGGTTGTGAGTGGCCATGTGGGTAATAGGAAATGATCCCCAGTACTGGGGCCTTTGCAAGAACATTATGAGCTCTTAGCCCAAGCTATCACTCAGCCTCACTTCAGGCACTTTTTAAAGCATGTATTATGTTTTAAGATTTAGCTAGCTAGTCACACCTTCTCAGAAGGGAACGTTTTAATTGGCAAGTGGTATGAATTACAGCATCTCAGACTTTGACTTGTTAGCTATTTTCAAGTTTGAGCATATAGACCAACCAAGTAGGCCGCAAACCCAGTAGTATAGCTCCATCAGCCAAAAGATAGCCTTGATAAAATGTGGAATATCTGTCATTACCTCCACGTAAAACACATGAGAGGCAGGCTGTGGAGAATCTGACCTTTCTCTTACTTTCCTGCTGCCAGTCATCGTGGACAAGTTATTGGGCTTTTGTGCCTGAAGTGTCCTGTTGTAAAATCAGATTATTAACACTTCTTACTCCATACAGTATTTTGAGAAATGAATTAGACCATGCACTAGAGCTGTCAATTGTGATGCTTGAGACATTGTAAAGTATTCAACAAAAGTTATCACCACTGCTGTGATTGCTATTATAATTACTGTTTTTGTGACATTATCCAGGAACTTGCTGAAAATATATTTTTCCAGTGTAGCTGCATTAGCTCTAGTGACAAAATGATTCAAGGTGCTTTTTCTTCTGAAGATGAGTCAGAGATATCACCATTGCAATAAATATGGAGGAGTTCTAGGTTTTCTTTATAAAAAAATTAGTGTGATTTATCTTAATATGTAGATGATACTATGCAGTCCAAATACCTGGGTTTTTTTTAATAGAAATTATGTTTCAGTTTGCATGAAGTACTGCTTATTTTTCAGTTTTGGACTTGTGTTATTGAAAGGAACTTTTAAATCTGAAGCTCCAGTGATCATAAGATAGTGCAGTTTTCTTCTAACAGCACTTGCGGAAGAGAAAAGTACAATTTTGCCTAAAAGTGACATCTTCAGGATAAAGACTCTATAATCATCAACTCTGTGTTTAAGCATGATAGTTAACTGACTAAGATCACTAGCCTAGTAGGGGATACACAGTAGGCACCTAAGATTGTTTCCTGAATTGAATCTATATTATCAAGAAAACTTTTTGATACCAATTCAAAAATTCTGTGTTGATAGAAATGACAAAAGAATGATATGGTGGAATGAATGTAGTTTCTTATAAAAGCAATTGACAGTACATTGTTAACTTGTTATATATTTTATCTCATTTATATTTCTGTGGTACTGGGGGTTGAGCCTAAGGCCCTACACATGCTATGCAGTCATTCTATCCTAGGATTGTATTTCTAGTCCTGTTAGCTATAACATGGGGGCTGACTTGTTGGAGTTTATGTCTTGCCCAGTTCCCTAAAGCCAGCAAGCCCCAAAGAAAATCATACAGAGGTCTCCATAAGTTATAAAACAGATTGGCCCATTAGCCCAGGCTACTTATTAGCTCTTGTAGCTTATATTAACCCATTACTCTACTTATGTTAGCCACATGGCTTGGTATCTTTCACAGCAGGGCAGGTCACATGATGCTTCTTTAGTGATCTGGGCTGGCCTGGCAGAGGGAGCTTCCTGCTTCCCAGAATACTCCTGTTCTCTTTGTTCTATCTCTAATTCCTGTCTGGTTTTCCCAGGCCAATCAGCATTCATTTAAAACATGATTGACAGAATCTCGCATCACTTCCTCCTCTTTTTTTAAAAAAAAAAAAAACAAAGGAAAATATCCATAGTCCATTTTTGGGGAATGTGGGTGTAGTATTCCAGGCTACTTCCAGCTGGTTGGAGGCACTGATAATCTTATGGGGACCTAAAGAAAATTTAGAGTTATGATCTAGTCCTGACTGGAGTATCCTGTAGGCTTGATCATCTCAGGCAGCAGTCTTGAATCTGTCTGGATGTAGAACTATGACATCTGGGTCATCTGTTCTGACTGGAGATTTCTCAGGTGGTCTTCCTTGATCAAACCTGATTTTTCTTAACTCAGAATGAATCCACAGCCTATCATTTCCTGTGGAAACAAAAGCAAAATCTCTTCTCCAAAGTAATATACTTTTTGACTTCAATTTTTAAGTCAAGGTATTTTTAAAATACCTATCTTGGATTAATTCAGCAGCATTTGTAAGCAAATATCTTTTAGCAGCTGTTGCTCCTTCCTCAGCATTCAAACAATTCAAAGAGAACATAATAGCATACAGTATCAAGATTCTCTGTGTATTTTCCATCTTTATGAGGCTTTATTTTAACCTCTATTTCTTTTATTTTTACTTTTACTTTTTGAGACAGGTTCTCTGTATGTCTTTGTCCTGGAATAACTCTGTAGTCCAGGCTGTCCTTGAACTCACAGAGATCCATCAGTCTCTGCCTCCCCAGTACTAGGATTAAAGGTGTGTGCTACCACACCTTGAACTAACAGAGATCTGGCTGTCCCTGCCCCCCAGGCATTGGGATTAAAGGCCTGTGCTACCACACCTTTCCACAGAGGTGAATCTACCTCTGCCTCCCAAATGTTGGGATTAAAGGTGTGCACTATCACACCCAGCTACTTTCTTTCTTTCTTTCTTTCTTTCTTTCTTTCTTTCTTTCTTTCTTTTTTCTTTCTTTCCTTCTTTTTTTCTTTCTTTCTTTCTGAACTTTAATTTTTAGCCTGCATATATTTTTAACACACTGTAAATCCTTTAAAGGTTTTCTTCGACTTTGAAACTTTCTTTTACTGTATATCTCTCTTTTTGTGATCACATGAGTCTTTAATTTACCAAGCAATTTCGGTAGGACTAAAGCTGTGGCTTTGGTAGCTGGATCCAGCCCATTCCTTAGCTTTCCAGTCTCATGGCAGAGGTACCAGCTGTGGCCATTTTTATTACCACAACTCTATGGTGCTTTAAGGTCCCTGCCAGCAAGCAAGCTGCAGCATTCTGCTCACAGACCACATTCAAATGCTCCATAGTCAGATCGCCTGCCTGAAAGAGTCAGAGTTTTCCCTGGCAGGATAGCCCAGAAAGCAAACATTTTAAAACAGCACAGCTTTTTTCCTGCTGTGGTTGAAAATTGAAAAGCATGTGGTCAACTTTTCATCAACATCATTTAAGTGTTTCGTGGCAGGATCTTTTAAAAGAGTTGCAAGGTTTTGCAGCTAAAGTTGAGTCAGGAAGCATCTCTTAGATGAGAAATTGCTGCTACCAAGAAAACATGCTTTACTCTATTCTTTCCCAAACTTTCTCAGGCTTTCTGTGAATGTAGTTATCCACGTGGGTGCCATTCAGTTAACTTTAAAAAAAATTGTAGTCTTGCTTAAGTCTTAGAAGTGGAACTGTATCATGAAGAGAGAATGGGTCATGTTCTTACACAGAGTATGCTTCCTTTTTAGAGTTGTCATCTCTACTACCTACAGGTCACATGATCATGGGCACCTTGGTTTTGTGTGTGTGTGTGTGTGTGTGTGTGTGTGTGTAAAACCCTCAAATCTCAAATGAAAAAATGAACTAATAGCATCATAATTGATCTGTATTTATGGTCTCTAGTAAAGTTCTTTATGTATCTTGGTGTATAAGGTATACTCAGTTAATGGTACCTGCTACTTAGTGTAATAACCACAATAATAATAAGACACAAACCTTTTAGACAATAATCGTAAACTCATTAATATATATTAATATGAAACATCCATTAATGTATACATTATAACACTTAAAATTGCTTTTCCTAGTATTTGACACATAGGAAATCTAGATATATTTACATCTAGATATATTTACATCTTTGATATATTTACATGCCTTCACAGGAAAAGTGCTATATTTATTTTAGTTAAATGAAAATATAATTCAAAACTTACAGGCCAACTCAATCTTATGAAAAGAGTAATAAAAACATCAACTATCCAAGAATTTTTTTTACTGAAATAACTAATTTGGGCTTAATGCAAATAAATAGGATGTATAATGTGATAGAAAATAAAAAGGGAAATACTTGAAGAATTCTTAGGTGAACCCCTGATCCAAGTAGTATTAATTGGAAACATTTTAAAGATAAAAAGGCAATTATTGCTAGCTGCAATAGATACATATGGAAAATGGCTGCAGAGATTCACGACGTAAAAATAGTTCATTGCTAAATTCGAAATTCTGTTAATGTCACAAACAGTGGGATGTGAAACACAAATGAATTGTGATGACAGTTGAGTACCAAACTGCCTGTTTTTTCTCTCTCAGAACTGCCCGTATTTGGCTTTATATTTTCCTCATCCTGATTTAACCCATCAATATTTGTACTTTCTGTAACTAACACCACCTTGGAACATACACACTAAGGATTTCATTTCTAAACTTTCCTGCTTCCTAGCAATCTTGCTCTAGCTTTGTTACCACTGACTTCTGTTGTCCCGGAGTCTTTCTGGCCCCTCACTTTAGAGTCTGGCTTTTGAGCACCTTCTTACCTGGCTTTTTGCAGGCCTTTGTGTTGTGCTTTATTCTTCCATTTCTCTTAGCTGCCTAAAGCCTTTCCACTCTTCATGAGCGGCAAGCTGTTTGTTTAGAGCATATTTCTTCTCACCACAGTTTTAATTTGGGGCACTTACTATTGTCCTAAGAATCTACATTCAACTTTTATCATTGTTTTTAACCTAGTTTTTCTAAAATATCACTCTTCTCCTTTATGGCAATTTCTCTGATCTTGGGTTTGGGGAGCAAGACTTATTTTCTGAATCAAATAAAATTTCCTTCAAATGCAGCAGCTCCACACTAGCATAAGCTAGCCTGACCTTTGGGAAATGTCATTAAAAGACTCTCTGAAGAGTATTTTTAAATACCCAAATCATTTAGGCTTAATGGCTTTTGTAGCATGGATATCAGACCTACCTAACTAACAGAGCAACAGGCCTAGGAATATTTTTATGTTGCTTTCACTGTGCATGATGTTTAAGCTGCCTTTTATTGAGTGACCTCTCTGTTCTAACCATTATAGTCTTAAAGCAATTCTCTGTAATACTTCATTTTCTCTTCACTTAATAGATGAGGAAATTGTAACCTCAACTTTCTAAATGATGGAAGTCAAGGTTACAGTATGCCAAAGATGTGCTGTGAATTGAGAACAGGGCAGTAAAGTAGAAATTAACAACTTTGATGTCTGACTATTTGTATACTTTTAATTGAAAGTGAAGTATATATATTTTTTAAACTGAACATTTGGTAAAAGCTTAACATTGCAAAGGATCTTCAAAAGGTAAGAAAACTACTGAGCCCAGTTCCCACCCTCCAACACTGTTTTAAAAATAGATTAATATTGATTTATTTACAAACCTCAATATGACTTAGTACTTTTCCTTTCTCTTAATCTCGTGTCTTCAACTTGTTTTCCTGTTAATATATTCAGTACTTACAGAATATTGCTGTTTAAGAGTCTTTTAAAGATTGATATATCATCCTATTTATACTCATCTTTTTCATAGATGTAAATATTACAAATTATTGAAACATATTCTTCTAGAGTGCTAATAAAAAATATGGTGAAAAATACCACATATGTATGCTATATCTTGTTCTGCCTCCCCGCCACACACAAAATTTGTTGACATGAGAAAATATCCAAGAGAAAACAGGACATCATTTTAAGTTTTAACATTTGTGTGTAGTTGTATTCATGCTTGTGAAAAATATAGAAGAGTTAAATATTTTCTCTGTAGATATGATCCAAATCATAATATATTTGTAAACAATGTTTGAGTCTTGTGTTTCTCTGGTAACGTAATTCTATGAGGAAAATGAAACCAACCACAACAATAAAATATTGTTTTATTGTGAGAATAAAAATTATTCTCACAGAATAAAATGACGCTTTCTATCACTGTTTTGAAAAATGGTTTGGACAGTGACTAACCACTCATTTACAAATATTGTTGTGGCCATTTTAAGCTGTACACTGGACAGCATATGAGAAAAGTCAATAAAATGGTCTCTGCTGTGGATGAAACTGTAATATACCATTAAACTATAATATACCATTAAAACCAATTCCCTCTCCTTGTTTTTATTATTGCATTCCACTAAGGTGTTGCAAAAAATAAACCAGCTTCTACTAGAATGAAGTTTCCAGACAAGGATGTCTGTGAATAATTAAGAGAATAAACTAGAGTAGAAGAGAAAGACAGGCAGAGAGACAGAGACAGAAGGGAATGGAATAATGGAATCAAGTGGAAAAGATTATGCACTGAAAAATGTTGAATATTTCAAAATACAAAATTAATAGAAGGAAAGAACTTTTCTTCAAAAGAAAATACTTTCCATCCTTCATCAGCAGTGCAGAATTGATGGCCTGATAATAAAAGGGCTTTTTAGTGAAGTTGCTGGGAAGAACATGGTCATCACAGAGACTGCACTGGGTGTTCAGTTGCCCTGGGCAATCTGATCAGCATGTCCTTGTTTCTAGAACTAAGTAAACCAAATCAGGATGAACGACACATGGTTTAATAGTTAACTTTCAGAACAAGGGGCAGGGAGATGCTTTTATGCCATCATCCAGCCTTCATTCCAATCTCATTACTGAAGTCCGCTCCGAGAGTATTTACAGCTTCCCGGAGAGGCTAAGCTTGGCTGAATCCTGGAGATGGAAATATAGCTTAATGACCTCCTTGTTCTGGAGTCTTCCTAACACAGGTGAATCCTTGTGATCAATAATTGTCTACAACCCAGATTATTGCTATAAATGTTATTGTTGTGATTTTTTATTAGCGTTTTCTTATCATGGGAGGTGTTTTTCCATTTTTCTGTTCTTAAACTATGTAAAAGTCTTGTGACTGCACTGAGTTTTCTCTGAGTCTCTGAGGAAATTAACATTCTCTCCAAGTTGGAAATAATTTGAGATAGTTTGAAAAGAATTTGGATATGCAAGTCCAATCTTGCTTTTTCACAGGCCAGACACAGAAAATATCATAGAAACGGGCTTTTATTTGACAAAAGAACAGAACAAATGAAATAAAAAGACTGTATTTCATGGTTTATTCAGTCTATGAGGCTCAGGTGAGTTTGACTCTTGATCTTTTACCTTTTCCTCTGCTTTCCTGGAATCCAAAGTAGACACTTCTTGTAGAGTTGATAGACTTTCCTACTCTTAGCATCTCTTTCATCTTGTCAAAAGGAAGCTCCAACCATAGACTAGGTCTTACCATACTTAATGAACAGGTGTTTAGGTTTTCTGGACAAATAATCCAAATAAGAGAATGGGGGCAGTCTCTTGTTAAATACTAAATTTATGGAAGTTATTGAAGAGGCTGATATGGTTTGATATTAAAGTATAATAACTAAACTAAGTAATAACAATAACAGCAGTCAACAAAGCCATGTTTCTTAATCTCTCTTTTTCAATTCTAAAAAAAACACTATAAATATCTTCCAGCAAACAGAATGAGCACATACCTATATTTTTGATATGTGATTATATATTTTTACTGTAGTTCCTGCCGTACATTAACATCTCTGATGTTTAAGAATCATCATGTTTTTGTGTGTGTGTGGCTTTTCTATTAGTGCTACCGTTTTTTTCATTCTCTGCTTTTATTTGATCTTTATGCATGCTAAGTGACTCCTTTTCTAGCCTCCTTGTATACACTTGGAAATATGGGTGTTGTCTGTACAGTGTCTTTGAAAGGGAGAGGACAGCAAGAATAGGTTTTGAACAATATTTTACGAGTATTATTGAAAAATATCTTCTGTATATTCTATATACATACACAGCAGCTGCATAAAATGTAAATCCTATTTATTTCTACTCCCTTCTGCATTTATTACGGTGACTAGTGCTGTAGCAGCTAAGCACTTTATGTGATCCCTCTTACTATTATTTGCCACCTGATCATTCCAAAGTACTTTTGACAATCAGAGAATTTCATTAACAATTCATTCTCTTGCTTTTTGTTTTTCGGCACCTTTGCATGTAAAAGTATCCAACATCTTAGTAGCTATCTCCTATAAATTACAGAAAAAAATGATAGAGCACTTTCGATAGGAGGGGGAAGGTAGGGAGTAACCATCAAAAGCATTTCCTATCATTCATTTTGTGTTTTAGATTAGTCAGATAGTGCTATAGAAGTATATATAGTCAAGAAAAACCTCAATCCTTCATAACTACTTTTGTTTATTATATTCTCCACCATTGTAGTAATCAGAAGTATTACATGAGGAACATATATAATGCCCACGCTTTACATGTATAAAGATCTGAGCAATAGTACTTCTCAAAGTAGGATTCCTATTGACCTAAATGTCCCTTAGCTCAGAACTATAGGTGCCGATCTGTTTTTAAAAGCTCCTGCTATTTTTTTTAACTAAAAGGATTAAAACTTATTTATTAAAAGGTTCATTGTCTTTCTAGTGGAGGGTGCGTGGTCGGTACCTTAACAGTTTGATTGAATTAAAATCAAGTTCACGCTGGGGTTTCTTTTGCATCTCTACCCCTTGCTTTCTCTTTGACTCCAGGCTAATTGCATAACCTCTAGCTGACTTGTGCCTCGTCTACACATTCAAAGTAAAAATCAGAAATGAGGCTGTTATCCAACTATTGTAGGCTCGAACATTATTTCTCTAAATAATTCTGGGAAAGAATTTGAGATTCCTGATATAAAACAAAACAAACAATCAGTTTTATGAGCATTCTCCTGTAGTCTTAGACAACAGTCTTTACGGGAGAGTATACAATATGATCACACTCAGATGAAAATCATTGAAGTAATTAGACTACAGATAATGATTGCTCCCCACATCCACCAAGCTTCTGATTCTGACTCAAGAATATAAACTTACCATTTTATTTCTGGCAAGTCCTTAGTGTAATGCTGAACAAATGATGCTTTTCTCATGCATTGCCCTAAGGGAGATGCAGTTCCAGTACAAAAAAAAAAGAAAGAAAAAAAAAAAAGACATAAAAACTCAGTCTCTTCATGCCATGGCAGTAAAGTGTTGGAGAATAGACACAACCCTAGACCTTTCAACTTTGAATCTTACTGTCTTCCCAGGACAGCCGGTTTCCCTTCTTTGACACTGTGTTTTCAAAGGCTATTGTCTGCCTTGAAATACTGCATGAAACAGCATTGTAAAGCACAGACATTGGATCTTCCTCCATCTAATGGTTGTTCTTGTTAAGTTTGTGAAAGAGTCCATTTTAGTTATTAGCTTTAGCCAAAGAGTGTTTTAAGGGTAGCCTTGAACTCCTACTTGGGTAATGAGAACAATAAAGAAATGAGTTATCTTGGTCTTCACTCTTTATTGTCAATATGTAGAAACGTGCAAGTAGGTTTATTTACTAAATTCAACTGTGACAATGTTTCATTTCAAAATTCTAAGACATTTTCTTTCTTTACATAAACATGACAGCAGAGAGTGGCAACGTGAATGGAGGAAGGCAAGGGAAAGCTACAGCAAAGAGACGGAGGACATGGGTTCTAGACTATCTCACTCTTCAGGAAATATCTGAGCTTCAGGAAAGCTTGTACTGCATACCACGGTGCTTCCCTAATTGACTGGGTGTTATGGTGATGCAGGAAAGCCTCATTTCATGTCCGGATTGTTGTACAAGAAATTCAGATTTAATTCTTCTGGACTACCACTTGATTGTTTATAACGTTTAAAATATTTGGTAATTATAATATGTAATTTGAGTTAGGAATTACTCTTATAATGTGTGAAAGCTTAGGTATTAAAACCAGAGAGATATGAGTTCATATCTTGACCACTCAGCAATTTTAAACAAGTTATTTCATGTCAGCTTTTGCTTTCTCATTTGTAAAATTCAAACAGTAATATTCTTGTAAGCTGTTTCAAACTTAAATGAAGTGATAAGTTTAAAAATTTTGTATTATGGTGATTGTCTTAGATATGAATCTATCACATTAGCTGGAGCTAAACTTCTCACTTTCTTTATCTGTAAAACAGTGGGAAATCACTTTGAAATGAAGAGCAAATATCTTAAAACTCTGTATGCACTGACTGGTGGTGGTGGTGCACGTCTTTAATATCAGTGCTCAGGAGGCAGAGACAGGCAGGTCTCTGTAAATTTGAAGCTAGCCTGATCTACAGAGTAAATTCCAGAACAGGCTCCAAAGCTACACAGAGAAATGCTGTCTTGCACCCTAACCCCACCCCACCCCAAAAAATCCCTCGGTATGTGTACATGAATGCTATTTTGTCCACAGTATCTTCTATAGCTTCATTTTCTCCTTCTTACTCCTAATGTAGAAATACTAGTTACTCTGATTTCTCTGTAACCATGGTACTTGACAGAAGTTACTTGAAAGAGGATGGATTTATTTTATCTTACAGTATTATCTGGTTCATTCCATTATGGTGGAGAAGACATGGAAATGCACCCAATTCAGGAGAACTAAAAGCATGTGATAAAGGCTTTTCACATCATGATAGAGCAGGAAGCAGAAAGAGGCCAGAAACAGAGGTAGGCATAGGCTCCAAAGGCCACCATAGGTCACCAGTGATGTACTGCAAACAATAGGCCCAACCTCTTCAAGTTTCTACAGCCTTCTAATATCAAGCCAACTACTATGGCACATATCTTCACAACATGAGCCTGTGACAGACCTTGAAACTTAAATTATAACAAATCTGTAATTATTAGTTGAAATCTTTAACAGGTTTAGCCTTTTCTGTGGTCTTCTGCCAGGTATAGCTACTTCAACTAAGACTGAATACTGGAAAATAATATAAATCCACTAAAATTCTCATAAAGATAATTGAAATATTGTAGACTGTTGAAATACAGTCTTAAATAAGTAGAAGGCAGAGCTTTGAAGGTGTGTCTAAATAAATACTAGCATGCCCCTGGAGTTGCTGGTCAGCCATCACCCACTTGCCATATAAACTCAATCATTTGTAGCTTTCATCTCAGAGCATAAATGATGCCTTTTACCTGCTAGTTGGGCATGTTTCTAATTTAAATACCTTTCAAATTCCCTGAGTTTTTACTATAAGTCCTAAATAATCATGAAAAATTATTTATATATATATGAATAGGTTAAAATTATGGTTATCGTGACTGAAAAACACTATTTGCCTAGTTCTACCTATGTTTGCTAAGGTAACTGTCAATCATTTTACCTAATAACTTTAAAAATTAGATAATTTTTAAAAAAGCCATCCCATGTGTTCCTTGAAGTAAGATGTTTTGGGATGAACAGAAGGGAATCATTTGACTGTCCAATAAAAGTGCAGATGGTACCATTTCCCTTGACTCATCCCACAGTGCATATGAATCAAGTCACATGCCTAAATTTGGGGATTTTTGTAGCACCCTGTCACTAAGTTTTGGGGCATATAAAATACTATTTGCCTGGCTTTTAAGTTTGTGGATCTTACACAGTGCCTGGCATGGAGATAGGAAGGACATTTTTTTTCCATTAAACTTTTACTCTGTTTTGAAAGGAAAAGTTGAAACAGAGTCCCTACTGAGATTTTAACATGTTCCATGGTGGTAACCATAGGAAATAGGGAAACAGGAAATTTCTGGACATAAGGAAGCCAAGGAGTCCTTCTCAGCCTGTCCTCACCTCTCAGATACCAGTTGGTCTCTTTAAAAGTATTTTTATCTAGATACATACTTAATGATTTATATTTCTATAGTCTTTATGCAGACAGTAGAGAGAATATTACTGCTGATAACCAAAATGCTTCTTTTCAGAACAAAACTCAGTTCTTATATTCTGGAGGAGCTGATGGAAACATTCATCCAGATTATAATAAGGTCAAATCATGGGAGTTTGCATTTGAAAAAGTCCATTTAGCGAAATTAGAAGAATTCTAAATTATTCTGTATATCTCAAAGGATGTCATAGTAAAAAATGCATATAAAGTACAGATATGAATAAAATACTTTTGGGAGGGCACAAACATATGGATATAGCATGATGACACTGTTAAATTTAGGTCACATACATGCCACAAACACAAATATTCATATATTCATCTCTATTACCTCTCATTCCTTGACCCAAACTCCAGATAGCAAAACTGAACTCTACTCAGCTTCCCTATTTGTAAGTACTATATCACTTAAATCAGTGTGTTTATCAAACACAGTGGTCTTCTTCCCTAAAAATGGAAAGACACATTTCAATGACTGTTTATAAAGTGTCTATACATTTATTTGAGTGTATTTCCTACCTATAGGAAACATGTTTTAAATTCATTGTCAGTTAAACTCTGTTAAAGGTCTGCCATCTCAAGAATATTATACCTAGTCAAGTAGTTTCTATTTTCTTTCATCATGCTGTAGGTATTATGAAAGCTATCCTAAAGATCCCACTTCCTATTCTTGTTAAATTTAACTGCTGAAATACAGAATCCAAGTAGTGGTCATGGCTGATAGCTATGCTCACATATGCAGCTCTTCTTTTATCTAGAGTAGCACCAAACTTTTAAGGGCATAATAACAGTCCCATAATAGTAAATTAAAAACAAAGAAACAAACAAACAAAAACAGCCTCTAGCCAGATCATAAATACTGCTTCTGATGACTTGCATTAACATCACTATTCTCATTCTTAGCTAAACCACCCAAATTTTATAATCTTAGATTGCCACATTATATAGTTAGCTTTTTCCATAGTACATTTTTGAAAGATGAATACTGTGTATACATAACCATGATAAATCACCTAGCTACAGAGCTTGCACAGTGAAAGTCTGCCCAAAGGCAGGGAGGGGGAGGTTTGCTCAAGAAACTGGTGGAAAAGCACAATGATGCATCAGCATGCTTGCATTGTGACTCATACTGACAGCAGATGAGCCGTCACTCAGTGATGTCACTAGTTCCCACATTCGACTCAATGGCGACTTACAGCCTTCTAGATCTTAACATTGTCTAAATAATTAAAGTAAAAACAGTTTTGAAATGTTTGTGACTATATAAAAATTTTAATCTCTAAAGAATAGGTTTCTCATGAGAAACATTTATATTTATATTTTATATGTATGCTATAGGGCCATTTTCTTTTTGTTAAGTTCTCTTTTTCCAAATGCTGGAATCTAATTTAGCCGTGTCAAAGGCTCTGGTTGAAGGGACCAGTAATGGTTCACTGTGGTATTTAAACTAATAAAAGAAACGAAGACACTAGAATTATAGAGAAATATATAATTTGATGACATGTGCTGTGTTCCCTGAATTCTCTAATGTTTGACATGGGATGAGCTGAAAGGATTTTTCAGACAATAGCAAACCCTGGTGAACTACATGAGTTTTTTTTTTTTTTTTGTAAAAGTGTAGTTCTCCAACTTAATTGTACCTCGGGAACTGGTGCATATTGGAAGGACATGTCCCTGCAGATTCTCGTTTGATGGCAGTTTCTAGGTGGGCCTGTGGGTCCTCGTTAGGACCAGCTCCCCTAGTGATTTGCTAGCTGGTATTCTGGAAACCATCTCTGAATTTTCTGGCAGTCGATCAGCGTTCTTGCTTTCGGGATATGTGGTGTCTGGTTATGGGCAGAATTGAAGAGATTACTTAATGTTCTATTCTGTAAAGCCCCACAGACAGAACATTTTATTTTTTCAGTCACATATCTTCAGAATTTTCTGTTTGTTCCTACTAAATTTGCATGTTTTGGCTTAGGAAGGAATACAAATAGACAAGCTTTGTCAGAATTTTTACTTAATTGGCATTATAGGATCCATCAGAATAGGATATCTTTACATATTTTGGCCTTTTCCCTCTTTTTATGCATATGCCCAGATATCTTCACAAAACTAAAATAATTTTTTTAAAAATAAAATGGTTGTATTTAATGTATTTACACAACTTTGTCAAGCAACTAATGATTATGGCATCTAATCTGACCTCTCACAAATATTCAAGCCCATAAGGATAAACAAGAAACACCCCCATTACTAAGAAAATTTTATTTCATGAAAGACAGTCTCTGTCTATTCCACATATTCAATTCCCTTGCCATTTTACATTATAAATAAATAACAAACCAATTTGGCACATGCCCACCGATTAAAAATAAAAGTTGTCAGAATGAGAGGGGAAAGACAAAAATATGAATTATTAATTATAATATTAAGCAGTACAAAAAAGCCTAACATGAAATGATACCACCTAGAAGAAATTATATCAAAATAAAAATGAGACAATGGTTTAATATTCATAATAAAATTGCATTGTTGTAATTTTAGGCATTTACATATCTAGTACTCATATCAAATTTGATTAAAAGATATTTTCATTATTGTAGAGAAAATTTACTTTTAGAATAGTTATCATAAATGAAAATATTATTTTAAAATCATGTCCTGACTAAATTATCTTACTGACCTAGTAGCTATATTCACTGTAACGTCACATCCCTGCATATTATTTTTCAAATGTTCAACATTTTGGAAAACAAAGAATGCATAATTAACAGAAAGCATGATTAAAAGAAAGCTTTTCTGGATGTTGCTTCGAAGTTTACACCATTCATTAGGGACTGGGAATTAATATTTTTCCATACATTAATTTGAAACAAATATATATTGAATACTGGTTAATTACATAATACAAACTTTTATCAGCAGACACTGGTGAACAACAGTGAGTGCCAATATCAAGGAACTCTGGAAGTATTGTTCTGTGTCTTATGAAGCACTTTGGCTGTGATGCATATGTGTTAGTGGCAGTATGTGATGGCACACACATATAAAGGGTGATGTGAGTCATGAGAAACTTAGCCTTTACATTTTGGTACTTTAAATATTTATTTTTGATGATGCTTCTTTTGTTTCACAAACTACCTTAAAATTACATTTGAAAACTAAAAGCAATTACCAAATAATTTGCCCACATTACCACATTTAGAATAATCTCACAAAAATTAATATAGATGAATACTTTGTTCCCATGAATAACAATCCTGGTTCTATTTAGTAGTGTTCTTAATATTGTAGAAAACCTCCTTGTCTTGTGATAAGTTTCCTTGTTCCATTTCATTTGTTTTTTTTCTATCTTGATAGTTTATTCTTTGAAGCGTGATGTTACATTACAATCTCAATGTCCTTGCCAATATCTTTGTTTTTAATTTTAAGCAAACCTAGTACTCACTGAAGTAAAGAGTCAGATCCGTATCCAAGCAAAGGACAAAAAGTCCTCTTTTTTTTTTCATTTTTACAGTAAACCAACAATTTTGTTTTTGTTGCCTCTATGACATTTTTTTTCAAGCAGCTAAATTCTTACAGTCCCATTTTAGAAAAACTTTTTTGTCACATAATACATTGGCACTATCTGTCAACATGGGTTCTAATTTTAATTTACATTCCTTATGAGTTTCTAGCATTAACTCTTAGAAAGCATTATGCTTGGTACAGGACAGTTGGCTTTGTGGTTAACAGAACTTTTTTCTCTTGTAGAGGATTCAAGTTTGATTCCCAGCATTTACATGGTAGCCCACAGCCAAATGTAACTTCAGTCCTAGGTTCCTCATCTTTCCATCCTCCTTAGGTACCCAGGGTGACACATGGTACACATGCACACATGCATTTAAAACACTTGTATATTTAAAGTAATAAAATAGATACATCTAAAAGGAAAAAAAATATAGAAAATCTCACCGCACTGTTGTTACCATCACCTCTAAGCATTTGCTTGTCCCCTCATCCACAGTGGTATAGCGACACATTGTCCCCACAATGTAGATCATGCACTAAAGAAGTCTTAGAGAGCAAAGTTTAATTTCCGTTACACTCTCAGCTCCAGTGCCTCTGTGATCAGAGGACATCAGTCCTTTCAGTGTTACTTTCTTGTCCGATTGTTATGCAGGACTTTTCTGTCTCCTGTAGTCTTCAGTGCTTCAGAGTGTTTATTAAGCTTGGTCTTCTCTTATAAATCATGTAAGTTTCATGGCCTTCCATTTTTCTTAGTTTATTCCTTTAGGATTCACTGGTTTTCACTGTGAATAGCATGTCACAGCTGCTGCCATCAAGTGCTCTCCTCTGCTGTGCTTTTTCCTTTTTCAAACAGGGTCTCCCATAGTCAAGGCTGACCCCAAATTGTTGTGTAGCTGAGGGTTACCTTAAACTCTCAATATCCCAGCCTCTGCTCCTCTGCTGCTGGGATTAGTCATGCACCACTGCACCTGGAGTTGATGTGCTTTGTTTTAGTAATTTTTTGTTTGCTCAGTTTTGGTAAATGTTAGTCCCAGTAATTGTTCTTCTTTTAATTTTAGTTATTAAACTGCTGAGTAAAATAAAAGTAGCATAAGCAGTGCCAGAAAACTAAGTGCAGGACAAGCAGATGACTTCTCGTAGCTCTGATGAATGAGGCAGAGATGAAGACATTGTAGTCAAAGACCATTATAGAATCAAAGAAAAAACACTTTAACAAGCATCATCACAGAATAAAGGAACATATTGTCTATAAATGATTATTAAAGTCTGATCATAAAAAATAACCTGAAGAAAGCAACTGGCATATAGATGTGTAAATTTGTTAATGCTTACTTTGATGTTTATTGCAAGTTTTTCATCTGCAAGCTAACACATTAAGAAACATGCATTCCTTACTTCAATTATCTTTACTCCAAATTCATGAGAATAGGTATTGTTACTTTGTTAATTCTGGGATTGTGAAATAGTTTGAAAGATCACTTATTAGAATACATTTATGACTTAGCATTAGTTATTTTGCTTTCCTGGTTCTTTATTATTTAGACAGTTTTAGACATTTTTAGACAATTTAAAGACACAGCATTTGGGAATGTATTATCTTGAAGTGTTCAGTTTATTTAAGTTACTTTTCAAACTTAGGTTCCTTAAGAGCAAGAACCTCTTTGTTTGCTTTCTCCATGACCATATGACCATAAGAATTGCTGCAAAGTATTTCTTCGGGTCCTTTAACTATCATCTGTTTGTGCTGAAGAATTTGGAGGAGTTTAGTTCTAGGTACTGGTGTCATTTCGTCTCCTCCACAGTTCTACCTCTACTTACCTCTGTGTGTTGCAGATAGCAAAAGCAACCCCGTGAATGGTGAATACCAAGTCTTTGTATTTCACACTAGACATATACAGTTCACAATCCAGAGGCTCTTCTGGATTATGCTTTTGAAAACTCCCCTAATGCAGGAAGGAGAGGTCTAAGAGTGAGAAAAGAGGAATAAGGTAGCTAAATGCTGCTGTGGAAGAAGAAAACAAACCACTTTCATGAGCAAAACAAGGTATTTCTGGCACCATCAGTGCCTTCTTCAGAAAGCATTCAAGTACAATAAGAGTGACCAGGAATCAGAGCTGCAAATGAAATATCAAGCACCCCAAAAACGAATCTGGCCTGACACTATATCATATCACCATAAGAAAGAACTAGGAAGATTTTCAACCCTCTATTGACTTTTGTGTCCATGTAGATTTAGCCACAAGGAAACTAACTCTTGGGAAATCCAGACCTTATTGAGCTCTATGTGATGAGCCAGTGAAGTAATGAGAGTAAATACACTGTACTATGAATGTACACAACCTGACTAGGTCTGTTTTTATAAATGGGTAACATTTCCTAGCAACTTATTTGGAAAAATCATGTTTATAATATATGTGTTTACACAAAACCAATAAAATGTCTTGTGTGTGTTGGAACATTTTGCTTTTATGTCTGGTAAACCATTTACTTTACCTCCTCTTCAGTGTCTGTTGGAACATTTATTTTATATTCTCCATTTCATTCCTGTTGGAGCATTTATGTATGATTTGTTTGTTACTTTTATCTGTTGATCTTGCCCTCCCCATATGCTCATGTCTGACTGGCCTAGTTTCCCACATTCAGTATGTGATCTCTAGCCCTTCTTAAATATTAATTAGTGTAATTGAATTCCCTCCAGTATTTCTAACCCCAGGCACCTGAATCTCAGTGTTTTTATTAGAACTGAATTGCGCATTTAAAGCCCAACCCGCTTCCCCATCCCCCATTGCCCAAACAACTTTTCTTGATTAGGTAAAGGTCGGGGTACATGTTTGCCTCAGAGAAAGTCTGCATGGAAACTAAAAGCATTATATATTACACCTTTTTCAGCTAAAGGCTGAAAAATACAAAGCTATTTTGGATCTTTGACAAAGGAAATCATCCAGAGTAGATAGGAAAAAGGCTGTACCTCTCTTTAGGTATACTAACGGGGTTTAAGAACTGCCCTTATACAGAGCCATGTGTGGAGAGAGTTCAAAACCTCGCTGTGCTCTGGCAGCACCTCGGGGGTCTTGAGAATGACATCTGTTTAGAGTCCTCTCTACTGTTCCTGCGCCCTCGTCTCTCTCTGACAAGCCTGCCCTTTTAGGGTGCTTTGGTAATTTCTCAGAAGTGACTCTTTCCTGGGGAAGTAGCAGGGAAACGGAAGAGACTGTGAAATGTGGTATGGAGTACCCCTGAGGATTGTCAGTTATTGCCTGCCCTATCTCAGGACATAGGTTAAAAACAAACACCGAGAGATAGGAAACTGTCTCATTTATAGGAAGTTTGAAAACTCGGTTTGGGAGAACAGTTTGGTGTTAGTGTGGAGAAAAAGTCTGGAGTGGATCACTAAAGCAAGGAAATGGAAAGATGTGTGTTGTGTGCCCCTAAAAAAAGTGCTTGCTAGAAAGTAGAATGGCTTCAGTGAAAGTTCATTCACAATATGTGATGCAGTCTCTCCTGAGCTTTGCAGAAGACAGCAGTAACTCATGTAACTAAAGATAAAATTAGCAACTCCTTAAATGAAAAGCCCATGTTTGTAGACTTTTAAATTTTATCTTAAGTATATTATTGTTTTGCCTCTGTATATGTTATGCACCATTTGTGGGTCTTCAGAGGTCAGAAGAAGGCATCAGATACACTAGAACTGGAGTTATAGATAGTTATGACCTGCTATGTGGGTGCTGGGAACCAAACCTGGGTCCACCTACATCACCTCTGTAAGAGCAGTAAGGGATCTTATCCATTTAACCATCTTGCTAGCCCCAGTCATTTAATTTTATTTTTTAATTATCAAATTTGCTGATAATTTCTTGCTTGCATATAGTGCATTATGATTGCTGTCACCCTTCCCCACACCACTCCTCACTCCCATTTATCTACCCTGCCGATACTATAAATTGCTTTCAAGTCATTTTGTTTTGTTTTGTGACTCAGCCCAGTTTAAGCAGGACCATTTGTGTACCCGTGACTATCCACTGGAGCCTAGTGGGCTCCATTAGTGGTTCCTTAATTGAAAACAATGTCTGCTTTTCACCCAGAATCTGTCAATAGCCAGTCCTCAACAGGGAGGGTAGCCCTTTGAAGCCTTCCCTACTCCATGGTTGACTGGTGGCAGGTCTAGTCAGCTGCACTCAGTGACAGCTACTGGTCATTATTGCACTGATTGTGTCATGACTAGAAGATAGCATTTCATAATTCTTCTCCACATCTTTCAGCTCTTTCATTCTTTCCACTCACTGTTGGGATGTTCCCTGGCCCTTAAAAGGACTAGACAAAAAGTCCTGTTCAGGGATCAGAACTCAGCTGTCAACTGTTGTCTGCACCATGGTCAGCCGTGGATTTCTGCACTCACTGCACAGGGAAGCTTCTCTGATTAAGGCTGAGGGTAGCCTTTGTCTGTGGATATGGGCATACAAATTTAGAAGTTAGCTTGATGCCATGGTATTTGTCTAAACAATAGCCCAAGACTTCCTCAGCAATGGAATTTTTGACAAGACCATTGGGTACAAACAAGTGACTTATTGTCAACGGAAAGATCATTATTACAGAATCATACTAAGCTTTATCTTGGCCCCTGAGGTGTTGGATTTTGATGTTGTTGTTTAGTGGTTTAGATAATTATATGTTCACCATATTTGCAGTCGATAGGACTCCACATACAAAGAAAAGTTGAATAAAGTAACTAGGTTCCCAAAGTGTATTGAAAAAATACAGTGAGCCATATCTAACCATATAATATTTAAAGTAAATAATGGAGGATTCTGTGTTTGCATTTTAAGTCTACTCGTGAATAATATGAGGCAAAGATGTACAAAAAATCTAAACAAGCAGAAACATCTTTAAAAGTGAGTGACCAGGAGATTGGGAGAATGAATTGAATCATCTGAGGAATAGTTAAGGGAGTTAGAATTGTTTGAAAATCTGGAAGGCAGGAACAAAGCTATCTTCATATATGTGAAGGGCAACTGGAAGTTGTCTACAAGGTATTTTAGGTTGCTTTCTGTTATTCCAACAAGAACACGAGAAATGATGAAACCTTCAAAAATACAAAATTCCATTCAATATCAAAACTATTACAATAACACCCTTCTATGTTCAAAGGTTGAAAACGGAAAAGGGCAGGAAATAGATTAGATTACAAGATAGATCTAGTTCAACCTCCAAAATGGCATTTCCTGACTCTCTGTTTAGGGACATTTCTTGAACCTCTCATAATGGGTAAAAAAAAAAAACCATTTTAAGCAGTCACTTTAATGTGACTTTAAGAATTTCCTACTGTGCATAAAGTGGAGAGAATTTTAGTGTTGCTGTTAGTCAGTTAGAGCTGTCAAAAGATACTACCACAGACTAGAAGTTTAGACAGGAGAAATTTATTCCTCAGTTCCAGTGACTAGAAGTCTAAGGGAGTCAACAAGTTTGGTTTCTTCTGGGGACTCACTCCTTGCTTTGCAGAAAACCATTTGCTTGCTGTGTCCTAAAATGACCTTTTCCTGATGTGACTGTGGGGATACCTGTTTCTTCTTCTCTTTAAAAAGACAATTCCCTATTGTACTAGGGAACAACCTTATGACATAGTTTAATCTCAGCTACTCTTTCAAAGGCCCAGTCTTCATAGAGAGTGACATTGGGGCGAAGAACTTCAACATCGTAGTTGTAGAAACACAGATAGTTAATAACATGATGATATTACCTGAAATCTTAATTCCCTAAGTCCAAGGTAGTTGAAGCGATTAGTTTAGTACTTGTACAGTTGTTAATATTAATGACTCTGCTGATTCTGGTAATTTGTCAATAAAAATAAAATCCAACCTGTTTAATAGTGGCACACTCTTATAATCCCACTGTTTGAGAAGTGGAGGCAGGAGAATAGATCAAGGTCAGACTTAAGTATATTGTAAGTTCAAAGTAAACCTGGAAAACATGACACCATTTTAAAAATTACCAAAAATAAAATTCAGAAGCCTCTATAAACCAACTCTGAAGTTGTGAAGTTCCCTAAAATCTCATCATAGTATGATGCCTATCCAGGATATAAAGCAATCTTTCAATAAATGTTTCTTTTAATATCCAAAAATTCAATTTCATTTTACAAATATTTACATTTTGCTACACCTCTCTTGACTTCTGCTGCCCAGTTTACCAATGTGGCTTCTGGTAAAACCTCTGTCTCATGTGGAGGAACTCTTTTTTCTATTTTTAAATGCCCTAAGACAGAAATTGTCTCAAAGTAAACAACAACAACAAAAAACCCACTGCATCACAGATCACAAATAAATGCATCTATAGTGTAAAACTAAAAAGTGGTGTGTTAGTTTATCAAAGAGATTCCAAAGTCTGAATTTATAGCTTTGAGACTGTTCAGAAGAGTATAAAGATTTGACTTTGTCCATAGATGTCCTGTTTATGCTTGTTTTATTATTTATATGTCTCCACTTACATAAACACCCGTAGCTTAAAGTTAAGACTTGGTCAGAATTTAACACTTAGGTTGGCTATTCTCTTGGTTCATTTTTCTTGCCAATGGTACTGTGCTGTGAACATGGTGAGATTGATTTGTGTCTTAATATTTGGAGTGATTTTTCGAAGTTAGGACTGGAAATCAGGGAAATGACACATCCTCTCCCTTGAACGAGCCTCCTTGTGCAGTTTAAGTAACATTGGAAAGAAATTCATCTTCACAAGGAAGAACCAAGAAAAGCTGCAAATGACAGCAGAGCTGGTAGAATGCTACACAGGAGGACCTGCACCACAGCACCGCAAAGCCAGGCGAAACCCCAAAATACTGCAATTCAGTCAGCTGCCTCCTGGGGAACAGTTCCTGCAACTTCATGCTTTCAGTGAGAATTGAGTCGGTAGTGTGCTGGGAAGTGTATAGTAGCATCTACACTCAAACCAAGCTTGTCACCCTCAGCAGTCTCCATATTACTGTAGGAGATTCCATGTACATAGAGCTCTATTGGTGCTTCTTGTTCGATGTGCTTTCTTGACACAAAATACATATTTAGGAAAGATTAATTTCTTTATATTTTTCACCAGTTCTTAACTCTGTCATCCTCTGGTGGAGATAATGTTAATATTATTCTATTTATATAACCTACTGGATTCTTGGAACAATCCAATAATATGATGTGAGACTATAAGCAGAAACACTTTGTAAATACTATTTTTTCTGCTAATGAATGGATGGGGACTTAGCTAGAAATGGAACTGTGACTAGATAGGATTTTACATTCATGCTGCTTCCTAAGAGACATTATAGACCTCATCTTGTTTTCTTTTAAACTGCCTGAGCTTATTTTCAGAATGAAGTGTTTAGCAACAGGTATCAAAGTTTATGTCTATTTTCTGTGGAGGATACTACATTCTCTTTCTTTTAAATACAGAAAGATTATTATCTCTTTGTATCCATAGGCCTCTGGGTCCATGGTGGGTACTGTCACCATGTGACAATTATTTCTATTGTATTGTGATAATTATTGTTATTATTATTAATTATACTTTGTACTTATATAGCATATTTTAGAGATAGATAGATGGCTAGGAAATAAACTTGTTGTTATTGAAATATTATTACAGTTTAGACATTTCTATATCTACCTTAGACTGTTTTCAGACACAAAAAACTTTCATATGAATCATCAGTTACGACTTTATTAAATCCTACCTTTGAAAATAAAGTACTAACCTGAAAAATACTGCATTTTTATTTTAAATACATTTTAAACACAAAGCTCTTTATTTTTAATTTCTGCCCTTTAAAAATAGTTTTTACAGTATGGTTGCTATATAGTAAAATTTCTCTTGAAGAACCTTTTAAAGCAGAAGGTGGAGGTGATTAAACAGTGACCCACACCTAAGTGAAAAGGCCTTCGTCCTTCTAACTACTGATTGCCTGTTGAAAATAAGGGCGAAGCAAGGTAAAGTGAGACTTGTGATTTTTAAGGCGAGTAATATAGTGTTGTCTAGCACTGTGACTGATAGAGGCTCTTCTGAACAGAAACTCCATTGTCTTCAGTCTCATGATCCTGTTATTTTCGATTCTTAGCTAGTATTAGAAGTAGTTAGTTTTAAGTTTCCAGGTTGGTTGGCCCAAATTTATTCTCAGCATGGGTCTCCTTGTTGCCGCAGTTTGGCACCTGTGCTAATAAAGAAGGGAGGTCAATGTAAGAGGTTTGTCCTCGGTAATCTTCATGGAAGTTCTTCTCTGACTTACTTAGAAAAGTTCAGAGGAGATGAAAGAGTTACTGCTATTTGTTCATTTACTACTTTGGGGGAATTTTCCACATTTGGAAATGATCTTACCACCTTCTCCACCTGACTCTCTTTAGGAAAAAATACCATCTTATCCTCTGCTGAAGCAGTGGGTGTCAGAGTGATCAGTGGCATTAGCATGGCCTAGAAATGCCTTAGAAATGAAGAGCCCCTGATCTCACCCTGTTCTACTGGATGGAAACCGCATGTTTGCATGTACAGTATGTATTGAACTATCTACCTGGGTGATTCAGATATTCACTACAATCTGAGATCCAATGTTCCATAGAGATGTTGAATTCCACTAAGAAAATGTTTTGTCAAAAGCTGTACCAAAGATATGCAATTCATTTTTCAATACTGGCTATTATACTCTAAGCTCATCTTATAGTTTCATCCTGAAGTGTTCAATAGCTTCCTAAACTCTTCTAAATTCTAAAATGATCTTTGTGCTGTTTTGTAACCAAATGCTGTTCATTCTATATTATCCAACTCAGATCCTCCTTGCAAAATACTTACCAACTGTGCGACTGTTCTCTTAGTTTTGTCTTCCTAAATCTCTTTATACCTGTGTAGTTCATTTAAGGCTTATCTTGGTATATTGTATATATGCTGCAAAAATTGTGTTTTGATGAACAACAGTTGTATTTATTCAGTGCCCATCCAAATCACCAGAGTTTTTTTAAAGAATTACTATGACCGCATTTCTGACACCTTCAGTAGCTAACCCTAGCTCACATGGTGTGTACTGAAAAGATTTTCCTTCTGACAGACCCTTGACCATTAGGATACTTGCCTTCTAGTAGTCATAAGTATTCTCATGAGGATGTCTGGTTTGCACCCAGCAAAATCATGTGTTCAATAGCCATCATAGAGCACCCTTTACTTGTGACATAATTTTTAAGATTTTTTTTTAATTTTTAAAGTGTTCCTCATTCCTGCTCTCCCTCTCTCTTCCTCCCCCACGTGTGTGTGTGTGTGTGTGTGTGTGTGTGAGAGAGAGAGAGAGAGAGAGAGAGAGACAGACAGACAGACAGACAGACAGAGATAGAGACAGAGACAGAGAGATTCTTTGTGGTTGGTGCACATGACTGCAGCAACCATGGAGGCTGGCAGAGGGCATCAGATCCTCTGAAGCTGAAGATATAGCTAGTTGTGTTACCTGATGTGAGTGCTGGGAACCAAACTTGGATCCTCTACAGAAGTTACAGAAGTAGTGTATGTTTTTAGCCTTTGAGATATCTCTCCAATACCCCTCTACATGTTGCACCATATACAAGAACTTTGAAAATACAGAACTAATGGTCATTTTTAGCATAATGTTATTTTGTAATGTTTAAGATACTTCTAAACTTTTTCCATCCCTTCTTTCTTAGGAAAGTCTTGGAATTGGAAATGTTTAAATTTCTTGTTAGATTCAAAACCATCTCCATTTAGATTTAAAAATATTCACTGTAACAAATTAATTTATCAGTTGCATTTAAAATGTCAAATTTTCAATTATACATTGATTTTATTATTAGTTACCATTAATGCATTTTAAAATACTTTGTTCTCATTGCCTTTAAAAGAAGAAATAAATAATTTTGTTTATTTAAAGAATTTACTGATTTTCAGATATTTTACTATATTCTTGTAAAAGGAAAAACGATGAGTTGGTAATGACTCTGACCCATGTTTGTCTACTCACATGTACCTAAAGGATAATTATTCAAGAACTGTGTTTAAGTGAAGAAAACTGAATTTTTTAATGTGATGAGCATAACGATACTCTGAAAATATTATATTTACACATGACTTTCATGTGACTAAATTCTTACCTAGGCAATAGGATGCATAGGCTCCTTTGGATCAGGTCACCCTCCATAATTACTTTAGAAATAAATATCTGATACAACTATACTGAAAGTCCTCCCAATCCTGTCAGGATCAACCAGATTGTTACGAAGTGTGTATTCCTAGATTCTACACTACAAACTGAATCAGCACTCTGGGACTGGAGCCCAGCAATTTGCATTTCTAAATGATCACTTCCAGGTGACGCTTATGCTCAGTAAAATTTGAAAGTCATGTCTATTTGGATTCATTCTCTACTTGCCTGGTGAATGAAATCTTGCAGAAAATGGATCTGTGAATTTTAAACTGTTTGTTTTAGGCAGGAAGTCTAGGTGACAACCTTCAGCAATTACTGTGTTTGCCTTTAATAGGCTGTTATTGCATTCTGACATTTTTTGTGTACTGGGCACTTTTATCTAAATTAATATAAAACCCCAGTAGCTCTGTGAGGTACATATTCTTGATCCCCATATTAAAAGGATGTTCATTGAGGTTTAGAGAAGTAAATATCTGAAGACAGCCCAACAAGTTAATTGAATTCATTTTGACTCTAGAATATGTTCTTAAACTCTGAAACAGGGATTGAAATATCAAAACCAAATCTTTTCAGTCATCCCTTTCTCTTTCTAAAGACTCCTGCATTGAGGGTTAAAATAGATGGCAGCTAATTCCAAGTTTATGTCCAAACTCTGAAATTCTGTGTCAGGCAACACAGTCATCATAGATGATATGGTTGTAAGTTATGTTACCAAGTGATTGTCTCAATCAGTAAACATCGCCTTCAAGGTTAAAACCTTGAAGAATGGAAGAAAAGCCACTATACATCTGGCTGTTTCATCATCTGCCTCCTTCTCTACTACCCTTTGGAGACTGGAATATATATTTTCCTATGTAAAGGGAATGAGCTTTTTATCTTCTAATTAAGAGATTTCCCACAACAATATCAGGCCTCATTTCCCTTAACAATGGCTTGTTTTGATAAATCTTTTGCAAATACAGCTGGTATACTGTCTAGCTGACTCAACGCTTCTTAACTCTGGCTACACTCACATCACCTACTGACTTGAAGAATATACAGATTTTTGTTTCTGCAGTCTAAAGATTCTGAATCTTTTGTTCTAGAACGGGGACTAGGTGGCTCATTGTTTATAAAGCCTCATCCTTGTATCTGTGAGAATCCCAGGATTAACAGTCATTGATCCAATACATTACTCTTAAAAATCCAGAGTTAGCAAATGCCCTAAAGGAATAAGTATAGGAAGGAAAGCTTCTCTGGAATTCCTACAGTAAGCTCTTTGAAGTAAAAGTCGAACCTTTGAGCAAAAAGGAAGGCTATTGTTTAAGCCAGGCATCTTCAGATTGAGTCTGGAATGATGAAAATACAAAACAGAACAAAAAAGAGGTGTCATTAGGACTTTGTGATAAGTGGAACTATGGAGCATCATTTTTAAAATGCCATGCAAGCAGATCATTAGTAGCACATGCCTTTAATCCCAGCACTCAGAAGGCAGAGGCAGGCGCATCTCTGTGAGTTCAAGGCCAACCTAGTTTACAAAGTGAATTCCAGGACAGCCAGGGCTACACAGAGAAACCTTGTCTTGAAAAACCAAAAATAGATGATATATAAATAAATAAAATAAAATGTAATGACATTTGAAAAGACTTGCTCTCTTGAACAAGCATTCTGTAATAGAAAATGAAGTCATAGAAATGGCAGCATGTTTGAGCCTATTTGTACTTCCTTTAGAAAAAATAAAATAAAGGTGAAGGGCATAACCTTGTAAATGTATTTCGATCTGATGTTATTTTTGCAAGTTAGACAGACATGGGGCCACCAGTTAGACAGATTAGGAGCTAGCTATCATGTCAGAGCCCACTCTTCAAATCCTAGCACTAATCAGAATGATAAAGAGCTACCTTTAGATTAATCCTGCCCTGGACTCTAGACGAAAGAAGCTGCAGTTTAATTACTGAGTGAAATTCACTTTGTCTGATCTGCCTGTCTTTGCTGTAATGTCATAATATAATCAGCATCACCCCTATTTGAAACACGGAGCTGTGAAGTCCAAGGACCTGTGTGATTGGAAGAAATAAAATGATGCTCAGACAACAACCAGCCACGGTGCAGTAATTACTCAAATCTTGTTTTCATCTGTATGTCATTCTACCATTGGCTTGTCATGACAGCAACTGAGAAAAGGATGGAAGAAAACCTGATTGAAAAGGAGGGTGACCCACCCATTGGAATCAGACAAGGTGTGGGAGGAAAGAGCCTTGCTGTATAAAATCTTAAGGCTAATTAAACTTGCTTTTTTTTTCTCTTTAATATATATCCCACTGGCTGCTCAGAGTCCAAACTAAACCATTCAGCTGATGTCTCCCTGCAATTAAAATCTCCTTTTTAGCTGGAACTGTAGTTTCTGGTTCTCTGAAAATAATTCATTTTTTCTTTTAAAACTGGCAGTTTTGGCAGATCCCCCCCCCCAGGTTTCCATGTAGGTTTTGCAGATTTTTAAAGAAACAGAAGAGAATAATAGTTTGGGCTTTAGTTTCTAGGTTTGTATGGACCCACTGCTGTTACATAGGACCATTCAGCCTACACACACACACACACACACACACACAACACACACACACACACACACCTGAATTATTTCCCCGTCTAACACAAATGTTTAAAGTAACTAGCTCTGTGTTATATAGTTGGAATTATAATCAAGCCATGATTTGAACAAAAATTCATTTGACTCTTCAACACTGCTCTTTTTCATTCTCACTTTTGACTACAAAATCCATTTATTATACCAGTCCACATATTATTTTTAGTAGGTTCTATATGCTAAGAAGTGTACTTTCCTTCAAATGTACACTGGTGAAACCAGGAAAGAAGAATCTGTTGGTACCTTTTGAAGAACTTTGAAATTTTCAGGTTTCAGTTGTTTTTGTTACTTCCAGTGTAAAGAAATACTTCAACTCCAAAAACAATTGAACTTTTGAAAGCAAATGTCCAAAATGAAGTAAAGACAACCAAATTCTAACATCAGGAATCCCAAGGATCCATGGACCTAATGACTCACATAAACAGGCATTGAAGTCTGTGGAATCTAGGTACCTCCCACATCACCAATACTCATATCCTCACACACCTATGACTGGAACAAGCAGCATTCATAGGTTAAGAGAGTGGGCTGTAGAGGCAGATGGCCCATGTTTAACTCTTATCCTAATAAGATAAGACATTGCTTAATTCTTATCTATAACATGGGAACCAGTGCTTTTTAATCTTTTAAGATTCACCATACAGATGAAATGGGTTAATCTATATAAAGTGCCTAGCAAAGGACCCTGCACACAGTAGAATATAATAGAATATTAACATCATTACTTCCCCTGCAGTATCTCTGAAGTATCTCATCACTTCACTCTTCCACTGACACCAATAAGTCAGATCATATAATTCCTGTATTAGAGGCATGCTATTCTTGTGCCTCTTTTGTTTCCAATTTCTAATTATTTATAACACAATTGGACTTTGATCAGGCTGGCACCCTACTTACAAGCCTCTAATTCATGTCTTTTGCCACAGAACAAAATATGTTCTTCAGCCCAGTATTCAAAGGTCCCTTCCCCATTCCATACTCAGCTTATCTCTCAACACTATCTCCTATTACAATCCCAACTAATGTGTTTACTTGTTGCTTCAAAATGAACCCTTCCAACTTTCGGCTTCTGTGGTCTTACTCATACCCTCATACACCTGAATCTCATTATCACTACCCAACTCCTACACACTTTTTTCAAAGTTCAATCTAATTTTTTCATCACAATAAAGTTTTTCATTGTCAGGCTATAGATATAAATGATAGTATTTGTTGTCTCTAAATCCCCATCCTGAACACCTGAATTTCCTTGTATTATAATTGTCTATCTCACTTCCCTTAAGCATAGATCAGTGTTTCCATGCACATTAGTATTTATTCAACAGCATCTTTCAGAGATCCCAGAGGTACTTGACCCAGGATTAATGAACATCAAATGAATAAGTACTCAGAATATGGAGTTTTTCCTTTGTTCTTAACCTTCTCTCTTTTCCAAAATTACTTTTAATTTTGTGCTTTCTCTATGTCAATTCTTTAATTTTTTAACATATCTTTTTCCTTAGTCTTCTCTAGACACTAGCACAAAAATCTTTGCATTTTCAGTCATCCTGCCATTCTCTAAGCTGACATGTTCATATGGACTCTTAGGGTCATCTTGCATCCTCCATCAACCCTGGAGGAGATACACATTACCTATAGAGAACAGATATAGGATATTTAAAGGAAAAGATGAGTTATGTCAAAGTATCTTATAAACTTTAAAAGCTTTACAAAGACCAAATGTAGTGTATATTAATAAATATCTCTCTAATAAACATGTCTTTGTGTAGTAAATGCTTTTTTTTAATGTTGGGCATAGTGGTACATGCTTTATTCCCAGCATTATACAGACTTAGGAGGGAGAAGTTCAAGACCACCCTGGTTGGGCTAGACATGACTCCTTCTGGAAATAGACAGAAGGAAGCAAAACAGAGAAGGGAACCCTCATAAGCTCTAACATATCTGTTGAATTTAAACAAAATGCACATCATGTTGAAGAATTTTCTAATACATTTCTACCTTTCTCATCTTTATCAAAGCATAATTCTCTTTTTCAAGACACATACTATTTGCCCCTGCTCTCTGTACACTGTGACTTTCCCTTGGAATTTATGAAGAACTGTCTCTTTACCTTACATAGGGTCCCAATAGACCAAAGAAGTGGTTCCAACCTGTCTAGCTTGGTGAATCAGTGACTTATTGGTCACTTACAGAACATAAGTGACTAAAGTAGCTTGTATTACCAAAAAGTGTCAGCCTAGCATGGGCATCTCAGCAAAACTACTCCACTGCCATCCTCCAGACAGCCTTCTACTTACTAAACACTCTAGTACCCCACAGTTCATGTGCATGTACCACAGGGTACAGCAGCTGGGGCAGGCAGATGATAGAATCTCAAGTGACAGTGTGATATTTCCTCTTCCTTTTAAAAGGAAACATCTGCAGCAGAATTTAAGCAGAAAAAGAAAGCATCTACTCCTTGTGAAGGTCGCTTGCTGGTAATCACAGCCCTGCTATGATGGAAGGTGGTGGTGGTGGTTATGTTCATTCCAGGAGAAATAGCTGTTCACCTACATTTATGGGGCAAGCGGGGGATTTCCTTAAGATACCCTCTGGAATGTTGCATTCAAATTAAGTTTATTAAGTCAAAAAGCAAATTTATTTTTAACAACAGGAAGACTCTTAATAGTTCCTCAACATTCCTGAAATAGCATTAAAAATAAATCAACTTTATCCCTACACCTCCAGTATCAAGATAATGCAGAGTCTTTGACCATGTAGATTTTCCGCATGGATATTTTTGAGTCAGAAATCCTAACCATAGGATATTATTTGTGGTAGAGCTAACCAGGTACAGAAAGGGCATTTCTGACTTAGTCTAATGCCTAGATCCATTTCCCCCTATACTAGTAGTTTTATTAATTGGAGCTGAATCAGTGGACAGAAAACTTAAGAGCACATTCTTTAACATTTCAGTACTATGGAGGATCATTTTATCTTTGTTTTACTTTCGGTAGAAACAGGCCAGGCAGATCAACCTTCATTATATTGTTTCTAGTTAAAGACTATGGGAAGCCTCAGGTGAGATTGAGTAGCAGCCTGGTAATACAGATCATCTAGTCTTTGTGAGGGATCTTATTGCTGTTGAAAGAATAGAGGGGGAAGAAAGGAAAACTTATGTTTTGTGCACATCCTCTCTGCATTCTCCTGAACATGAGCGGATTCATAACACTGAGTGTCCTTTCCTGTGAGGCAAGAATTCATTGTTCTAAGTCCTGCTATCATGGTGATAAGTACCAAGTGGCTCGTTTGTTGCCTTTGCAGCCCCCATGCTCCTCTTCCTTATCCTAATCAAACCTGCTTAGGACAGAGGAGAAGTCTTCATTCCTTCCTTTTGACCTTTTGATTCCACCTACTTGTTTGGAGTTTTGAGTTAAATCTTTCAAGTTAATATTTAACCTATGAGAAAACTGTTTACAAAATTGCTAGCTGACAATCAGAGATTCTTCTCAACTCCAGATTAATATGGTTAAATTTTAACACAGTAGAATAGCTCACACACCAAAATAATAATAATAAATAGATACATATTTAATTAAAATATTAACTCTGGGAATTATGCTGTCATGATCTCATGGCTCAAAATAGAATATGTGTTTTACTCTAGATTAAAAAAAAAAAAAACGTTAAGGACCTGAGAGCCTGACTCTGTAGCTGAATCCAAGTAGAAAACAGAGCCAGAATCTCCTGGACAGCATGAAGCATGAAAATGGCCATGACCTCCTCCTCCTCCTTTCCCTCCTCCCTGTCCCCACTCTTCTCCTCTTTAAAAAAAAAATAACCTTTATCCAAAGTACAGTGGAACATGTCTTTAATCCATTTTTTTGGGAGACAGAGGCAGGCAGATCTCTGAATGTTATTCTAGCCTGGTCTCCAGAGTAAGTTCCAATATAGCCAACGCGTTACACAGAGAAACCCTGTTTCTAAAACCAAAAGAGAAAAAAACATAACCTTTATTCATTTTCTTGGCATATCTCATTGAATGGAAGATTTTTGAGTTATTTGTTATGGCATTTTTGGATAATGTTTAGCTTTGGTCAGCCTTGGGCTATTTTGTGTTACTTTATCATGCCAGTGACCAGAGGTGTTGCTACCTGTTTAAATGAGCACATTTCTTCTTCTGAGCCACCAGTGAACGTAAGCTACACTGAGAGCAGAAAACAAAGCTAGTCCAGGAGGATATTGGGTTACCTTAAAACAAATCTTCATGTTTTCCCCAGATGCTAGGATTCAGTCTAACACTAGAAACATATTAAGGTGACTTCAGCTTACTTGGGAATGGTTTTCTCTTTACTTCTTGCCGTGTATCCTTCAAGGAACAATTTCTAGAAGAACCAGAGCAGAGTAATTAATTGAATCGGGTAGACAATGAAGGAATACGTGTGTGTTTCAAGTTCTTTGTGAAGGTCTCTGTGAAATTCTTTAATGAAGTGGAAAGAAAATACCTCTTGGGGCTTATATAAAATATATCTGTATGGGAAATTTATAGATAAAGCATGAATTGTTGATATTTTGAAGCTGGCAATAAATTTTACCATGAGATGCAACTCATAAGGATCAAGTTAAACCCAGAGCTGAATTTTTTAGTTTTTTCTATTTCAGCCTGCATTTGAAAATCATAAAGTCAAACATTCAAAACTCAGATATCTCAGAAGTACCTTCTTATAACTCATTGTCTAGCCTAATGTGCTATTATTATCTCAGTGTGCAACTTGAGAATGAACTGAACGCAACAGGTGTTGAATATGATGAGATTTCAATATTCTCATCTCTCATATGATGAGATTCTATGTGTCAACTAAGGTGATAAGGAACACTAGAAAGTAGGTACCCTAGAAGACAGCCACGGTGCTTCGAGAGGGGACCTAGTTAAATGAGGAGCTGAGCGAGATGACAATATGTGACCAGAGGAGCTGACAGGAGTGAGTGTTCTGGAGTGGACAAAAGGGCGATTGGAAGTGAACGTATGTCTATAGCAAATATAATTATTTAAGTAAGTGTTTCTATAAAACAAAGAATGAAAGTGAATAATAGCTAGAAAGAGACATGGAATAAAGATATTTCATATGAAAAAAAGCTAAATTATGGTGGCTTTCTGCATTTTTTAAGGAGGGATTGTTTGTTGAGTTTTGATTTTGCCTCATTTTGTATTTTGTATTTGTTCAAAACTTCACCATTTGAAAAATGAATAAGGGTCAAAACCTTCAATCTGGAATGGAAAAACATATACAAGAGTCAGAATCAAGATAGGAAAATGTAAAAGACATCCTCTAGATTCAGCAATTCTTAACCTAGATGAAACTCTTCCATCTTCCATGAGCTTGACCGGAAAGCATGTCTGCCAGCTTGCTCCTCTGACTGGCAGCGTGAGTGTACCAGGGCAGAGGATGAGCACCCCGCATCGTCAGAGGACAGTGGAGTTTCTTCTCACCACACTCCACCCACTTCCCCGGTAGCCGTTGTGTTTCTAATTTTACCTAAAACAGAATCAGGATCTCAAGGGTTGGGGGTCTATAGTTAAGTGTAAAGGAACAACAGTCCAACACCAAAGCATTTTACCAGTCTAGAGAAATTGCATTTCAGTTTCATTTCAACCTATGGAAAACCAATATTTTAATCACAATGGCTAATGTTAGTGGTGGAAACTCCTTCATAATATCTTGCATTGGGTTTACAAGCTTTTAAAAGCAGAGAGAATGGAAAGAGATGATCAAAAAGAGATAGAAGGGGAAATTAGGGAAATGGAAAGTGAGAGAAGTGATGGCACAGAGGGCACAAGTGTTGCTTAGTGTGGGCCCTGCAGACCAAAAATTATTGTGTTTCTAACTCTATTGATTTTTTTCAGCAGCTGATATTTCAATCTGGGTGCAGTGTGTCTGTGAGTCTACGCATACTGTCAAGAAGAAATATGATAGTGTCTTAAAAGATTAATAATATCGCTGGTCCTCTGGAGGCCTGTCTTAATTCACTGGCCTGTTCCCTGGCATGTACTGTAATTTATCTAGTCTGATTTGAATAGCAAATGGCAATCGGCTGCCATTAGGGAAATGGGCATCATTCTTATTGATCCAGCATGGGTTGGATTTTATTTAAGGAGAACTGCAAAATGTTACTACCTTCAGGAAGAAAGTCTGAAAAGGGAGCTTTTTGTGAGTGTGTTTTAGAAATGTTCTGCCTTAAAAGGAAGGCTTGGATTGTAGATTTATTGTCAGAGAATAGATGAAGATGTATAAAATGTGACATGTATAAGCAATTTTTAACATAATTGTTTACCATTCAGAAAGACTTCTCTGATTACTAAAGAGAGGCCACAGATCTCAAAGGTGAGAATGCTGTAGGGGTTGCCCAGATCTTAGCCAATGCACTGTTCGATTCTATGTGAAATCCCTAATTCCTCAGAATGTTTGTCAGTCAGTAAAATGGGCCAAAATATCAACTGATGATAGATAAGTCTTGTTCAGTGCTCTGTAAAACTTAGATACTATGATAAGAATACTATGATATGAAAGACAAAAAGATCATATTTGGCACTGGTGGGTTCAGTATTTTGGCGTTTATTGCTGCTTTAGAAGAAACAGGTCATGTGCTGTGTGGAATGACTCAAACTAGCCCTCAAAATCTCATTAGCTCTTGTGTGCATCCTTCAGGTTAACTGCATATGTTGACTTTTGTGTTCACCTGTTAGTGGCAGACCTAGACCTGCAATTTTATCTTGTTTCACTGAATCCAGGAAAGCTGTCCGGATTATGGTGGCAAATGTAGGAGACAGTGAGACCTAGGTCTTTCTGACACTGGGTGCAGGGGCTGATTGTGCCATTCCTGTTAGAGCTTGTTGGAGATTTACTGGAAAGGAGCCCTTACATCCCTACCCAGCCCACACTTCCTTTGTAGTCAGGAGCAGAGGAAAGGTGTTTATGACAGAGGTGGCTGGGGAAGGCTCATTGCTACTGAAATTCTTCTCCATTTCACCTCCAGTTGTTATGGAAAGAAACGATAATGTGCTACAGGAAATGGCCAAGTATAAAAGCAATAAAATAAATTGAAAATGACTTTGTTTTTTTTTGAGCAGCAGTAATTGCTATATGTTGTGATGTTTGCATAAGGAATTAGTTAATGTGTAGCAGAATGGCATGTGATACTTTTTATTTGCCTGATGACTATAGTCTCTGAGTGAATGACTTATTAAGGTTAATAAAGAAAAATTTGCTTGTGACTTGTAATGATCCAATTGCTAGAATTTAGCATCCCCTTATGCATTGTTGCCTAAAGGGGAGAAGAAAAAAACCCACACACATTAATGGCCGACTGGCTATGATTTTTTATAGTGGTGTGAGAACAAACAATGTCTTCTAAATTGTTGGTCTGTCTATCTTTCTGCCTGCCTGGGCAGGAACGTTATGGCTTTCTTAATTCTCCTGTGTGATTTATCATCCTAAATTCATTGTTTTGCATAACTCTGCTCAAAATGAAGAAATGTCATTATTTTGCAGCGAAAAAGTTGTCATTTGCATAATGCCTGCCATTAATTATTGTGAGACTAATGCAGTTGTTGATATTTTTAGGGCACAGTGGTACAGCCTGCACCTTGTATAATGTCATTCTGAAAACATTGGTAGTTAATAGGTGCCACAACATTGCACAAATGGAAAAGAAGATGATGAAGAAGAAGGGGACACAATGGAACAGGCTGTGATCTTTATTTAGCTTTTTTTTTCTTCTCCTGAAATGCTTAGTGAGGGAAGACTATAAAAGGAAGCGAATAGAGCAGGAAGCTGTGACATCCCAGAGAACAAAGGGATTGAAAAGCAGAGGTTTTCTATTTATGCTGAATTAGTGTAACCTGGGTTCCAGCCAGTTTAATGGAGGAAGTCCTGTCTCCACTGTTTTGGCTTACCTGCCTAACCAAAGCCCTAAACAGAATGCGGGATTGGGCTTTTAAAACCATCAATTAGAATAAGAGTTTGCTCTGAAACATGTTCATCTTGTGGAAGAATTCTCTCAGCTAGGAATTTGGCCAAAGTTAAGAGGACACACCAGGGTTTTATGAAGCAGGGTGCTAAAGAATGATTTTTTCAGGTTTCCATTCATCAGTTGTCTGTATTTCACCTATTTTACTATTTGTACATAGGACCTGCAAAAAGCAGAAAAATACAGTGATGGTAGCAGACTAGAGGGACAATTTATTTCCTCTCTATTCCCTGCCACAGAACTCTCTCTTATATCTGATTCTTTAGGGCAATACCTACTAAGGCTTTCTATTACCTACTTCACAGGTAAATGAAAGTCAGTTATAAAAACTCAATCAGAGATGAAACTCATTACCCTGAGTCTGGGAGGCATAAATATTATAAATGTAGCTAACTGTTGATCTTTTTAGTCATGGGAACTTAAGAAAAAAACAGACATACATCAAATAGAATTTTTTTTCCTAATTTCACTGTTTCATGTGTATTATAAATTTAGATGTTTCTTTTTATCATTAAATTTAAAAGACATAAAAGAAATGAAACTTCAAAAGTAGAGTGAGTTGCTAAGACTGACCAGAGATATTTAGGAAAAACTGGTGCCCTTCAAGGCTTAAAAACTGTCATTCTCAACTCTTTGGAAGATGAAATATTTTTCCAGCTACATAATACAAACTCTGATGGTTATTGTGTGCTCCAAAGCCAACCACTATTCTGGAGCTTCCAGCAAGCCAGATGTTCCTTGTGAGGTGGTGGTCGGGCATAAGCATCATGAGGCCTTCATTTGTCTCCTGACAAATAGCTGAGCAGAATTCAGGCTGGGGTGGCTTTGTAGATCCTGCCCTTTGTAGCGTAATTGCATGTGTTTAATCATGGGATATGCAGAAAACATGTATTCTGAATTGGAAACTTTTAATTGCTCATAGTGACATCACCGTCATAAATTACCACATTTGGGGCTATAAAAAATAGATGAGTCCATGTGTCAGTTGAATACAGTCTCTACCGCTAGTCTCACTTTTTCCTGTTTTCTAAACTAAAGGAAATTGTCCTAACACCCTGAAATTAATGTCCTTGATTATAATAAAATCAATATAAACATGCACTCTTAAGACCCAACTAAGAAGTCTAAAGTGCAGGGGAAATCAAAGAAAATGAAAGGAAAGGGGATTTATGTGTTGTATCTTGTGCTAGGGTAACTAAGGCTGATTAGGTCTTAATCCTCTGGCATTTCTAACCTAGTACTGCCAAGATATTTACCATGTATTCTAGATACATCTATAGAACATATATGAGAAGAGCACATATATCTAAGAACTGAATTACTGAGATAAACCATGATAAATGTGGTCACCTTGTCTGAAGCCTCATAATTTTTCATCTCAAGCAAACCAAAGCTGTTGGTTTCTTTAAGTATGATGGATACTCACAAGGTGTATTTGTTTAATAGTTACATTTTATGTTTTGTCATGTCTGCTATTGCATCTATATTTGAAAAATCCTCACATAGTGAGCAGGCTGCTTTCGGGACCCACTTTCATGGCATCTATTTGCTAGACAGTTTTACCTTACTCTAAGAGGGTTTGGGGAGAGAGGTAGAGATTTTTATGCATTGAGTATCTATCACTTCAAAAAGCAACACTCCTAATAGCAGCCTCATAGTAAATACAGCATCAGCTCTGATTCCTGGCATTCATAAAGCAACTTCAGAACTCGTCTTACGGGGTAGGAAACAGGGTAGGAATCCATATGTTAGTTGGTATGATTTTAATTATCTAATATCTGAAAATGATGCAGACTGGCATTCCCTAGTATGCACTGATTGCTGCCAGGTCTTCTAACTTACTTGCTTTGGAGGTTTTTCTCCACTTATAGTCAGACACCCATACTAAAAACTACATATGCAAGATGGATCAAGTTGTACTATGAACTGTATGTATAGCTGTACATAGATCAGTACAGTCTGTGGAGGAAAACTGTAAGAATTAATTCTGTATAGCATCTTTCTAGTTGAGCGTTTTGTTTTAGCAGTGAGATCGCTTGACACTGTCATAAATTTTAGACATAGAACATCACTTAAAACTATTGTTTCATAGATCAGTTTGTTTATGTTTAATAAATATTTATTGAAATGCTATCTTGTTCAGTGGTGTTCTAAGTAAGTAGATACAAAGATGAACTGTAGTTGCTACTTTTGTAGAGTAAATGCTGCACATAGATTCATTATTCCCCCTCCAAATTAATCGTTCCTGGAGCCCAAGATCCTGTTGTGTCACAAGCCTGGAGGAGATAACATCTTTAGCCAGCTGTCTAGTTTGACTTTACTCTTCTAAGAATTGCATTATAGGACGTTAGCTGCAGCGCGTAGGTGTTTTCCCAGACTGGCCTGAGCAGTCAGGTGTAACAAACAGAGGCCACCAGGACTCTCAAGAGTTTCACTGTGCTATGAAGCATAAATGTTTTCTATTTAAAGTTTCTATGACTGAGATGGGATTTATAAGTACTGGAACACTTTGTTCTTCACTTCCCCATCCAGTCATTTAGTAGGCATCAATCACCTGTACTATCTCAGACATTGTTCTGACTATTGGGAGGGCAGTAAGAAATTGAAGGCACCTCCCCCATTAAGCTTATCTTGACATAGGAGAGACAGCCAACAAGTAAACAAAAAACTATTTTAAATAATGAGATTTATGGAGAAAATAATGAAGTATAAGTTAGAAAACGGGTAAGCTGTAGAGAAAATGCTACTTGGAATAGGCCTGTAGGAGTGATCTCACTGAGAAAGATACAATTTGAAAAATATTTAAATAATGAGAAGCTTACCATATGGTGACTGGGGGAGTATTTTAGTGAGAGGAAAGAGCTATTGTGAATGCTTTGAAGCAAAAACAATTTAAATACTTCAAGGAGAGCAAGAAGTCGTGGTTAGTTCATATGAAGGGAGAGTGACCATGTAGATAGACAAGGGCTAAATCACAAAGGTCAATGAAGAGGCTGACAAGTAGCCATCTAGTGCTTTTGTACTCCTGTGTGTGGGTTAAAAGAGGTCTGACTAGCCTGTGAACTGTCATCAGGGACGGGGATGGGGAGGAAGAGTGATGAGAGGCTGTAAAGGCAGCTCAGGGATGTGACGGCAGCAGAGCAGAAAGGTAACTGTGAGAGTACTGGCTAGTTTTCAGACAACTTGACACAGATTAGAGTCATTTGCAAGATGGGTGCCTCGAATGAGAAAATGCTTCTATAAGATCAGGCTCCAGGCAAGCCTGTGAGGCATTTCCTTAAGTGATTAATGTGGGAGGACCCAGTCCATTGTTGGTGGAGCCACCTCTGAACTGCTAGTCCCAAGTTATATGGGTTCCATAAGAAAGCAGGCTGAGCGAGCCAGAGGGAGCAAACCAGTAAGCAGCCACCCCTATGGCCTCTGCATCAGCTCTTGCCTCCAGGTTCCTACCCTGCTTGAGTTCCTGTTCTTACTTCCTTTGATGATATAGAAGCATAAGCCAAATAAATCTTTTCCTTCCCAAATTGCTATGGTCATGGTGTTTCATCACAGCCATAGTAACCCTAACAAAGTAACTCAATTCTGCCAACGTGATAGTAGGGCTGGCTGTAGGAAGAGACAGCAAATGCAATGAGTTCCAGATGCTCTACCTAATCCACTGGAGAAGTAGTATCATTAACTTTGGGGAGTTGGAAGCTATGAAGGTTATGGAGGAATGAGAGAATTTAAGGGAAGAAAAAAATATTTTAATTAGGGAGTCTGTTGATTTTAAGATCCTCATACAAGTGAAGGAATGTTGTAGGTGTTTAGATACATGACATGGGCTAAGATAAGAGCATTGGGCAAGACATTTAATCTACTTTTATTTCTATATACATATTTTCTTTATAAGACTAAAACAAGGAAGGGATATGCTCTAAGCAATTTTTGAAGATAAATATGCGTATCTTATATGATTTCAAGTGCTAATTTTATTTTACTATTCTTTAAAAGTCTGATATTTGTGGAAAGTATAGTAGCAAACCAATATGAATACTTACTGAAGAAATATGTAGTTTCCAATCATACTGAGAATATAACAAACATCAATTATTGTCTGCATTAAAATATGGAGTAGAGGAGAAGGGTGAATAGTCTTATTTTTTGGTAGGTTTTTTTTTACATAGGGAAATCTGTGTGACTTATAAGGGATTGAAACTTGAAACTTGGGCCCAATTTCTAAAGTACAGAAGATTTAAATGGGCAGGAAGGGACAGGCAGGACAGCCATGATGAGAGAAGTCACAGAGAGATGTAAGCAGTTAGAAGCTAGCTTTCCCTTTGTGGGAGAGCAAGGGTGAAGAACATGAGACCAGTCTATCATGAACAGAATTTGTTTTCATTATTTGGGGAGATGAATGTAGAAAGACTAGCTAGAGCTAAAAGACATCAACCACCCTAATACACCCTCACCTCTAGTGTACTTCATTGTTGCTTGTGGAGCTTAGAATGTGGATGTCTACTATTATTGGAGATTTTGGTTATAAGCCTTGATAGAGAACTCTTATTTCTCCTACAGGGAGCCTGTTTCAGACATTGTTCTTTCATAGGGCTGCAGTATTAAATAGAGGTACTGTTTCTACATAGGTGTATTGCTGTGTTAAGTAGAATGGTTTTTCTGCAACATCAGTTCTTCAGTATTCACTGAAACTCTTAAGTATCATGACTCAGTCTTTGTTCATGTACCTACCTAATTTTTCCTTTAGTACTAACTTACTTTATTCTCTTTTTTGCTTATTATTTGGGAATACTGTGGCTTCTCCATTTTATATCTGCTTTATGATTGCTTGCAGATAATGTATGGCTGGATGTGGGCGTATGAGTAAGAGTCACTGAACGATGGTCACTCTTTAAAGCAATTACAAGCAATTTACAAACCACAAAGAATAAAAGTATTGAGTTGTGTGTCTAATTAATAATATCATGGTATTGATTAATACTAGGAAGCCTGGATTTAAAGTAAATTTAAGCCCAAACTTAAGGGCTTAAGAACAAAGGGTCTCAGAATCCCTATCTTTAACTTCACCCTAAACTAACAGTACATTGGAAATTTTTCTATAAGAAGCCAGTGATTCACGCAGCTATTAGTAGTGTCTGATTTATTTAAGTGATAGAGTATCTATTACAACTACATCTCCCCAACGCTTAATGTTTTAGAGTGTGACAGTCTATAGACCTAGGAAAAGGAGAACACCTAAACTGATGCAGTTACTTCATGACTTGAGAAGGAAGGCTTAGATAGATTTACTAATAGTTATTAAGCAATATTTTAATAATTATAAGCAATATTTTACCATAAAATTAATATACATTAATTATGGGAAATTTCAAGAGTAATAAAAATCATTCATAATGCCTTCAACAAGAAACAACCAGTGATAATGTTTCCTGTTGATTCCATATTTTTTAGATATACTTTTCAAACATTTAAATCAATGGTATTTAACTAAGTAATATATTGATACAAGAAATTTCCTTTTATATGTTATTGGGTTATGCTTTTTCATTTGTTTTATGCCACTAAGTAGTATCCAAATTTTTTTTAATATTTGCATGGCATACCAGTAAATGGATATGTTACCATTTATTTAATCAACACTCTATTGTCAAATAAGTTTTCCCATTCTTCACAATCATAAGTAATATGACAAACTTTCTTGCTTCCAAATTTGTATGTAGATTTTTGATTAGTTCTTTTAGATCGTAGCCACACACTTTCTAGAATAACAGCATTTATATCTTTTTAAGTTTTTGACACGTACTGCAAAGATGCTTGCCAGACACTGGGGCATTCTTTCTTTGGTAACTTCCTAAGAATTCCTTCCCAAAGGTACATTGCAAGCCATGCAGTTCCTCTTTTCTGAGTCCTGTCTCTTCTACGGTCATAGCAAACCTGTTTCCTCCCATGTCAGGTTTATACCCAGAACAACCAAATTGTGTCTATAGTCACTGATGCTGCAAATAAGACAGTTTAAGTAGTATGAACTGACAATAAGATTACTGTGGATTCCTTTTGTCTGCCAGTGCTGGACAAGCTTTGTCCATCCTGGATAATAGACCAGAGAAAATAAAGAAAGGCACTTTCATCTCTTTGACTCAGATCACTCACAGTGTACTAGGCACTGAACTGCACTTGCATGAGACGTGCGTCCTGCCCTTGGAGAACCTATAACCCTATGTACCATGAGTCCCTAGGCATAATATGAATGTAGACTTCCAGGATTGTGACATATGGTAAAGGTACTTAAACTACTCTGCAGACTGCAGGACACCTGTGATCTGTGCATTCAGGTGGGTGGTAAGAATGTCTTGATATTCACGCAATCTGGGAAAGGAACTGTGAATATACCCATACTAACACTGGGATACTACAGAACACTCAAAGGATTGGACAGGAGTAAATGGAGACATGTTATAAACTAGAAGAAATAGCCAGTGTTACTGAAAGAGAAAAGCCTGCTTGTTTTCATGTTTCCCACTGGCTCTGGTCCAGGGGCATCTGTGCAGCTCTTAGGATGTAGGGTTCTTCATATGGTAGCTTCGCGTTCCTGAGGTTTTCTTACCACACAGGAAAAGAGCACAATACGGGTATGCAGACCATTCTCGTGTGAGGACAATGGGAAAGTATTTGGAATCAGGCCTCTTGTGAAAAACCCGAAAGGTTGCTATGGACCTAGGACCTCCTGCAGTGTTAGAGCACTGCAGCGCAGATTGTCATTCTGCCAAGGGCACAATGGGGAATGGGAGCTGCCTGGCTGGGAGTTAAAGAAGTAGGAGTGATGATTCTTCTGCTTGGACCAAAAAAGCTGTCTGCCATATATTTGCTCAGCTGAAAGGGCCAGAGTTAGCAGGACAGCTGTAGCAGTGACACAAAACTTCCAGTAGTCCTTAGAACATGCGTAATGAACGACATAGAGTGAACATGAAAGCAAGCTATTTAATAACATTTTAATGCTTTATTCTGATCTCTTAATTAAAATGTGCATAAAAGAAAACAATGGCGAGCATCTGTGTGTGTTATTGGGATAGCACGATTTATGCTGCACCCTGAGCTTTTCTGTTCACTTCTCAAGTGTGTGAATGTAGGAGGGTTTTTGCTCTGAGGCCCACAGGATCTGGGTTCTGGCTATCTGCTCTGGGTAGTGGTTGTGTCTTCTATTTCCTCACATGAAATGCTGTATAGCTTGTTCTCTGCCTAAATTAAACTTCTCTCATGACTTGATCTGAATACCACCCTACACCCCACCCCCTAACCTGAAACCCTGATCTAACCCTGACTCACCCTCATTATCTCAGGAGATGCACACAACATTACCTAATGTTTGGAGCCTCCGCAGATAATCTCAGAGAGCTCTTGGGAAAGCATAGCCCTTTTGGAACTGTGACCTGGCAACAATTATTACTCTGCTGGATACTGTGGGAATTTAATGTCAAGACACAGGAATTCTACTTTCCCCTGATTGTGAGATTTTTAATAATCATCGTCATCATCATCATCATCATCTTCACCATCATTGTTATTGATGTTAAGAATGTAACTCAGAACTTTATTTTGCTCTATTGTTTAGTAAAAGTACCAGCCATCCCAAAAGCCAGGAGCGTTTTTAACACCTGAGATCTTTCAATGGAAATGTGACACTATGAAATGCTCTTACTTCTGTCTTTACTTGGGCTCTGTCTAATCCTGAAAAAATTAATCTTTAATTAAAGAAAATGTTACTTCACATCTCCTGTGATTCCTAAGAGAACTCCATGTCATGTACTCAATAGAAGGTCATGCCCAAATGTCTTTCTAAAACACATAACATTAATACTGAGTCTCATGAGGGGGACTTTGTGCTGAGATTGTCTCTAACCTGTTGTTGTTCCTACAAACAGGGGCTTATAGTTAGGGAGCCAGATTCAGAGAAGTTTTTGTAAATGTTGGAAATCTTAAGGTTCAAATTCAAATCTAGCTTTCTCTTTCAAGGCATAACCTACCTATATTAATCCCTATAATGTAGTTGTTCCATATTTTATAGGCAGGGGTGATATGCTCTGAAAGAGCCCAGTGAAATGTACCATTTTTGTCAAATGTCTAAAACTTGTCTTGATACTATGGATTTAATTCACAAATACAGAGCAATTATCAATATAACACATGAAGAACTTCATGTGTGAATTAGGGTAACTTCTGAGTGTCAGCTATGTAGTGTGCTGTGTAGTGTGCTGTGTAGTGTAGTGTGTAGTGTAGTGTCAGCTGTGTATTGTGCTGTGTAGTGTAGTGTTAGCTGTGTAATGTGTTGTGTAGTGTGCTGTGTAACTTCTGAGTGTCAGCTGTGTAGTGTGCCCCAAGGGGTCTCCACCCCACATGAAACTTCCCTATACAAAGGTCTGTGTTATCAGCAAAAGTGTGAAAATCTGTTTTGGAAAGGCTCACAAGTGGCTAATCTCTGAAGGTACTTAGACAAGCTTGCCTACAATATACAGACATCACTTTAGTTCTCTCTGTCTTAGTTGTTGTGAGTGGGGCAAAATACAGTTTGGAAGAAATACCTTGTCCTTTTAATGGAGATTTGTTTGAGAAATGCTGTTCCAGCAGATGTGGAGAGGTAGGCTTTGGTTCTGCATCCTGTTTGCCTTTCTCTGTCGACTTACACTGCTTCTGTCTGATTGCTGTGATCCTTGGATGAAAAAGCACAAAGGTTGCTTCAGTTTTAAACTGCATAAGAACACCCTTTGGAATAATTTTTTGGCCTGAACTTTGAATACTTCATTCTTGTACATGAGGACACAGAATTGACTATATCTGGATATATGGTCCTTATACATCCTTTTTCCCTCCCTTTACTGTTTTCTCTGAAAAATAAAACCAAAAAAAAAAATCTGCCTTCAGTTCATTGTGTCGTCTAAAAACAATTATTCGATTTATATGATCACTGGTCTGTATTGGTGGGACTGGGTGCGCAGCGAGGTGATCATCAGTGTAGAGCAATAAGCTATCTGGGTCTGCTGTGAAGCATGAAACTTGAGAATCACAGGCACTCAGCCTTTCTGACTCCTAGCCTGGCTTGGTTGTTTGGGTTTCAGAGCCCAAAACATTTCAATCTGTAAAACGAAAAGTAACCATAATATCTATTTTATAGGGGTAGTCTATGGATTAAATGAAATAATATGTGTAAAATGTTTAGAGCAATGATGGTTGCTTATACTTCATGCAGTAAAAAACGAAGATGGGGAAGAGAAATAGCCCAGTGGTTATGACCTCTCATTACTCTTCTAGAAAACCTAAGTTCAGTTCAAAGTATCGTGTCAGGCAGCTCACAACTCCTTATAACTCCAGCTCCGAGAGCTCTGGCATTTTGTTCTGGCCTTCGTGGACACCCACACTCATATACACACAGATAGGTTCATATATAACATAATTTAAAATAAAATATATGTTCTTTAAAAACACAGAAGGAAAGTGTGATAAAGAGGATAATTTTACTAACCTTAAAATAAAAGTTCCATCACGTCAACTCAGCACAGCGTAAAGGCCACTTGACTAGAAGGTAACACTGGGGTTCTCATTCCACCTCTGTCTCTTGATAACTCCCAGCTGTCTTTAGCATAATACTTGTTTGCTCATCTCTGACATGAGTGAGAAGGAATGCATGATCTCTATTTGTCTAAGTGGATTTGACCTCAGGACGGTCAGTGAGGTGCCTTAAAGCAGTGTTTAGTCTCAAAGGTGAAGAGTCAGATGTGGCAGACGGCTCTACCATTACGTTGTGCTTTCCCTGAGCTACTGTATCTGCATGTATGCTTTTGCTCTTTGTATACTTGTCGCGTGTCTGAGTATTTATGCACCTACATGGCTGCTGAAGAAAGCGCACTAGAATATATTCTTGTTTATATTTAACACACACGCACACACACACATATATATATACAGTATGTGTGTATATATATAAATATATGTCTGTGTGTATGAGAAACAGATGCACTGTAGGCAGATAAAGCAGATAAATATAGATCCAAATAGAAGCATAAGCATATAAATATAGACATTATATAGTGTGAAAGCAAGCAGTTCAGCACTATTTCATTACTGCTTCAAGTCTTTGTAATAAAGAGTTGAAAATCAGTTAACGAATGTTGAAATGTTTGACTGAATGACACTGACAGATCAGAAGGCACAGTGTAAGGTAAGAAAATAACCTTTCTTTCAACTCTGAGGAGAAATTAGTAGGAAGCTTTATTACTTTTAATTAATTGATTTATGAAAGTTTTTAGATAGTAGGCAGTGTGGTATTTTTAATAGTACAAATATGCCACTTTTCCCACCAAAGAATGAAAAACAAGTATGAAGAGAAACCCTGCTCTAATTTTAAAGATTTAGCAGGGGTGAAACCTGGGCCCTTTTTGTCCACAGGCTTTCGATTTCCCTTGTTCCTGGGGTTAGGCAGGTAGGTTGGTTTCATGCTACATTATTGTTCCCAAGTCCCTCTGAAGTCTTTTAGAAAATGCTCGCAAAGGAGATATTTGAAGCGCAAGGCCAGAGTCGCCATTGTTAAGTTAGAGTCGTGGGGATGCTTGCAGTTGTGTTCAGTGAGTGTGTTGTGAGAGTAAAAATGGCCTTCCATCTGTTACTTTAGATCACTGTCTGTTCTCACCAGTCAAAATAATTGGTTGTGAGTTTTTGCTCTGTTTTACTTTGTTTTATGAGGAGGATGTTGTGAGTTATTTTCAGCTGGTTCAAGTTAACTGAGTACTTTTTGCTGTCAAAAGTTATACATTGGTTGTGTGTTTAAATATGATTTTAAAAAAGCAGTATCTCCATTTTTCCATAAACAACATCTATTCCCATCAGAGATTTCTCTTTTCTCCAGATTGGTTATAAAAGCTGTTTGAAAAGCTAAAATCTGGGGTCTTCTGGACATGTGCAGACTCATCGCCCACTTTCCCAGTGTCACAAAGCTGTCCTGGTAGTTGCTGCTGTAGCCCCACTGTTTAGTATACTAGGGAGGTGAGCATGGTCCAGCTTTCTCCTCCTGTTACCCTACGTGAGGAGTTAATGTTCCCTCTTGCTCCCTCCCACTCTGATGTCATATGTGAGGGATGCTCTCAGCAGAGAGCAGGAGAAAGACACACTACAGCTGCAGAATGGATAGTGCTCCTCCGGAGCTGCTCATCCTTTGCTTCTGTTTGCTTGGACCTGTTTTGTGCTTAAGTTCTTCATCTAATTATGATTTTAGAAATATTTTTCTTAAAACATATCTAAAGGTCCTAAGAAGCACTCATCCCCAGCATGCGCGTGTGTGTGTGCGCACACATGCATGCATACACAAACACCACACACACACATACACACACCCCACACAAATTTATGTAAGTTTAAGTCCCAAAATTCTACATTGTGGGGGTAAAGTAGATATATTTTCCATTTCATACATATTTTTAAAGAATGCTTTATATTATAATGTAAACATAAACTCTACAGTGCTTCAGGTTGCAGTCTTTTAGAATGCTTCTCTTTGTTACTTGATAAGCTGTAATGTTATCTTAAAACAGTAATTATTTGTAAAGAAAACATTGGGGCTGAAGATAGGGTTCAGTGGTTAAAAGCACGCAGTCCTCTTCCAGATGACCTGAGCTCAGTTCTTAGTATATACAGCTGGCGGCACACAACTTCTGGCATCTGTGGGCATCTGAACTCACGTTCACATACCAATACATGATCACACAAGTATACAGAAATTAAAAATAGGAGCTTGAGAGATGACTCAGGGGTTAATAGCATTTAGTATTCTTGAAGAGGACAAAAGTTTGGTTGCTGGCACCCACGTGATGGCTCACAAGCTTCTATAGCTCTGTTTCTGGGATCTAGCACCCTCTTCTTGCTTCTGTGAGTTTCTGATTGCACATCATGTACAAAATCTCACACAGGCTCATAAACATACTCATGATGAAAAGTAAGTAACCTTTAAAGATAAAAATGAATCTTTTTAAAAAGAAATTAAAAACATATAAAAGATTATATCCACATAAAAAGATGTACTAAAGACTGGGAAAAGAAGTCATTTATTAAAAGAACTGCACACACAGCCATACTAAAGCTATTATGACCTCTTCTGCCTAACAAATATATTAATATTTAAATTTTGAGGGAAGCTATGGATGTATATGCTCTTCTTATTTTTCATTTGTTTCCTTTTCTACTGGATTAATATATGTAACGTGTATCTTTCATTAATCATTTAATATCAGTTGTCAGAAATTTTGGCAAGATGAAAAGTAATTGTATACATATATGGAAATGCTAATATTCTACTAATCATCTGATTGTCTATGCATTGTATTTTTAAAACTCTCATTTAGTATAAATCCTTAACTGAAAATTTTATGATAGTAAAAAACTTGATCTGATTTACTGAATCATATGAAAATGTGTACTCGTTTTCTAAGACAGTGATCATTTCCATCATACCAATTGCATACCGATCACATACCAATTGCATAAATACAGATTCATTAAGACTGAGAGTCAAGTAAGAACTTACCTTTTTGGGGGAATCATTCATTTCCCACCTCTTACTTGGAGCATAAATGAGTTGGCTTTTACCGTTAATGAGAAAGAATTTTTGTTTAGATGGCTTCATATTCTGCTAATTATTCATTGTGGTGTATGTGTATGTAGTGTGTAAATCCAGTTCAGGACTCACTTTACAATGTTTTGATTACCTCTGCCCCCTTAGGTAGAATAATAACAACTCTGTAACTAGATTTCTTGCCAATTTGTAAGTCTTTGGCCAGTGCTAATTCAAAGTAGGCTAATATTAATTGAAATAACAGAAATGAAGTATGTAGAATATGCTCAATGTATTAATTGCTTTTCTGTTAACTTCAGTATAACACCATGACCAAGGCAACTTACAAAAGAGTTTATTTGTTTCATGGTTCTAGAGGGTTAGAGTCCATAATTGTGGGGATAGCATGGTTGTATGTGGCAGGCATGGTGGCAGAAACAGGAAACCAAAGCTCATATCTTGAAACACAAGCCTAAAATGGAGAAAGCAAACTGGTAGTAGGCAAGACTTTTTCATCTCACAGTCTGCCTCCAGTGATGTGCTTGCTTGAACAAGACCATATCTCCTAAATTTCCCCAAACAGTGATACCTGCTGAAGACCAAAGTGTTCAAATGTCTGAGGCTATGAGGGGTATTTCTCATTCAAAAGCACTACACCCAGTAAATCCTAGTTTCCTTCGGCCTAGTGAATTGAATGGATAACTACAATTTTTCTCTGTATCCTTCAACACCGTTATGACTTGGGAGACAATGTTAGGAAAACAATAGCAGGGGAATATTTTAATTATCATCTTATACCCATTCTGAGAAGAGATCTGAGGAAATCATCAGAAATTTTTTTTCTGTGTTGTAACCACAAAACAGAGTTAGCTTACGGAAGTGGGAGACCTTTCCACACAATGTTGTTGAGCTCCTGTTCACAATTAATGAAGCGATATACATTAAGCCTCTTCAGTTAATAGGCAATCCCTTTATTCTTCATTTATGTACCAGGTTAACATGCTTTATTCCACAGTAGATGTTGTTCACCTTGGCTCCTGTAGATTAAGAATGTTGATTATGGACTACCCTTTTTAAGAAAACTTGTGAAATTTGAATACTAATGCCATTGAGATGACTTAATAGTTGATGTATTTTTAGGGAATAGGAAGAAAAAGAAGAATTTCCCACTGTAAGGTATTCGAACTGCATTTCAGCCTAGAATTAATCATCACAGATGAATTATAAATCCCATAAGAATAAGGTTCATAATGGAAACAATGACACAGCCTTAATTACAGGATTCTGACAGCCATATCCTTAATATCCAGATACCTCCTTCTCATGTCCAAATTTTCTTTTCACCTTCTTAGACTTCATTTGCTATGTAACTGGAATTCCACATGCATCTTCCCAGCTTCTCTAGGAATTGAGAGAATTTTACCTGAATCATTAGGTGCGTTGAGCTACTGGGATTTCTCTGAACCTCTTCCCTTTGCATGTTAATCAGTCTCAATATGTACATCGCAGGCATGGAAAGAACTTAAAGGGGAGCGGGGGAAAGGCAGCCTGGCATTGTAGAAAATCGACGGTCTAGAGATCAAAACGCTTTGCATTCCATCTTTGATGAGATACTTTATGCAGGACCCAGTGTCCACATTGACAATTCTGAGGTCTAGACAGCGGTAACATTCAAGAGGGAAGCCTGCTGGTGGTGTGGGAGAATTGTCTGTATTCTGTCAATCATATTTTAATAAAACGCTGATTGGCCAGGCAGGCAGTGTAGGTGGGAAAGCCAGACAGGAAGTAGAGGTGGAGCAAAGAGACTGGGAGTATTCTGGAAAGCAGGAAGCTCCCTCCGAAGTTCTGCCCAGACCACCGGAGAGGAAAGATGTAAGCTGCCCCACTGGAAAAGGTACTGAGCCATGTGGCTAACGTAGATAAGGATAATGGGGTAGCAAAAGTTATAAGAACTAATAAGTAGTCTGACCTAATGGGCCAATCAGCTTTATAACTTATAGAGATCTCTGTGTGATTGATTTTCTCTGGGACTTGCCGGCTGTGGGGTACTGGGCGGGAACAGATACCCCAACAAGCCGGCCCTCATGTTACATGCTGGTTGTTGATTACCCTTGGTGCCTACTAGCTTGAAGCACTTCTTAAAAATTTTAAATTTTTGCACAAGACTTACTTATATATTATTAAATTTATAGTTTTTTCTTCATACTCTTTCTTTTGAATTTCAGAGTATTTCAGAGCTTTTTAGCAAAAAAGTGACTTCTATATGAGAAAAGAATAAAGAGAAAATGACTAAATGGAAAGTAAGAGAAGAGGGAAAACTGAAGTCAGGAGAGATCTATCCGCTAGATGCAGAGGGGAGTAAGCAGGGTCTTTTCAAAAATTAAGATAATAATAGCAGGACTGAGAAGGAAAGTAACAGTTTCAACAGTAGCCTCACGTTCAAGATGGAAAAAAAAAAGTATGAGATAGCTTTGAGGTGAATATTTTACATAATGTAGGGACTTTGTGTCATATAAAAGAATCTTTGAAATCATCCTCTATGGCACTTAAAATAAGCTTCAGTTTATACACTTTGATTTAGTCTGGGAGATTGAAAAACTGCATGTGAGCTTTATATACTAGGACTAGGTCTGTCTCAAATAAATGTTCCTCAGAAAAATTAATCTCGAGGCTTCGAATCTTCATATATAAATGAAACTGAAAGACAAGTACTCATCTGCTCTCCAGATCCACAAACTAAACCATACAGAATATGCCATTGGCACAGACTCATAGCTACTCCTTGGGAAATTTGTTGAATTTATTTACATTAAAGGGATGGCCAAAGTCACAAAAATGGTTTTGGAAGTTCTGATTTAAGGTTGCACCGAGAGTTCTGAAGAGCTGATAGGATGATGGCCCCTGCTTCAGAAGCAGCATGGCTTCCATTCTCCAGATGCTTTTAGTCGAGTCTTCAACTGCGGTTTTGGAGAACTGAGGCTGTATTTTCTTTCCTAAAGGTCTTATTCTCCAATTAACTGCGAGATTGCATTTCTGTCTTCCTAATCCAGAATTTATTTTTCTCATAAAACTCCTGTTTAACCAAGAAAATGAAAATCAGTATATTCTTGGTTGCCCTTCTGTTAATTTAAATTTGCATAACCTAATCAAAACTCAACCTGCTTTGCCCTTCAACAAAAAGCCATATTCTCTTTTGTTACTAAGTAGCTACATTCTTCTCAATATTTTTTGAAAGATGAATTATGTTGATATCCCATGACTTTTCCTTTAGAATATGTCCATGAACATTTAAATGGACTTTTTTTGTGCCCAGGAGTGAATTGAAAAACTAGACTGAAAGAACAGGTGGAAAACGAACACAAAACTTTGCTGATGTTATTAGTATTATAATTTTTGTAAGGCCCTTTTTGTAATAAATTGGAACTGAGGTCAACTGACCCCAAGCTAAGTGCCTGCCATTTTCTTTACATCATTATTTTGCCTGTAAATAAAGGATACAGTTATATAGGCTAAGATTTCATAGAAAACATTGCAATGCATTTTCTCGAGACTTTTCTGTGTTCTTTTCCTACAGAAATGTTGCTTCCATAATCATTTTATTGTTTCAACAACTATTTGCTAAATCCAGAGATGGGGTTAATGTACTAGGTACTAGATATACAACTGTGTGCTATTGCCTCTTGTCCTCAGTATATCTGACGACAGGACAGAGTGGATGTTCGTTTGACCGTGTGAAAAGGAATGACAGTAGGATGAGCAGAGATGCTCCATCCCTTCTTTTCCTCTGATAACTGTGATTATCCTAGTCCCCACTTAAAAACATGTCCAGGAAACAAGGTCCCTGCTCATCTATCTAACCCTGTGCTTAGTCAAGAGAACATCTATTTCTTTCTCTGCCTTTCTTATTCTAAGTGGTTGATCTCAACCTCGGGAGAGCCCACAAGTATTGGATAGTCCGTTACCTACAGGAAGAGTGAATAGCATGGATACTCCTGAGTATAATCTTTGGGAACTCATTATAGCATGGAAAGCAATAAGCAATAGTGAAGGATAGAAAAAGCCTTTTTCCTTATGCTCCAAAGTTAAATGGTCTCTGTACACACACTGTAAGGAATTATTCCAATTTATTCTGAAACTGTTGTGCATAAGTTTGGGTTCTTCTCACTTTGACTGTTTGCTTCTTATTTGGGGCTATTCTGTTCAACCAAATAACCTATGGCATATCACCTTGCAAAGTTGTATGTGGCCTCTTAAAGGATTTTTAAAGAATTGGGCAAAACAGAAATTATCTTTGTTCTAAGAGTAAGCCCATGAATCTTCCAAAGAATGTTTGTAGCAAGAAAAACTAGTGGGCCCTCACAGTAGTTGTCACAGACACAGATTCAGAAATGCATCTGGAGGTGGCAAGCTACTATAGATGAAGAAGTTTTGTCAGTTCAGTGAGACTGCTTTCAGTAAAATGAAATATTAGTACTTTCAAACATTGACATGACAGTAAACTTTGTTAGAAATAGCATTGGGATACCAGGGTTGCTTTCAGAGTCACCACCTCGAACACATTTTCCTGAGACCTGAACAATAGCTTTAAGTCAGAGCCAAAGAAAATAAGGAGGGGGAAAAAAGAAAGAAACAACACTCATCTCAGGCATTAGGATTGCTTCTCTAAATACTTTCAGAAACCTCTTCTGGCCATCTTTTTTCCATTTCCTTGTCCTCCACCTTCTCTTTTTACTCCTTCCCATTCGTGCTCTTTTCTTTTTGAATTCTTTCTGAATTCATTAGGTGTCATAGAGTAAATCAATAGTAAGCGTTAACCGCCCACTCTGTACTCAGTTACGCAACATCACGTAAGTGGTACACAGACAGAAAGGGAAAAGCACACACGGCTTTACATTCAAGCACTCTCACAGAATCTTTCTTTTCTTCAGCCAAAAAGGAAGTAACAGATGGGGAAACTTACAGTTTTTTTCCCGTTTTCCCAGACTGTTTAGAAAGGAGTTCGTTAACATCCATGGCCATTTCTAGTTACCCTAGGCTGCAGCAACATCTCATAATTGTCACAGCCATAACTGGCCTTAAAACCGGATTTCGTGAATTTCAGTGGTATATTGAAGTTTCAAGGTAATATAAAACTAAAGTTATTCTAAGACAATTTTACTTATTTAATGAAGAAAGTTAATTGTAAAGTGGAGATAAGGAAGGTGACTGTGAGCTTACATGTGTTTTCACTTGCAATGTATTCTGGTATAGTATTTATGCAAAAACAACTCAGTAAACTCCTATTTCTCTTCCTTTTTAACTGTAAGTCTCTAACCTTTTTTTCTCGTTGCAAAGTACATTCAAACTCCAAAGTCTCAATAAAGGCAAATATCTAGATGCTACAATAGGATTAATTCACACTCCCTATAGACTTCCTCCTCTAAATGACAGTTCTATGCATGAATCTTAGCTTCTGGAATTCTCATTTAGTACCCCGTGCCACACTTCTCCTTGGAAAACCTTCAGACTCATTGCATCATCTTCCTTTAAGTCTCTAGTATTTAAGAAATTCTCTCTCCCCGTCCCCTCTCTTCTCTCTCTTCTCTATGCTGGCTAGTCTCTCTTCTCTCTATTTTCCCCTTTCTTCTCTCCTCTTCCCTCTCCTCTCTTTTCATACTCTTCTCTAGTCTCTTTGTATCTCTGTACCTCTTTCCCTTACCTCTCTCATTCACTTTGAAGAACACTATTTCCCAGCTTAAATGGAAACACAGTGGTGTTTGTATGTGCTTTATCAAACTTTCTTCTATCCTGAAATATTTTGTTTCATTTGCCGTAATGAGTTCTCTGGGAACCAGGCATTTCTGTCTGATAAGGATGGTGGAGAGAATTGAGGGTTTGTTTTAGTCTCCATTTTAGTGACTGACCATCCATGCTTATAAAGTAGATATAAAGTAATAGGGAGGGCAACACTGGACACTATAGAGATCTGTTAAACCGTCTGGTAGACTGTGCTAGTTCTGTCTGAATCAAATGAAGGTTGGTGAAAGCTGAGTGGGAAAGAGAAGGCATGGTCTCTACAATACAAACACAAACTATTGAAGAATTGGGCTTCTTATATTTTTAATCAGTATCCTACTTTTAGTTCATGCTTTCTTTCTGGATGTTATAGCTGTGACATAGCAACGAGTTTGATTTATTAAAGATCTGAGGCATGTTTTTCCTTTATTATTGTGGGATTTTAAATTCATACTATGTCATGAAGTATGCTTTTCCTTGATTATTGTGTTTTATTTTTAATTCATACTGTGCCAAAATTTATGCATTTTCTTATAGGTTATCTTATAATTTAAAATTCCTTTGTATGGAAAACTGGAGCATGCGAAGATAAAAATCGAAGCAAGCATATTTTGCCTGGTTTTTCAGGTTTCATTAAGCAAATATGGGGATTTTTATTGTAACAATTGAATGATCAAGATTATTGGCATTATTGTATTTCTGCATTTATTATTGCATATGGTTTGTTGTTTTTTAAAAATGAGTCATGACTAAACTAGTAAATATCTTAAACAATATTATATATACATTTCCTTCCAACTCTTTTTCTTCTGTACAGTATCTGTAGCTCAGTGAACTGCTTATGGAAAAATATTGACATGAAAATTGGTCAGAACAGTCTAGTGTTTAGCCAGAAATCACACATATTTTTCTACATACACCTCTAAGTCTATTATAGCTGATCTGGAATTTCAATATGCAATTATGCATATTTGTACCACATTATAAAAAATATCCAACCTTATCTCTATTTGTTGCTGTTGGCAGAAGTGACAGTAATGTTGCAAGAACCTCAGCCATTAACTTAGCTGTCCAAGCTGAAGTACTTCAGTTGTGCCTGGGACACAGAGCAGCTTCATAAGTGTTTTCTAATATCAGAAAAACATAAAATACATTCCTTATAATTCAAGTTTTGCATAATTAATAATTCATAACCAATGTATTAATCTATATATGCAGTTTTCTATATATATAAGAATTTATTCGGAATACCCTAATTTTCAAATGAATTTTTAAAAACTGAAAAACTAGAACACTTAAGGGAGTCAGCATTTCTCCATTATCAAAAAACAGTTGTAGACATCTGGTTAGGTGGAAAGAGGCAGAAAGAAAGACCTAACATTTTCCTGCCATCTTGTGTCAGATAGCTTCCATATATATCCATCTTTGTGGGTTTTCACACTCTGAACCTAGGTAGTCAGGAATGGATTGGAAAGTTCACTTTATGGCAAGCAAGTCTTCTCAGGACACCTGTCAGCTGTCGTCACAGCCCTGGGAATACAGAGGCTGTGTGTACTTTCTCATTTGTAATGCTGGGTCCACGTGGAGGCAAGGCTGGCAAACTTAGACTTTCTCTTCCTGTGCTGTACAAAGCAGAAGAGAGTTTTGATTTTTTTTTGTGATATCTCTTAAATCTACACAGCCCTTTCAACTCCATTTTTCTTCTCAGTATGAGATACTTTCTAATTTTTGAACAAGATCCTCAGTCACCTACAGCTCTTCAAACAGTATACTTACCTAGTCATTCCTTATGCAAAATAGCAGCTTTGTAAATACCTGTTTTGGTGCACTGGGGAGAGACTCACTGGCTGTCCCACAGCACTGCTCAGGCAAGGAAAGGGTGACAAGAAGCTGGAAATGGAGCCTCAGTTCTAGCATTGGAGACATCATCGTAGGTAATAAGGAAGTCCTTATTGCCTACTCTTACTCTTTATTGGCGCTGCAATCTAACCAACTGAGCTGACTGGCTGGTTGCTCTCATTTATAAAAGCATCAAATCTCAGAAGGCAATTTTACATCTCTCCTAACTTTCTTTCAGTGGTCATTGTTAAAAAACTAATTTTTGTCAAGCTACCTTGGTGATCTTCATATGCTTAGGTGTTAAATATTTAATGTTTTGGCTTTTAAATATACTCTACCATAATCTCCCTTGAATTTTGACTTTTCCTCTGTGATGTAGGAGGGTCATCTGTCTATTTGTTACTTTCATTGGTTAATAAAGAAACTGCCTTGGCCTTTGATAGGACAGCAGCTTAGATAGGTGGAGTAGACAGAACAGAATGCTGGGAAGAAGGGAAGTGAGGCAGACGCCATGGAACCAGCCGCCAGGTCAGACATGCTGAATCTTTCCCGGTAAGCCACAACCTCGTGGTGACGTACAGATTGTTAGATATGGGTTAATCAAGATGTGAGAGTTAGCCAATAAGAGGCTAGAACTAATGGGCCAGGCAGTGTATAAAAGAATACAGTTTCCATGTAATTATTCTGGGGCTAAGCTAGCCATGCAGGAGCCGTTGGGATGAAAAGCAGGCCTGCTTGCCTCATCACTACACCTCTGAATAATTATTTTTGTATTCCTTTCTATATGTAGGTCCTTTCATATGAAGGGACTCTGTCTTGTAAACTTTCATTGCTTGTGGTTTGACAAATTTAAGGTCTTTCTGAGTCATGTTTGGAGTAGTTTAGTTATGTATGTCTTCCGTCGGCTGTCATTATGGTACTTAGTAGGTAGGGTGACCTCTGGGAAAACCACCTGTGACTTCTGAATTCTTAAGGCAACTGATAAGAAAAACCATGTGAAAGTATGAAGACAAGCAGTTAGACAAGCAGTTTACTGTTAGACAAGCAGTTTCTAAAATGTAGATTATATAGCACTGGAGAGTTACCTGCTTGCTCCACAGTTGAAAATGTTTAAATGTTCATTTGCAGTCTATGATTTTGTAACTTAATATAAAAGTTTTAAAGCTTTCACTTCACATTTGTGCTTATCTTTACCTGGCTTGGAATTGAAAACCATACATTAATTTATAGTCATGAAGGAACACATGACCAGTAATTCACCCCACAAAAGCATGAGTGTATGGTCCATCACTCATTTTCTCATCACTGCCACAGACTTACATTGAGAACATGAGTAACAAGCACCAAAGCAAGGAAAGACTAATTTGCTTATATTTATAAAATGTTTTTTCTTTTATTCTTCTCGTATACATTACATCCCTCCAATCCTTCCAGTCTCTCCTGCTACCTCTCCTCTCCCCCAGATCCACTCCTCCTCTGTTTCCCTTTAGAAAAAAGAGCAGGCTTCCCAGGGATGTCTATGGAACATGGCCTAACAAGTTACAGTAATGGTAGGCACAAACCTTCATACCAAGGCTGGACTAGGCAACCCAGTAAGAGGAAAAAGTTCCCAAGCCCAGGCAAAAGAGTCAGACATCCACTCCCACTCCCAATGTCGGGAGTCCCACAAGAACATCAAGCTAGACAACCATAACATATATGCAGAGGACTTAGCTCAGACCCATACAGGGCCTTTTTTTTTCTTCAGTCTCTGTGAGTTCCTTTGAGTCCCACTTAATTGATTCTATGGACCATGTTCTCCTGGTGTCCTCCACACCTCTGACTCCTACAATCCTTCCTCCTCCTTTTCCATGGGTTCCCTGAGCTCTGCCCAATGTTTGGCTGTGGGTCTCTGCATCTGCTCCCATTTGTTGCTCAATGAAGCCTCTCTGATCATGATTGTACTAAGCACCAAACTATGAATATAGCAGAATATCATCAAAAATCATTTCATTGACCTTTTGTTTGCTTGTTTGTTTGTCAGTCATGTTTGGTTCTATCCTGGTTTTCTGGGTTGTCCTGCCTCTGGTTCCTGGCTATCCATGAATTATTAGGTGTAGGCTCCCTCTCGTGTCATGGGCCTCAAGTTGGAGCAATCGTTGTTTGACTACTGCCACAAGTTCTTTGCTACCATTACCCCATCTTGCAGGCAGGACAGATTGTAAGTAGAAAGTTCAGTGGTTGATGTCCAGTCCCACTGATGGGAGCCTTGCTTGGTTATAGATGGCCAGTTCAGGCTTCATATCACCCAATACTAGGATTCACTAGGGTCACTCCCTTAGATTCCAGGAATTTCCACTGCACTTCTACATTGTTCCCCAAATGCCCCCCAATTCCAGTCATCTCTTCCAGTACTCTCTCCCTTCATCCCTTCCACCCCACAACTAATCCCTTCTGTTCTCATCCCACCTGCACCTAGTCCACCTGAAAAATCTATTTTCCCTTTCCAGGGAGATCCTTGCATCCCCTGACTTGAGCCTTCCTTGTTATTTAACCTCTCTAGGTCTATGACGTGTAGCAGGATTATGATTTACTTAACAGATAATGTCTACTTTTAAGTGAGTACATACCATGTTTGTCATTCTGCATCTGGGTTAACTTACTCAAGATGATGTTAGGAACTTTTCTAGTTCCATCCATTTGCCAGCAAATTTCATGATGTAATTTTTTTAACAGCTAAATAATACTTCACTGTGTAAATGTACCACCTTTTATTTATCTATTCTTCAGTTAAGGGACATCTAGTTTGTTTCCAGTTTCTGGCTATTTTAAATAAAATTGCTATGAACATAACTGAGCAAGTGTCCTTGTGGTAGGATGGGACATTCTTTGGGTATATGCCCAAGAGTGTTATAGTTGAGTCTTGAGGTAAATCAATGCCAAATTTTCTGAGGAACTACCATTTGGATTTCCATAGTGACTGTACAAGATTTCACTCCCACCAGCTGTGGAGAACTGTTCCCCCTCCTCTACATCATCACCAGCATTAGCTGTCACTTGTATTTTTGATCTTAGCCAATCTGACAGGTGTAAGATGGAATTTCAGAGTAGTTTTGATTTGTATTTCCCTGATGGCTATGAATGTTGAACATCTCTTTAAGTGTTTCTCAGCCATTTGAGCTTCCTCTGTTAAGAATTCTGTTTATATCTATACCCCATTTCCTAATTGGATTATTTGGTTTGTTGCTGTCTAGTCTATAAGATGCTTAATGAAAAATACAGTACAATTCAAAGAGAATTGCAAATTCTTATGGCTCATGATAGTTCAATTATTTTTATGCAGACCACAATAATTAACTCTAAACTTAACTTTCTCAACACAGTGTTGTACACAGGGCTCGCAGAGCTCTCATTCGCTGGCCGCCTCTGCTTAGCAATCATCAAGTTAAACACATCCAGGCCCTCAACAAGTCACTTGTGGTCAAGACATAATTTTGCTTTTGTTCCCAAAGGGAAGTATTCTCTGCTCTCTGTAAAATATCACCAACCTAAGTCCCAGAAGAGTGACGCATGTATTATTTTGTGTGATCACCATGTTTGACATATGTTAAGATACGTACCAACATTTACAGCATCCTTTTCCATTTCAGACTTTTACCATCAACAATTGAATATTTCACCAAGATTGCTGCCTGGTAAGTGAACTTTCATTGTCTCTCAATTGCTGTCCAAAATATTGAAGTCCAAAGAAATAAAATGTATTCATACCAAATTTGCCATCTTCAAACTAACAAAAAGTAAATATGCAGGTTGTAGTGAGTTTACTACTACAAGAATTAATTTGAACAGAATGTATTTTGAAATTGGTAAAATATAAAGGAATACAAGCCCATTATCACAGTATTGGTAAACATTTTGAATTACTTTGGCAGACATGGGTAGAAGTATTGAAATGACTTGTGTAGAAGTCTTTCCAGAAAAATTTTTTTCCAGCCATGAGGTGAAGCTAGCCACTGATGTCTCCTATGGAGAATGCCATAATTTTGGCATTAAGAAAATACACAGAAAATCTTTCAAAAACATTTTATCTTTCTTTGAACTTCTGGTTTGTATTTTAATATTCTGTTAAGTCTAAAATGCATTTTCTTCTTTTGAATCTTAAAAGGAAACATAGCCACTCTTGGATCTGTCTATCCGTGGAAAGAAAGGGGAAAGACTCGTTGGTATATGAATAAACAAGTCCAACTGTAGTGATGAATAGCCCAGATCAGAGCTCCATGTAAACATAGGCTTAAAATTTGGCTCTGTCTTCTGGAGAGATTGTAAAATTTCTAAAAAGGTAGTGTTGTGTCCTCTGCACGGTCATGGCAGTAGGTGTCTAAAGGAGAGCATGGCAGGACAAAGGGTACAGTTGCACGTCACCATCAAGTCAGAGCCCTGGGAGGGCTGAGTTTGCTGGAGACTGACCGCAGTGAAATGCACTGACAAAGGATTCCAGCCTTGCCTGGCATCCCACCCTTCTGCCTGGCTCTCTAGCCTATTTAGTCGTGAATGGCATACTCACCCAAACCTTTAAAAGTTATACTCTTCAGTTCACTTTATATGAGTGGGCACAAAATAAAGAAAATTATCTCTTGGGGTGATAAAAATAGCTTTCTAGTGGGAACTTTCCATGTCCCTTGCACATAATCCATAGTTGTCACTCTGTTGTTTCTAATTCTGTTGTCCATCTATCTCTGTCCCTGAGTGTATTCAGCTTGCCCCCGAAGGCCACAGCCTTTAGGACTGTAACTCCCTCTCTCTCCTTCCTCCCTGCTTTACTTGTTTTGGTACCCAGAATAAACCTCCATCCTATCAGTGTGAGCCTAGAGGCACAAGGGACAGGCTTACTTGGAAACTTTAATTTGTTGCTCCCTTTCCATTCATCACAAATGATGTCATCACAGAAGAGCCAGAGTTTCACACTCTGGCTGACTTGCAAAAAAGCGGCTTCCCTATTGCTCTCCTCCCCTATTGCTCTCCAACACAGAGAAAGTGTTTTCTGTTTTTGTGATCAGATACAATGTGTATTGATGATTTTGTGCCTTCAGGTGTATTTTACTTACAGGTAGGAAGATGTAAAATACAGGGCAGTGCTGTGTGTTTGCAGTTTCTCGGTTTTAGTAAAAGAAATCTCCTAGGGAAAGGAGAACATATCTTTCCACTAATGAATAAATATTTATTTTCATTTTAAAATGATACATGTTCATTAAAAATAATTTGGAGAAATATATAAGACTAAAATGAAGAAAAATTAAAGTAATTATTTCTATAATTTAAATCCAAGCATTAATAATTATTTGATATATTTTTAACTCTTATTTTCCCCTGAGGACATATTTTTTGAATATATAGTACTCAGAATGTCTCGATAATTTTTGTTCCTTCTTTCAAAATTTAACTTAAGAATTTTGCATTTAGTTAGAAAGTCTTTATAGACATTTTAAATAAATTCTATTCCTATAATCAAAATGCCCAACAAAATCATTGTATTTTAACTTTTTGCATCTCCGTGATCTCTTGCATATGAATAGTGAATGAATCAGTCAGTAAATAATGGATAAATGATTGAAAGTTCAAATGAAGTATATATTTTTTAAGATTATTTTGTGAAATATTTCAAATACATGAATGTAGGCAGATTACAATAATGAACTCCCATGTCTTCATCTTCTAGTTTATGCAATGGCTTAACTCATGGCCTAACAGTTTCCCACTGTATTGTCTTGTTGTTTTGAAACAAACCTCAGATATCATGGCAGCTAACTAGTTAACTAATATTTCAGGTTCATCAGGACGCTTGTACATGTTGATGCTTAAATAGTTCTCATCATTATATGGAATACTGTTTTTCTTCTTAGTGTCTTGGCCTCATGTTTTCTAATATGTAACAATTGATTGTAAAAATCTTTGTAGCTTGTTTTATAACATCCTCAGGCACATCTGCAAACCAAAGAGCAGTTTGGTTGATGAGAGACAGTTTGTACAGTTGGATAGATTTCTGGGGAAAATGGTTTTCTTGTGGAGATTTTTTTGTCTTGCCTCGATTTTTAGATGAAAACTTGCATGGCAAACTTATGCAGGATTAATTATCTACATTATTAAACATATGCATGTAATGTATACAATTATTTATCTGAAGTTAAAAAAATCCATCCTCTACTTAAATCTCCAATCTAACTGCTTTAAGCACATACTAGATAAATAGAGAAAAACTACTTAAACCAAACATAATACTGTTCAAACATTTTTTTATGCTTTTTGAGCAAGTGGAAAGCATCTGATATTTATGTGGGATTCTTAAATCCGAAAGGGGGAGCTTTTATGTAATAGTGTGAGTTCATGTTTTTTATACATATAAAACTGCTATACCCATAAACACACAGCTCTGTCTGAGGGAAGAAACAACGCACTACAGAGCAGTGCCTGTGTCTATTGCCCCAGTACTCCTAAGAGCATCCTAGAGAAACTTCTACAAGCCAGTTTTCCAAAGATAGACCAGATCTGCCACTAACGGGTTCTACAGATGCAGAATGGTCTCTTGGGACTGGGCTTTCTGTAGAGAACCTATTTATGAGTTTCTCCTTTCTTGCTCTCTTTGAATTTTCAGCCAGAGACTGTTCGTTAGCAGTGTGTTCTCCAACAGGTGTTTCACACTCATCAGATATTCAGGATGTATAACTAAGTAACACACTGCCTCTGTAAAACCTGAATTTATGTGTTACTCTGGTCTATTTAATCTTAGGCGCACAGTTTCCCTTGGCCTCGAAAGTGAGTAGCTAGAATATTGATGTGCCTAACCCTTCGAGAAGAAATAAAAGGTTTCTCCACCACACTAAATCTCTAGTCCAGAAAAATATGATGGCTTACAGTATGGACACATACAAAATATTTTCAGTCAGAGCTGCTAGAAAAAGCACATGGGAAAAAAGAAAGAAATAACACAAGCAATAAACTATGCAATCCCACAGAACACCTGTAAACATTGCTTCTCTGCATGTAAACAATACAAATTCTTTTCCTCTTCCATCTCTTTTCTGAACATTGTTTTTACTCTACTCTGACTTGCCATCACCACCATTACAATATTAGCTAAGGAACAGAAATGTGCCTGCTTCTATGGCTTTGAGGCAAGCCTGACAAGGGAGGAACAAGCCATTGTATTTTAAAACTGCAAAGTACCTATATTTTATAGCAGCTCACTTTCCCATCACCGCTTGAAGATAACGTACTAACAGCACAAAATGATCATTTACTTACATCCTTTCCTTACATGAGATGCGTACTATGTGCCTATCATAAACTTGAACTATTGAAAGAGTAACCACAATTCTTTCTGGTTTGTGTATTACATCATACACCCAAGTTACCGACCAAAGCTTCACCATCATAGCAGCTGTAGTAATAATTATCACTAATAAAATGATAGTATTTTCTTCCGGAAAGAACAGGAGAAGCCATCTCAGAAGTAACTCAGGCTTCCAAAAGACCAATAGGCTCATCATATACTGATAAAAGTTCTGCTCTCTAAAAGCCTGGAAAGTAGCTGGTGTTTCTTTCTTCTGTGCAGTTATTTGGGTCCTGATAATTGGTCACTGCTGTTGTATTTGTGATCTTGTGTGTCACCCAGCTACAAAACAACATTCTGAGACTAAAATAGTAATCCATACTTTCTACCTCATATTCTGAATTTAGTCCAGTATTATAGTTGAATGATTCTGCTTATTTTAAGGCAGGGCCTCCATTATCAGTACCCTACATCATGACAGGATTTTCATTTCAAGTCTGAAGATGCTGCTAACCACAACAAAAGGAGGTAGAAGGGTTTGTTCGTATTACTAAATCTATTCCACGAACCTGCCATTATTGACAATGTATTATACAATTGTGAGCAATTGCCATGAGGACAAAAATTATGCTATTCCCTCATCAAAATAACTCCTCTGATTCTGTATCATGTGGAAGGAAGGGTGAACAATGAAGTGTCTACTAAAGGCAGATAATTCAAGGAGATAAATTTTATAGTCAGCTCAGTCCTTTGGAATGCTAAGGAGGAGTCCTGTCTCTTATTGACTAAGATCTCCTGTGTGAACAGGAAATGGGTTTGGAGATGTCTTCCATCTGAGGACTCCTCCTGCAAAGGGACCTTCTAGGCTCCTATGAGAACTGCTTTTATGTGCTCTGCCCGCCACTGTGGAAACACTCCTGATTTGTTGGTGATGTGTGCCATCTTATCACTCTGTGAGTCCATCTCATGTGTTTGTGGCATGGACATCTGTAACCTTTGAGGACTGAGTGTAAAGACTCTTGTAATTAACTATCTAAAGAAGTTTTAGCTCTTAACTATTTTTCTCACACAAAAGTTGATTGGTTAATTGTGTCTTTGTTTGTTTTTGTTGTTGCTGTTATAGTCTACATTGCTCATAAAACAAAAAAAGGAGAGGCTGTTTATAAAAGAAATTACAATGGCAACCTTGTTCTTTCTCTAGATCATCTCATTTTCTCCTGACTACATCAGGCCTGTCCTCTAGAAAGTGTGTTTCAGTTTTGCTAGGGAAATGATAGAGAAGAATAAATTCATATTTATAAAATACATCAAATACAGCATGTTAGCTGTGTTAGAATTACAAATATCACAGTTCCATCAAACCCTTTTCTACTAACAAGTCTTTAATATCTGGTCAGTGCTCCAAGATAGAGGCCAGAACAAGGAAGAACAGCAGGTACTTTTCATGCTCTTGGAGAACAATTTTTATCACGATGAAATGGGTATATGATTTGTTTGGAGCCATGTTAATTCTGGGGTGGCTTATCCTGCCTTCCCTGAAATATAAAAAAATAAAAATTCACAGTTTCCTCCAATTAAATCAAAACCCAAAGGCCACGGGGTCTCTAAGATTGTCTCCAAGTCATTCTTTCCATAAAACTTACTGATTTGTTATTTCAATGAATTTTTTTTGTTAAGAAAATGTGAATCATTTCTTCTGTTCCAATTCCTTTTATATATTAAATGTTATTTTATTCATTTCAGTATTAAAAATAAATCTTGATGGATTGCTGTGACCCTGTGCATTTAAGAGTCAGTTCCTTGCAGGAACTCTGGTTGTCAACAGGTGCTCCTGCCCTTGTTTTCTCTCATTCTGCCTGTGGCGCCTGTCACTAGCAGTCAAATAAGGACAATTTTACCATTCTCTCCTGCTGCTCTAATTTTTTTTTCTTTTTACTGCCGGTACATGAATTTGTTATTCTTTATAATTCCCTTTGAAGTTGGAAATCCAAGGGGAATCTAAAACCGACCAGATGTTTCTACTGCTGGAGAGAGAAGAGAGTCAGGATTAAGTTTAACAAAAACTTGGTCTCTAGGAAAAAAAAAATCATTTCATCTGGAAATCATCTTTAAATGCATTCATTTGCTATATATCTGTAGTTAATTTACCTTTACTAGCCCTGTGTAGGCAATATCACCTATCAATTTAATTGGAGTAAAATTCATAAGTTTTGTGAGCAAACAGATTCCTGTGGTTTGCTCAGAGCTATGTCCTTTATGGAGTTTCAGTTCTATTACTCGGGTATTCCCCTCTCAGGCTTCTCTGTGGGCTTCGCTGCTGCTGCTCCTGACGGTGCTAAAGGATATTATTGTGTCACATCGGATTTGGAGGGTCAATTCTGCCAACTGTTTCAGAGGCTGAGGCCAGGGAGGCCTGAAATTATCGAGGGAAGGAAAGAAACGCTGCCCAGATGGCTAGCCTTTGTACAGAACGTCATTCTTTTTAGCTGTACCGTGATCAGCGCGGGAGTCAGTGATGAGGACGAGGGAGCGTGGGAGTGGAGAAGGAAGTTTTATGGTCTTTCAAGGATTCAGTTGACTTCACAGGCAATGCGAACAAACAAAAGATGGGAAGGGAAAAAGGATAGACTCTGGACACAGTAAAGTACAAAGAAAGTAGAGTCGATGAGACATAATATTTGTGGGTTCTCACTGTGGATACTCAAGACTTCTGGTACCCGTCCATCATGGGATGGGGGAGGGGAGGACTATCAGTAACAAAATTGTACACAAGTGTGAAAAACCAGTTCGAATAGTTGTGTGGTTTGTTTCAGACTTCGCAGGGCATTGGACGAAGGAGACGGATGTTATTTGTTGGGCTGCTGTAACGCACTTCTCACGCTATCCTCTCACGGGCTCTCAATTCCCCAGGCTTCCCAGAGTTTTCAGAATGCTAAAGAAATCAGAGTCACTGTTCTGTGCCCTGACCTGCTGCATGGGCTAAGCTTTGGAAATGTGTTCTCCAGCTCACCATTCAGAGTTTCTTTCACTCCAGTCTATGTGAGTGCTACATAGGAAGCTCTAGTAGGCAATGATTATATTACGATTCTTAAGTCACAAGTATCAGCCTGTAGAAAGAGTGTAGAGGAAAAAGACAGAGAGGAATCACTGTAGCAGCTGATTTCGCTTATTTTAAGCAGCTTTCCTCATTTTAAAATATAAAAAATTCAGGCCCTGGAACATTGGGTGATTTGAATATTCTGTAAGAATTTGGAAAAAAAAATTTTCTTTTTTTTCCTTAACCATTTGTTTGACATTCAAGGACCTGAATTTTCAATTTAGTTCTTTAAAAATAGGTTGAAATGAGGGTGTTTTCAACCTAAACAGTTTCTCTTCTTCCTCTTTTTTTCTTATTATTTATTTATTATTGCTATTACTATTCTTCTTGGTCAAAGCAGATGGTATGAAAAGCATTTATGTTGGTCTCACTGCTGACAGAGCTTAACCTAATAATCCAAGACTTGGAACTTAGTGCTTCAATAAAGGAAACACTGTTTGAGGTATTTTCCATTCAAACCAGCATCAAAAGTTTTTAATTAACACCATCAGAAATTAATGGTCTGAATACAGGACAAGGTTTCTACATACCCCACGACTGGGAACAACAGCAAGTGGCATCCATTGTGCGCGTTTGTATTTCGTGGTGTATTTTTATGGACTGACTGAAGCGCAGTCCCAGCTGCACATTTGCTGCAGCGCCTCAGGAGAGACCTGCAAAGGCCGCCTCCCTCCAGCACTCTCATTTTGCTCACTGATTAGTGTCCTGAGTTCTTTGTGATTGTAATTGGTTAGAAAGTTTGAAATTAGCAAGTCCTTGTCAGCCATGAAAGCTTTGAAATCACAAGGCCTGATCCAGCCATCAAGCCTGCTGAAGCCTAATGGCTTGCAGAGTGAGAGCCTCCAGAGTGGTGGGCATTCTCAATCCACAGGCTGGGTCCCAGCCACCATTCAGCTGCCCTCTGGAGGGCCTTGTCTCAGATGGGCTTTGTCTAGGGCCTTTTCTTTTCCACCCGTGAAGGCTGCTTCAGGATGAACAGATTTGGGACTAAAGAGGTAGGGGCATTGGGAAATGGAAGCAAATGGGTAGAAGAGTGAAGTAGGTTAAGGGAACAGGAGAAAGAAAAGAAAGGGAAGAAAGAGACCGGATATACAATGGAAAGAGCTTTGTAAATACTAACATTTTATTTCTTTGCAACTGAGTTTAATGTCTCGGGATGGAAAACACTGAGGGGTCTAGAGGGCTCCTGGGTGCATTCTATTTGACACTTAAAAAAAAAAATTATTAGCCTACCCATTGTCAAGGAAAAGCCACTTAAGTTCATGTAACGGACTGTAACCTGCCCTACACTGCCCCGCTGTTAGTTTTGGAAATTAAAGATATAATCCTTTCCTTTATACATTATAACACAGGAATGATTGGTTTATCAATTCTTTTAAAACCACAAAAGTGTTTATTGTCAACCCTAACATGAGCCTCCAAATCAGTGTGTTCCAGAAAAATCCTCTGCTGTCTAGTCAGTTGTGAAATAAACTTAATTACCCCCTTATAGCAAGCTGCTTGGGTACAGTTGTAGGAAGCATAGTAGGTCAGTAATGTTGAGACATCTCTAGAAGCTTACAGACCTTTTAAAAACTTTCTGTAAAGCACTCATTTATGTCTGAAACCTTCAAGCTTAATACATGTAAATATAACTCTTAAACTTTCATTTCTCTTCCATTTTAGTAAAACCTTATAAAATATGAACTGAAAAGCATATTGCCATGAATTCAAAATGTCAGGACAATTTTCAATACATCTTGGCAAGATGATATAAAATATCACCATTATTTTTAATTTCCCCAATATTGTTCAGACATTTTTTCCCAAGCACAGAAAGATCAATACATATCAGAATTCTGTAGGATAATAATGAATGAATGACTCCTAGGAACTCTACTTCCTACCTGAACACTTTAGAATTTATGTAGTTGGGTTTTTGTTTTTGTTTATGTTGTTGGCTATTGTTATTGTAGTTTTTCTCTTTGGGGGGTGGGTGTGCCACCAAATAAATACATGGAGACTTATTCTTACTTATGAATGCTTGGCCTTAGCTTGGGTTGTTTCTAGCCAATTTTTCTAACTTAAATTATACCATTTCTCTTCAACAAGTGTTTTACCTCTGGATTTTTACCTTTCTTTATTCTATGATTTTTTTTTCTTCTTACTTCATGACTGACTGTTTGCTGGCTGTGTGACTGGATGGCTGGCTGTGTGATTGGGTGTCTGGCTGTGTGGCTGGGTGGCTGGCTGTGTGGCTGGGTGGCTGGCTGTGTGGCTGGCTGTGTGGCTGGGTGGCTGGGTGGCTGGCTGTGTGACTAGGTGGCTGGCTGAGGTGACTGGGTGGCTGGCAGTGTGGCTGGGTGGCTGAGTGGCTGGCTGAGTGGCTGGGTGGCTGGCTGTGTGACTGGGTCGCTGGCTGTGTGGCTGGGTGGCTGGGTGGCTGTGTGACTGGGTGGCTGGCTGTGTGGCTGGGTGGCTGGGTGGCTGTGTGGCTGGGTGGCTGGGTGGCTGGGTGGCTGGCTGTGTGGCTGGGTGGCTGGCTGAGTGGCTGGCTGTGTGGCTGGGTGGCTGTGTGGCTGGGTGGCTGGGTGGCTGGGTGGCTGGCTGTGTGACTGGGTGGCTGGTTGTATGACTGGCTGGCTGGGTGGGTGGCTGGCTGGGTGACTGGCCCTTGGTATCTAACTCTTCTCCTTTTCTCACTCCTCACACTTCTCTCAAGCCTAGATTTCTCCTTCTATTTATTTGCTCTGCCTGGCAGCCCCACCTGTCCCTCTCTGCTGCCAAGCTTCTAGCTGTTCAGCTCTTTATTAGACCAATCAGTTGTCTTAGGCAGGCAAAGTAACACAGCTTTTCAGAGTTAAACAAATGCAATATAAAAGAATGTTACACATCTTTGCATCAATAAACAAATGTTCCACAGCATAAATAAATGTAACACATCTTTAATATTCCACAACAGATTTATTTACTCTAAGATTTGGCATCTTGAAGTTTAGACATGCCCCATGCAGAGTATAATTGAGAAAAGATGACTGTCTTACCTCCTCCAAGCCATTCCTTCAGCATACCAGATCAGAATGTAAGTGTGTTATGCACCTACATTTTTTTTCCTTTGAGTATTTCATGCTTATATTTTGGTATCTATCTCCCTTTCCTGACTCCTCCCACCCAGATTCTTCCCTGCCTTTCTCCTTCCCCCAGTACTTCATAGTCTCTCTATCCCCTCTGCCCTCCCCCACCTCTCTCTCTTATGAGTGTAGCTTATGTTGGCCAATTACTGTCGTGTGTGTGGCCTGCCTCTGGGTGCGGGGCCAGCCCTGGATATACCAACTGTCATTCCCTTCAAAAAAACAGGCTTTTTCTCTCCCTGTAGCAGTCAAGGGACAAAGTCAGCTAGGGGTGGACTTCCTGCCTTCCACCTCTCCTCCATGATGGGATTTTGTATGCTTTGACCGTGTACAGTTCTTGTGCATGCACTCACAGTTTGTGAGTTCATTTGTGCTTTTGTCTAGTTGTATCTGAAACAGACTGTTTTCTTGAAGTTATTTATCAATTCTGGTTCTTACAAACTTTCTAGCACCTATACCACTTAGATTCATGAGCCGTGAGGGAGGACTTTGATATAGAATTCCCATTTAGGGCTGGGCACTCTGAAGTCTTTTATTCTCTGAATTAATTCCAATCTTCTGAAGGGAAAAACTTTGCTGATGAGGAGTGAGTGGTGCATGAATCCATTGGTATATCAGTGAATGCTTAGAACTCATTTTATTGTTATGTATATTTAGCTGAAAGGTGTGATTTGTTTACTCTTAGGGTTTTTGACATTATTGACAGTGTCAGTGTGGGCTCCATCTCAATAAGTAAGCCTTAAATCTAATCAGAGTGATTGGTGACTCCAATAACACTTGTGTCGCTATCATCAGGCCAGTGTCTGCCCCTAAGTTTTATAGGCTAGTATGTCATCTTTATCTGCTATTCATGCTTAATCTTTTAATCCACTTCTGACGCTAGCAGTCCCTGAAGCAATTCTCTTTAGCCTAAGTTCCTCCTGGCTGAAGTATACTCTACTTGCTCTTCCTCAGTATCTTAGTTCTTTGTTATTGCTATGGTAAAATGCCATGGCAAAAGAAATTTATAAAAGAATCATTTAATATGGCTTTGGTTTCAGAAGATTAGAGTTGATTAGAGGAAACCTCACATCTTGATCCACAACCATAAAACAGAGGGACAGAGAGAGGAGAACACACTAGGAATGGCATGACTCTTTGAAACCTCTAAGACCACCCCAGAGGCACACTTCCTCCAACAAGACCACACCTCTTAATCCTCCCAAACAGTTCAGAATACTTGGTCCCCAGCTGGTAAATGAAAGAACATATATTTTGGTTGATAACCTAGAAATTGTAATTGACTCTGGGTAAACTCAGGGGAATGTGTGAGGACCTAAATATTTTTCTTTTATATAAGGATGGGAGAACAGTTGTAAATCTAGTCATTTGATAGTAATCGCAAAATCAGTATATTTGAAGTATCAGTCAATTCAGTAGATTTCTGAGCACTGCTGAAGATCCATGAAGCCAGGGTCGAATGAGAAATGGCAAAGTCTTGGTGCCTTCTAACAGAAATATAAGATTGATTCTGTCTGTACTTACCACCAAGGAAGAGTCTACTTTTCACTAATGAAGCTTGGAATACAAATGGCAATAAGGTAGAAAGAGGATTGCTTCAGGGTGTGATGACCAAGATAATCATTTGATACTACATACATCCTTCCAAGCTACATCCAAGAAGTAGGTTTAGAAATACTCCAGAAGGAGGCTCGAAATTCTTTAAGTGGCTTATTTTGGGTCCAAGTTAGTGCAGAGAACATGTTATGCTATGCTAGCTATAGTCTTTCATGAAAAACAATTCTCCAATTTAAAACAGTTTGCTAGCCTTTACTTTGTAAAGATAAAGCATTAACAATTTTAGAATTTGTCACCCTACAAAAGTCTCTGAAGCCTCTGCTCATTTCATTTCTTGTAATACTCCATCAGTCAACTCAAATCACATTACTAAACTCAGTGCCGACAGATGTAGGCATGCTTCAGTCCCACACATGATCACGTCCTCTGCTGGGAGTCACAGAAAAGTCATGTGGTAGATGGCTAATGTTCTGTTACAGAGAGTAAGTAAAGAATTAGAGGTGCCATTACAAACTACCACTTATAGTATGGGTTTGGACTTAGAAACATGTAGCCTGAGTGAAAAAGCTAAGAAGCAACAAAGGCACTCCTCAGTAGAGGCTGGCAGTGCATTTTCAATTTGTCCATCTCTATCTAGCCCCTTCTGCAGCTTTCTTCTGAGGTTTTCTTTGAATCTCAGTAATGATAACAACTCAAGAGAATTAGAGGTCAGAGAAAACACACTAGTTAGAAATGAAAGCATTAGTTTCTGTTCAAGTTCTATCACTAAATAAGGACAAAATTACATATGATTTCTATTGATTTTGCCCTCAGTATTCTCACCTCTAGAATAGGAATGTGACTTACTAGAGCTATTCTTTTTACTTTTTCATATGAAAACCATTCATTGGTATTGTCAAATATATAGATTAAACTATAAGAGAATAATTAAAATCACTCAAAATCATACTAATAATCTTGCAAACTTTTGGATACTGTTATACTTATTTTCCTGTATATATGAACCATTTTTTTAAATCTGTGCATACATACATACATATCCTACCTTTGTTATCTATATCCATAGTGGAAAAATAGTCAGCATCATTTTACTATATGTTTCTTGCATTGCACATCCACTATCTTTTTAAAAGTAACTTCTTTAACTTTTTGAGATTAATATAATTGCATCATTTTCTTCCTTCCATTCACTCTCTACAACACTTCCATGTATATCTCTTGTCCTCTTTCAAATTCACAGCTTCCTTTTCTTGGATTACTGTTACATATTATATATATATATATGCATATATATACGTGCATGTATATTAATATTTCTAAATGCATAAATAGAACTTCTCTATTGTATTTCTGTGTATTGTCACTTTTGTGTATGTTTTCAGAGCTGACCCTTTGATATTGGATTCAGTTTCCTTTACTAAGGAAGACTGTTTCTCCACTCTCAGCATTCCTTAGTTGCTTACAATCCTTTGCATAGGGCTGAAGCCTCTTAAGCTTTCCCCATGATGTTAGCATGTCTAGTTCATCCTAGTCTAGTTCAACTCCTATTGAAACAAAGATGTTGGTAAGACTTCATAGGTGTAGTTTCTTACATTTCTCAAGACACAATCACACAGCAAGCTCTGTTCTTTTGGCTTTTACTAGCTCCACAATCACTGCTAGTTCTATAAAATGTAATATCTAAAGCCTTCAAAAATGAAATATACATTAAAACTAAATTATTGTGATATTACTCTACTTGTTTTTATAGCATTTGATAACTAAAGAAAAGGATAGAAAGTAGCATTAATGAAGGCCAACTTTGTACCTTTAAGGGAAACGTGTTTGGAACCCCATTTGTCTTTAATATCTTTTTATTCTAAGGGGGGGCACTAAAGACAGAGATGCAGCTCTGAGGACATTGGTCTCTGAAGCCCACCTGCATAACTGCTGACTAGCTTTAGGATTCTTCCACACTTTGTTTTTGTCGGAGTCTCTCTCTAGAAAAGAAGTAAAGATCATAATGGTAGCATTCACCTAAAAAATTTGCTTTGAAAATTCAGTCAGTGAATATAAGCAAAATGCTTACAATGGTAGTAGTAAATATTATCTAATATTTTCTGATGTTCAGTGTCTAATGCCATACTTTTATAGTTAGCCCGTTTGTTACAGTATTAATCCACATTGTTTCAACTTCTTTGGTCTAGAAGTGGATTCCAAGAAGCAGAGTGATATAAATGCAAAAGACTAAGGGCTTTAGATATTTTTTAATTCTTTTTCCATAGCTTTCAAATAACGTGACCTCCAGGAAATAGTTTATATTAAGTGGTTAGTTATGGCTTTTTTTTAGAATGAGCAAATACTAGCTATCTTAATGTTTTGATGAGGATTTAAATGAGAAAGTATGTTTAGAATCTGTTATCTTGCCTAGATGATAAATGACTCAGTAAATATTAGCCGTTTATCCCTTGCATTGGTATTAAATTGCTTTGTTTGTTTTAAAAACTAGTATCAATGGGCAGATTAATCATGCATTTTTATAAGCTCCACTCACAAAGTAAGGTGGTCAAATAAATACCTAAAGACTGTGTTGGCAGCGATGCTAGGAGTGAGCTGGTACATTTCTCAGCTTTCTACAGTTTATCACATTTTCCTGACTTTATCGTGGTTGTACTCAGGTAGATGTAAAAATGTACCCATTGTTTGTTTGATCCAGTAACAGTCTTTATCACACAATAGGCTTCTCTTTTTTCTTATTCTATTGATTTGATTTGAAAGATTTTATTCAAGTGAGCAGAAAACATTCTATAAAGCAGCCTTGTAGTTCCATTGGTGAGCATACAAAATTATTAAATAAATTTAAAAGTAAAGGCATGACTGATCAAGTGAAAAACTCCATATTATGTATCTAACAGTTTCCAAGCATTGGTTCAGGCATTGTAGCATTTGAACATCCATTTCTTAGTCAAATACATCAATACACCATGTTTCTTTGCTGTTTTTTATTTGTCAAATTCAGATGAAAGTTCAAGGCCAATACCCTCAGGCTCTAACCATCTTGAAGTTAGATCACTCTTGAAGGAGATAACAGAAAAAATTACATCCATATACAGCAGAGAGAAAGGGATGATGGTGAGGGTGCTATAGGAAGTCAGAAAAAAAGGTAGATCCTCTGGGGAGTGAAAAGAAAAACTTTGAGTAGGAAGTAGCCTTTCAAATAGATTTTGCAAAACAAATGGGATTCTTTATCCCAGGAGGAAAAATACAAGATTGCCTACCCAGGGTGAAGGCAAGTCAGGAGAAGAGCACACTGGGGAGTCCCTGTGCTTGAGAAGGGAGGACTTCAGTGGTGAACCACTGGGGCATAGTGGGATTTCATATAAGAAACACCTGGGTTTCAGGGCAGATTCTGCCATAGGTTGGAGTGGGGTGCTCCAAAGATGCCTTTGTGAAATCAGAGGACAATGACATGTTCAGGTCGGGCTTCCTAAATACTTTACTCATCTAAGAATCCAATGGTGCCCAGCTCTGGATAGCTTAGAGATTTATACAATTTTATTCCAAACCATGTTCTTTTAGGGTGAACATCTTAGCCTGTGGAAGAGGTATTCTGTCTGAAATAGATTGAGTAGTGAAGTTAACTTCTGTGAAATTAAGAAAAAAAAAAGTCTCTGGACTTGATCACCAGAATTGCAAAACTAAAATAAATAAATAACTTTCCAAGTATATCATTTCTCATCTTCAAAATAGTTCCTTTGTAAGTATGTAAAATAGTATCTGAACTTGAGTTTGGAGATAAAGTCTTACTGCATAGTCTTAGGCCACGATGACCTTGGATTCACAAATACAAGCCTGTCTCTGCCTACTTAATGGTGATGTTAAGGGCATATGCCACTATGCCCAGCCTGAATTTCCTTTTATTTTATTAGAAAGCCTTTAAAAAAAAATCAATCAGCACCAAGATGAGACTACCTATCATGCCAAGGTGGAAGTATCTCGTGTCAAGCACCTGTGCATTTCCCCAACAGCCTCATCACCTCTGTTCTCTTGCCAGCTACATTCTCACAGTCTTTCTCAGGCCAAGGTTATTCATGCAGTCTCATTAGTTACTACAATAATGGAGATGGATATATATATATATATAATTTCTCTTTAATAACAAGATTTGGGGTGTTCTTTTATTGAAAGTGCTCTCTGAAATTAACAAGTCATTACAACTTCCAGTCAAATGTAAGAAGTCAGGGTTCTTCAGGGCATATCAGTATGCTTCAGGCTCCCACAGTACCCATCTCAAACACTTACAGACACTGTTGAAGATCATAGACAAAAAAAAGAAGAAGAAAAAAAGAAAGAAAAGAAAACCCCACTCATGCCACCAATATGGAGGTGGAGATACTGTGATCTGATGGTCGCCTGGAGAGTCTCTAACAGCAGTGTGGTAGTCCTATCTTGCCCTCTGCTTCTTTTCTTCCTATGGTGCATTTGACTCTGTGTGAATTCTACCTGTGCATCTTTTAGCTCTTGACATAACGGAAGCAGTTTGCAGAGTAATGCTGGCATTAGTTGGCAATGCCAAGGCTCCAGTAAAGGGTTTTTTTTTTTAAGTTGAATATGTTCTTGTTTTCTTGTTTGTTAATTTGTAAAGTCAGTCCAAAAGTGAAGGAAAAAATCAAATTTTGCCAATTTGAAAAGAACAAAAACAGCTAAAACCTCTTTTTAAAATTTTCTAAGCTATTATGAGATTACAGACAAAAGATTCTACATGAAAGATTGTTTTGAAAAAATCAGGTAGCTTTGCCTTTCTTCTCACTTCAGAAGTCTTTGTCAGATATGAAAAAGAAACATACTCAAAATGAAGAGTAAATATAATTAAAATGGTTCCTTGGCTTGTCATATAAGCTTCTTATGGACAAAATCTGTATAAATCTAATACTATGAAATTTGGGCAGAAAAGAATAAGAAAGAGTGGGCAGGGAGAGAAGTTTGATTTCATAAGAATATGCATAAAAATGATAGTAGGAGAAGTGACATTAAATCCCTAACTACTTTTGATGAGAACATTTCGATGTATTGCTTTATTTCTCCTACAAGGCTTGCCATGTGACTGGCATACAGTGTCTCTTCTCCAAAGCTAATAATGAATGAATGGTAGTACACAGGCCACGTTAGTGTGCTGTAAGCGCGAATTTTCTAGTAACAGGAACAATTGACAGGGCAACTGTTTTAGCAAAAAGGTCACATAGTTATTAAATATCTACCTTAAATTTATCATTTAGCAGGTAGTATGAAGTTGTGATTAAGCATTTACATTTTGAACACTTATTAGTTTGGTGAATTCTGTGAGCCTAAGTTTCCTTTAGTATAAAGTAGTGATTATTAGAGTCCACTAATCAGAACCTTATAAAGAGAGGAAAAATGTGTAAGATAACACCCTAATGCAGTTTGTAGTATTCATGGCACACAGTAAGTAATGTTTGTATCCATTTTGCATAATATATAGTAAAGATAAATGTATTACACATAGAGTCGTTATACAAATTAAATGAATTAATATATATTATATATATTTAGCATTCAGGAAGCTGTATACACAATAATAACAATTCATTCATATTGATTATTGTCTCTGAAAAGAAACATAATCTTCCTGGGGAAAGAACATATGTATTAATAGATTAAAATCAATAATAATGAAGTTTATTAATCATTGACCTCCCATTGAGCTTTAACATTCACTGTCCTGTTTAACATAATGGCTAAATGAAAAGTCTATTACTATTCTATACACAGGAGGAAACTAAGGCACGGCTGAGTTAAGCACTATGAATTCCTGAACTTGACCTTTCCTTCTGACCCCAAGATGTACTTTTACTTAAGAAAGGGGAGGGGCTGTGCACAGTGGAGTAAGTGTTCAGACCAAAAGTCGAAAAATACAGATTAATCAGCTGCTGTGGAGAGGTTCGGAGGAGTAAGAAAGGCTCATCTTCAGACACCAAAGTAACATACCCTACACACAATTATTCATCTTCTTCCTTTCTGTGGTCTCAGTTACCAGGATTCATCTATAGTCAGATAATATTTAATAAAAAATACCAGAAGTAAATGTTCATAAATTTTCAGTTTCCTGCTTTTCTGAGCAGCATGATGAAATCTCACACAGTCTCACCTTTCCACACTGAGTACACTACCCAGTCACTACTGGTAACTCTCTGGGTTATCAGATCAACCTTTGTGCTATTTCAATTTTTATATTAAAATAACCTTTATTTTATATAATAATAATTCCTCTGAGTAAAATTAGTGATACCAACAATTTGGATGTGCTAGAAATACCCTGTATTTTAAATTAAAGTGAAAAGCTTATCACAGTTATGTATTACATGAAAATAAAACAGTATATTATACAGGGATAAGTACTATCAGTGGTATCAACCATCCTCTGTGAAGTTCTCTAACATACTCCTTATATATAACTCAGTAAACATCATTATCATGTAGCTGAGGCTAGCTCCGTAGGTTTAAATTTTGGCTCTACAAGTTGACTGTTATCTTGAGAAAGTTTCTGATTCTTCTGTTCTTCTGTTCTTTCATCAATAAATGGAAAAATGATAATACAACCTGGTAGAGTTGCTATGGCAGTTAAATGAGTTAATACATGTGATAACCATGGTGCTTAGTATTAGGAATATTTTCTAAGATTAGCTTCCTGCCAATGCAAAAAATTCCCAATCAAGCCAAATCAAAATGAGCCAAATTAAGAAATATCCAGGTTTAATGGGAGATCTGCACTCTCAGGTGCCCACGAGTGGGAAACAGGGAAGCCTAGGAAATGTGACTCCAGGGAGGAAGAAAGGGAGATCACGTGTTCCTCCTTTGAGAGATCAAATACCCTGGAGAGTGGTCCTGACCCCATCCCCAGGGAGGGGTCAAGGACCTGGCCTGCTGGGATTTGGAGTCCAGACCAGGCCTGGGGGCTGGGATAGATGCGAGGGGCTGGGGCCTATGCTCCCAACTTGACACTTAGGATGTCTAAACATTAGGTAAGTGTTGATTACTTTTGATACCACTATTCTTATTGTTGCTCCTTTTGTATGTTATGAATGATGGAACTACTCTGAAACTTTTCTTTCTTGAAGTGCCTTTACAATGTAAAAACAAACAAATATTTTGCAAGTCTGGAACATCAGAACATCTAAAGCATTGTTTTTCTTCTGTATCTCAAGAACTATACTTCAATCGAACATGACGAGAAAGGAAAACACATGTCAGAGGATTTCATTGTATATTTAGGGAAAAGAAATTCAGTAAGAGTATGTTCTTCCTCAAGTGATTTTTCTTCCCCATGTGTATTCCTATTGATATTTCTCAGTTAGTTTTTTTTAGAAGGTTGTAAAGTCAAGTTTTTTAAAGAATATTGTTATTTTTACTTTTCTGGACAAATAAATATATTTTAATATACAGAAAAATTTTAAAACACTATTGACAACACTGTGGTATAGCTTGTACTGTCACATGTAGTCTGTTTTGTTAAAAGTACAGTAATGTGCTTAGTACTTAAATGAACAGAAACCCCCTTTCTACACAAGAAAAAGAGGACAGTATCATTGACAGGAGTCTGAAGGGAAGAGCATCCCGAGCTGTGCCTTTCACACAATTCTGGCGGCTTTTCCACTTTGATGAGAACAGCTGGTTTGGCGATACACGAGCAAAGAATACAACATGGCTAGAAGGCCAGGGCATTGGCAGTGCTTAGTGTCACAGAGGAACGAGTATCTGTCTAGGAAAGATGAGATTTTAAAGTGCTTGTAATATAGCTCATGGGCAGCACTTAGCTGGATATGGTTGTGTGCTAGTGAGCCCCACTGAAGCAATTCAAAACATGGCCCCTTGCTTGTGTCCATTTCAGAAGCCCTTTGAAGTCAGGCAGCTATACCAGAACTATTAGATTATATTTTGATGTTTTGTTTCTGAATGTATTAGTTAAACACAGATCACATTTAAAATGCTCTGCAATGTTAAGTAGTATGTATCCGATGCCAATATTCTATAAATCAAAAGCATTTCAAGGTTTTACTACTTCATACAAAGTCAGTTTTACCTCTTGTCTTTTTAGTTCTTTAAAATTTTCTCATTCATTATTTCATTGATCACTCCAACTTATAAACAGATGAAAGCTTAGTTTAAGATTTTATTGAACAATTTGATTTTATACTGATTTATTTTAGTTTATAGTCCAATCACTTGGATTATGCCCACTCTTGGTGCTGAATATTGAAAAATGTCAGTTAATGATTTAAGCTAGAACAAGGTGCAACATGCTCTTGTTTGGGTTTTGTTCGTGGCAGATGTAGTTGACTGGTTGGATGGTTGATAAATTGGTAATTTTTTTGTGTGGAAGGGGTCCCTGTTTGTTTCAAAAGTCTCAGCTTCCCACTTTGCTTTATGGAAGTACACAGCATCTCTTTATACACCGAAACAATTTTCTGTGTGCTCCATAAACGGAGTTAAAACTTACCTAGGGCCTCAAAGCCTGTTCATTACCAAAGACCCTTTCTGGCTAATTGTTTGTCTTCAGAATGACACCTGACCCAGTGCAGTTGCTAAGCCCAGGCTCTCAGGCATTCCAAGCATTCCTATGAAGGTTTCTATCGTCTTTTTGTTTTCTTTCCTACGCCTTAATAAGAGATTGATGTTTAATATAGAAAACTCCTTGGTTCAACCCCCGCAGGTTTTGGTAGGAAGAGCTCCATGAAACTAATATGTGGAACAGATAACATCAGAGCTGAGCACAGCGAAATTCCCATGAGTCTCTACTCAAAAAATACGTTTTGAGAGCAAAGGTATCTCCTGGACATTTAACTTGCCTATATTTAAAGGTAGCTTATTCTTCCCTACTGTATGTCTTAGGGTATATCTAGGGGGAGTCAAGTTCACAGCAAACTTCTAGTTGACAGATTACCTGGAACTTCATAAACCTTTATCCGTATTCTTCACATAGGAAAAGTATTACCGGCAATATGAATAAATTAGGAACATATTCTAACCAAGCCAAAGCATAGTTAAGCATTTTAATAATGCTAAATTTGAGATGTTGTACTGATGAGATATTTTCCCATACAAATAAAGAACAAAGTATATAAAACCCCAGGACTGGAGCTGAGTTAGAATTACAATGCAGCTGTCATTTTTGCATTTCCTGCTTTTCATGAAACATTACCAGTGATCCTCTGTCATTTAAATCAGTTGAGACTGTGGATTTATCTTAATTTTCACCCTTTGTTTCCCCTTTTTGTGATAGTTATGAGATATGATGATGTAGAGTGTTTCTGCTTATAATGGTTTCAGCCTTGTCCCTTGGTAGACTAAATCTTCTGGCTAATTCACTGATCAGTTAAATAGTTGAGGTTATTATTATTATAATTATTATTTTACATTTATATAGCACTTTTCTCTAAGGGTTTCAAGGCATTTTACACACAGTAAATTACCAAATAGAAATTAATCCTTATATTATCCTGTGGGGTAGATCCACTCACATTAATGAAATTCTATGAAAGTCCCCTTGTGTCACAGCCCTACCCCACTCCCCAGTGAACCTGCCCTTCCTTCTCAGAAAGAAAATAGAAGGCTCATGACATTGCAGGAAAGGATAAAAGAGAGATCCTTAGGAAAACGATCCTATGTCTTGACTTTAGGGTTCTGACTTCCTGGAAAATAAACTAATGGGGCAACCAAACATGTAGGGGAACTACTCACCTTGTAGTTCCATTTAATTCTTCAGAGGACAAGCTGGGATGTAATCTTGAAGTATTTGACTGTACAAAAACTACATAGGGGTGCAAAATTCAGATTCCAAGACTTTCCAACCCACAGAGGTTCTCATTTAATTGGTCCAAAAAGAGCTCTGGGTTTTAACTTCAGTTGATTTGGAGGCCAGTGGAGCTTAGGGAAATGAAAATAACTAAGGGAGAACTGTTACTATCCAATGTATATATCAGAAAATGATGGCTCAAGTAAGCAACATGTCACAATATTTGGCAGAGCCAAGACGAGATGCCAAGTTGGCAAATCCCCAAATCTGTACTTTTTATTGTATTAATACTTCAATGCTTCCAGGAAAGGGTAAGTTGAGAAACAAATATAACAGAATTTAAATGTAAAGAAGTGGAGAGGACTAGAGATACAGGCGCAGCTCACACCTAGCATATATAAAGTCTGTACTGGCTGGTTTTGTATATCAACTTGACACAAGTTAGAGACATCAGAGGAAGGAACCTCAGTTGAGGAAATGCCTCCCATGAGATCCAGATGTAAGGCATTTTCTAATTTAGTGATCATTGAGAGAGGGAGACCATGGTGGGTGGTGCAATCCCTGAGCTTTTGGTCCTGGGTTCTATAAGAAGGTGGATTGAGCAGGCTATGGGAAGTAAGCCAGTAAGCGGCACCCCTCCATGGCCTCTGCATCAGCTCCTGACTCCAGAATCCTGCCCTGTTTGAGTTCTTATGCTGACTTCCTTCAATAATGAACAGTAATATGAAAGTATAAGCCAATAACCCATTTCTTCCCAACTTGCTTTTTAGTCATGGTTATCATGCAATAGAAACCCTAAGACAAGGTCCTAGAAGCAATGCACAGTACTGCAACAACATAAACCAAAGTAAAATAAAGGAGAAGATAGCACATGAAGAGTTGTGTTCTTATGGACTGACATATACTGGCTCCTTTAGAACCTCAAGTTCATTTGGGTGCCTAGGCATGGAGAACTATCTCCTGTACTTTGGCACTGTAGCTCTTCATTTCAGGGCTCTCTTGATCCCTCAAACCAGCTACTCAGTCAATTAACTATAACCCACTGATTACCTGAACTATTTGCTATGTTGAATTGTTCACCCTGTCTGTGAAGTGTGTCTTCTGCTTACTGAGTGTCACCAGGAGACAAGTTGTAATATTTTTTTTTTTGTTTATGGGAGTAGACTTTTTATGAGCTGGGATAGATTTTATTTTATTTTTTTGAGGCAGTCTTATTCCACAAAAGTGGGGGGAGTATCTGACATAAAATAGATATAGCCATTTCAACTATTATTTTTCAATTTAATATTTAGGACAATTTGACTTTTTATATATCAAATTAATTTTTGTTCTGTTTTCTTCAAAAACTGGGCCAAGGCATTATAGTAAGCAATGTACACAGACACAGTAGATCCAAAGCTCTGAATTCCTGGCTCAGAGGTGTGGGCATTCCATGGTGAGGTCCAGAGGCACTTGTGGGATATAGTTAGGGTTGTTAGAAACCAGAGACACGGGTAGCATGGAGTTGCTTGTGGTAAGGATTCCCACAGTCTGTGTAAACTTGCCATACTTCTTTTCCGTGAGTACTAGAGTCAATTCGATTGAGAGAATCTGTAATCTTTTTCTCAAAGGCATGTAGCACTTAGCTATGGATAGTAATTATTGTTGTCCTAGTGAAAAGTTTTGAGTCTCGCTAACATGCTTTCTATTCCTGGAATCTGGCTCCTGCATCTACACTTCTCATCTCTGTTCATGTATATGGATGTGTTCATGTTTGTATGCACCTGTGTGCCAGTGTGTGCGTATGCATATGGAGAACAGAAGTTGCTATCTGGCATCATCCTCAATTGCTTTCCACCGTATGTTTTGAGGCAGGTCTCTTACTGGAGCTGGAGCTCGAGATTCAGCTAAGGCTGGCTGTCAAGCTTCAGGGGCACTCCTGTCCCCACCTCCCCAGCACTAGGATTACAGGCCCAAGCCCATTTGGCACTTTTTTTTTAAACATGGGTGCTTGAGATGTTTACTTAGGTCCTCATGCTTGCAGTGTAGTACGTTCCCTATGAAAACACATTCCTAGAACCCTTCCCATCATTTTCTCTTTAAACACTGTGATTATTCTCAGTCACTGAAAGGACAAATTTCTTTTAGAGTTTAAAGAACCCAGGCAATGCAACAAAACAGCCTTTCTAAGTGGGTGTCGGTAGCAAATGAAGATGCATTTATAGACAGTAAACAGTATGCTCCTTATGAAAGTGTGGTTTGTTCCTGGACCTTTCAGGTTTGCTCTCTTCAATATCATTTTATGCCCAGGGTGAGTCAAGATTTCTCTGTACAAGAAAAGCATAAAAAGTCTGATTACAAAATTAAGCACAGAGCCTTGAAATAAGCCAGGCAAGTGAAGGATCCTGGAGTTTAATCCATTAAATTCAGTCAATCCACCTCTGAGTATCCTCATTTTGGGCTTTACAAAGATACTGGTAGTAAATATTACTGTTTCGTATAATAACAAGATTAGTTAAGGATAAAGTCCTACTTTATATTTGTAGTCTTTAGGTTAAAAACAATAAAACATTCTAAAAAAAGTTACCATGAATCTACTTACGAACAATTTAGCTGATTCCATGTCATGTTTGTCTTTGTTTATTCAGGCTAACTCCAACATAATACAGGTTAATAAATACCATTAGAGCAGACATCTTTTTGTGGAGCCTGGTATTTTGCACAATACTTAAGACAGTAAACTAAAAGTCAGCAAAAAATGTCAACAGTTCCTTTAAATTCTTTGTAATGGGATTATAACTGTATTGTAAAACTAATGAAGAAACTAGCATAAATTGTGTTTGACTGATTGTCTCCTTTCTCAGAGCTGTTAAAGATATAAGAGACATGGCAAGCTCACAGCATTTTGCCTCTACCACCCATTTTTAAACTTAATTATTTCATTTTTTCTCTATTCTTTTGGGTATATTAAGTGCAATGCATAAGCATATTACTAGCTAGCTCTTATATCCTAAACTAACCCATCTCTGTTAATCTGTGCATAACCACGAGATCATGGCCTACCTGCCAAAATCTGGCTCCAGTGGAAAGGTCCATCTCCTGTAGCAGCTACATGGCTTCTCTCTGACTCTGCCTACTCTCTCTATATATCTTTTCCAGCCAGGCTATATTCTGCTAAGACATTGGCCTAAAGCACCTTAATTTAGTAACCAATAAAAGCAACACATATACAGAAGGACTTCCCACACCATTTCCCCTTTTCTGTTTAAATAAAAAGGAGGTTTTTAACTTTAACATAGTAAAATTACATGTAACAAAACAAATATCAAACAAGAATTAGAGTTATAATATTTATATCTACTTTATTTTTTATCATAAATAAGGAAAACTATAATTATAACTATTCTTTAACTCCATCAAAGACTCCAGAAGGATATAATATTACCTAAGTTAGCAGAAAATACATTTTAAGCAACTTCCAAAACTTTAGAATTGACAGAGACATCTCACTGCCTGGACAGTCACCCAAATTTCTTCTGAAACATTGAGGCACCCATCTTTAGCTTACAAGCCCATAACGTCCGGCAGACTTTTTCATGAAGCAGGAAATTTCAAAGACAGTTTTACCTATATTGGCAGTTTGTCAGTCACTTAATGTTTTGTAATTGAACTGTTGTAGGATCTAAAATAATCTCTACCATTTTGCTCTAGTTTCCTTTCTGGGTGCTGTGATAGAACACCATACAAAAGCATCTTTAGAGAGGAAGTGTTTATTTGGCCTAAAGGTTTAGGTTACAGTCCGTCACTGTGAGGAAATTAAGGCATCAGAAACATAAAGCAGCTAGGCACAACACAGTTAAAAGCATAAGGAGAATGAATTTATGCATGCTTCTGCTGTGCTAGGTGTTCACGTGCATACATTTCAGGATCTCCTTCCTAGGGAATGGTGCTACCCACAGTCAGCAGGTCTTCCCACCAAATTAAACTTAAAGTAATTAAGATAACACCTGCAGACTACTCAAAGGCCAAATGTGTACAATTCCACATACCACTTTCTTCCCAAGAAGTTATAAATTACGTGTACATTTCCCCTTCTCCAGTCCTCTGCTATTACAATATTACATTAAAGTATATAGACAGTATGTTTTGGAATACAGTATAGAAACTTAAATGGAAAACAAAATGGTAATAGCGTCTCAGAAATTCTTGAGTTTTCATCTTCTTTGTGGCTAATTCAGTTGTTTCATTTCTGTAGCATCCGTACCACTATGTGTACTACAGTTCTGTAGCAACTGTACTACATATACCGCATGTACTACACCTGTAGCATACTGCCTGCACTATAGACCACTTACCAGTTTGCTAGCTGGGAAAGAGGCTGGTGATTTAAACACATATACACAGAGACAAAGAAACAGGGACATGGGTCTTCCTTGAAACAAGAAGGTCAACTTAATTGTGCTCCAGGGAAACTTATATAGGGATCCTTAACTGATAGCCATGCCCCAGCTCTTGGGATTTCCAGCTGTAAAACCCACCAGAGTTCACTCCCTACCATCAGGAACTCAGAGCAGCTGCAAACACAGGAAAACAAGTTGTTTTGCTCAGTTCACTCCAACAGGCAAAAGATCTGAGGCAGGCAAAGAAAGTCAAGGGGCCAGGGATCTTCAGCCCCCAGCACATTTCTGTTTTCATCTTTATTGATCTCCATACTGCCAAACTAAGACATAAGTTCTCAGAATTCTAAGTAAAAGCCAATCGTAAGGTCATCAATATAGTTTATCGCCTGAACCATCATGAAATTGGGATCTGTGCAAGACCGCACTGTACCCAGGACCAGATAACTCTCTGAGCAGCAAGTTCAGGCAGCCTTTCTCAGCAGGAAAATAGACGGTGCCTTTAAAAAAAAAGCCTCAAGAAAATTTAAATGTCACACTTTTAATTTTAGCATAGTAATTATTGCAAGTTGTAATTTTTTATTTTTAAGTTTTATTTACATTTGTTCTTCCTTGCATAAGTAATTGTTTCTCTTTAACAGTGGAGTACTGTTGGGTTCAGTATTTGCAGAGCAGAAGTGGCTGACTTAAAAAATAGTTTTTATACCTGTTTAGAGGTCTGCTTTGCTGTCCTGGGGGAAGATGATTTTTGTAAAGAAAGGTAGCTTTAGTTTCATTTGCTCTCACAGACCAGTGAAGTTTGAAGCAAGTGTTTGTGATGATGCATAGGGAAAATGCTGTGTGTGCACAGAAAAAAAAACCAGAATTGTAATTTTTCATAATTCACATGGCTATTTAGAAAATATACTCATTGCTTTTTATAAACTGCTTTAAAATATCTCCATAACAGATAGTCTGTGAGTTCAGATTTTACATTCTCCCTAGAAGAATTCAAAAAAAGGATATTAGCATGGGTGGTTCAGTAATGTAAAAGTAAAAAAACAAACAAACCACAGGTGGTTCAGTCTGTTTTATCATTTGGCATAATTAGTTACCAAAAGCTACTTGAAAAAGTAATTTTGACCAAGTTTAACTAGCACTGTGTCTGTATTTGTTCACATATATATTTGAAGTCGTGTTGCCTATTAGCCACAGCTTTTGTTTCTGACCATCCCATTGACTGTGAAATTTAATGTTCATCTGGCTTTCAGTTTAAGACTAATCACTCTGGGCTTTTAGGTTCATACAGAAGTTCTCTCTAGCACTATGACTGGGATTTTGGATCAGATCATTGTTTGGTAGAAAGTAAGTGGAAACTCGAAGCATTGTGGGGTGTGCAGCAGCGTTCCTGACCTCTGGTCACTAGATTCCAGTAGATTCCAGTAATACCATCAACTATGGGTATCAAAATTATCTCCAGACAGTACTAGTTGTCACCTAGAAGAGAAAGATGGCAATGTATATGTCAGCTGAGAGCTCCCGAGTTCTTAGCATGTGCTACTAGGATGAGTGTGCTGTTTATTGTAGTTACTCCTTTTTTATTTGTTCATTTATAGTGGAGTAGAGAATACATTTTCATATGAACTGAAGAAAGTCAGTAGTCCTCAGCTGAGACAAAGATAGATCTTTCTGTCTAACTCTGATTGGTTATGTTTTTAAGAGTCAGTTACATAGGTGCACCTCAGAATTTCATTAAATGACTTTCATTAGAGCAATGAGTCTATGATTTTTCATAGATGTATATTTTATACTTTTTATTTATTTATTGACCTTCTTATTATAATGATCTTTCTGAAAAGCACACCAAATTGGCATACTGTATTGACTTAACAACTAAATCCCACTCCCAACCACTTACCTGTCTCGAATAGTTTAGGGGTAGACATTTCACCCTCGAGCACCTCCCTAAAGAGAGACCTAGGCAAAGGTGAGACAACTGGGAAATCCCAGTGGCTTTGAGGCAGGAAGATGGCAATTACACAAATGGAACTTCACTACACTGATTTCAGGTTCTGTATCTACAAGTGAAAACTGGAGATTACTTGCCAAACAAAGAAAACGAAATCTGCTTAACTTTTGAATTAAGGTACTTAGACTGCAAAAGAGACTTAACCATGACTGTGAAACGCGTTCGTCCCCACAGTCGTCAGGGAATAATGTGCTGCCACCATTCCCACAGACAGGAAACTGGGGAGTAACTGACTCAGTACCTGCTCAGAATCTCTCAGCTTGTAAGGGTGGAGGGGGATTTGAAAGCAGCCATTTCTCTTCAGCCCTTGATCACTTAAGTCCTTTCAGATATAATAGAACTTGAAGTGAAACATAGACTGGATATCAAGCACTATGAGTCAGGTACTTGTTCAAAAGAATACAGAAACAAAATAGCTGACTCCTTCCAATGAAGGGAGGGTAATGGTCTGAAAGAAAGCTCCCCATCCCTTCACACGCATACCCAAATTTTGTAACTGTTGTGTGCACTTGAAAGCAGTATTGCCCTTACATTTTTTCATGTAATATCCCAGGTCTGTTCAGAATTTCTAAGTATTTTGTTTGGTTTATTTTTAAGTCTTTTTTTTAAAGTTGTTTATGGCATTATTGAACTTTAATAAATGAATTCCCATTCTTTATTAACTGTCAGATAATACTGTCATTCATTAATAATTTTTTCAAATAAAAACAGATAATAATTCTTTACCACTCTAACTGGCAGTGATACCTGGGAGAATGGAGCTTAAAAATGAGGTGGACTACAGTCTCCTGCAATAGACAGCTTTATTCAGAGCATCAATCTGTCTCCTAAGGGTTAAGAAAGGTCACCTGAGTAAAGTTCTCTTGAGTTCAAGCTGTGTGTAATTACAAGGACAAGCAGCACGTGGCAAAAGCTTGTTTTCCGTAGAGTCATGTAAACAAATAATAGGCAGCATAGTGAGTAATCTAAAGCAAACGCTCTCCTATCTGCTGCACTGGGAGGGGCATGAGAGCACATTCCAAGAACAACTCTGCATTTTTAAAGAAACTGAGATCACAAGATTCTTGTCTTGTTTCCTTGGCGTTTCTTCACAAGTACTCAGAATTCTCCTCATACGACTTTATTCTTGGGCTGTGTTCTGACAATAAATAAATTAAAATTTATTAGTTTCTTTCATAAAAGGAGGTCATAGCATTTTAATGCTCTATCTGCTAAAAAAAAAATCCCTAGTCTGTAATGTTGTGGTTGAAATACATTTGAATGCTATCTTCTGTACAGCTAATGTCCACTAAAGCATTTCTGTCACTTCTCTGCTGATTTATAATTTTTAACAACAATAAAACAATGTTTCATTCAGTTCTTTAACTTCTTGGGTAAAGGTTAAACTAAATCCTAACTCTCCTAATTCTGTGTCAGAACCAAAACAGAGGTGATAGGCAGTTTGATAAGTATAGTGTAATAAAACCCATTTTTCCCCCAACTATGTTTTATTTTTTTAACCAAATTTAGGCCACATATTTGGTTCACATTGAACTTTTATTAAATCTACTGGTTATCTTCAAGTCTAATGAAATAATAAAATTATGTATGTTGACCCATTCTTGTAAAAATGTAATTCACAGTTGTGTCATGCGTAACAAGAACCTAGAAACTTTATATTTTGTGCACATTTCATAAAATGGCTCAAATGAAAGAAACACACTTTCCCACCTGTCTGTTTATTTCTAAGAACTCAGTGCAAGTTTTCAGGCAAAAGACAAGCAGTTTGCTGTGTATACGGTACTCACACATCCTTTTCAGTGTGCCTGCCCTTTCCTTGCAGTGAAGGAATAGCTCTCCTCTCACTTAAGACCGTTTCAGCAATTTACCAATCCCTCGTGTTATGAAATCACAGAATTACGGATTCACTGTGTCCAGATTCTGAACTGAACTCTTCAAAACTGAACCACTTGCCAAGTAAGAAAGAGGTTGTAAAGCTTGTCATCATTCACCCAAGTATTTATAAGCAAACCCAAGTTGCATTTCTTCCTGTCTACATACAAAAAGAAGTTGTTATGATTCACTGTTACCTGGTCAATTGCCAAATTCACGGTGAATAAGCAAATTGTAGGAAGAAAGTTTAATGGTTATTTTGTCTTTTGTAATGCTATAGAAATACTGTGGATTATAATATGTCTATGGACACAGAGAAATCAAAGCATTTTTTAATTGTATGAAGCGTGTTATACTTCTTCAAGGCACGATTTGGCACTGCTGGCTTTCCAGGTTAGATAATACTGTGTCCATGGCTGTGGCCCTATATAACCTCTTGGCTCTTTGCTGAGGATCTAGCGTGGTGAAGAAAGAGAATCAAGACAATTGGGTAGGAAAGGAGATAGGCTTAAGATGAAGTTTGCGTTATGTAATAGTTAACCCCCAGTGGAAAAAAAAAGATAAATAAAGGCTATATTTAGAGTAACAGTGCATCCAGGATCCAGACTGAGCTAAATGAGGCAATCAATGAAGTATGCTGGGTGGATAGTTGAACGTAAAGACCCAACATCATAGGTTTGCTAGTCCATAAACTCAGAATGTGGAAGAAATTATGCTTGTTTTGAAACTTCCAGGACAGGATAGTACTAAAATATCAATATAATGTCTGTTAAGTAGCATTTATTAGCAGTTATGTTTGCATTCTTATAATGAATTGTTATGATAGCACAAAATACTCTGTTCTCTTCTAACCTCATAGATTTAGCTAGAATTCTTTAGTGACACTTCAGTGTAAGAGACATTGGGCTATTACATTTCAGGAGCAGAGTACTCCTCCGTTTCTTGTTGTTAGCATAACTGCAAAGGGCTTTATATATAAAATACTACAAATTTTGTATTATTTTCTCTAATGACAGCCAAAAGTTTAAATGTCTTTTTGTATATAAACTCTGTGGCCTTCAAATCCATCTGGTTAAGATTCCACCTGTGGCTTTTCATCTCTCCTAAGCATCTAACTTTTGGTTGTTTGCATTCAACCTTCTCCTTCCTGTGAACATGAACAAAACTGTGCCCACACCAGCTCAATTATTCCCTGGCCCAAAGGCTCAACTCAGCCCACACCCACAGGTAGTTCATGGTGCCCTCCTTACACTGGGTGTTTCTCTCATTTCTTCAGGAAATTTGTTGAGTTGGTACTCCATGTGAAGCATGGTGTGAGAACCTGCAGTGAGCCAGCCGTTTGTCAGGGTGTTTGACTGTGTTTGTCCTGTTACTAACTGCAGAGGATATTGATTTGTTCTCTGCTTGCATGTCCTATTTACCTTTTCCTCGCTCGGAGCTTCCTTTCTTTTTATAAGATACTCCTAAAACACTATGACCATCCAGGTTTTCGTGTATATATGTATGTATATATATATGAAGCAACTATGCACTGACTGAGATAAATATTCAATTTAATTTAATTCAGGATCTGGGCTTAGGCTAGTACTATGTGTGTATATGTAAGTGTGAGTATGTGTCAAGTAATGTGAATAATATATCTATGATAAATGTTCTCAAATGATCTACATCTAGCACTATTTTAAGAATTGTGTACAGACATATTTCTGTGTCTGCTGAGGCTGTCCTTGGGCTACAGTTATTATAACGGTTATACGGTGGATCGATAGAGTTGTTTATTCCATTTCTTTCTTAGATTCTATCTAAAACATAAGAGTAGTTTTATTGTTTTCCATCTAACTATAGTTTCCAAGAGGGTCACTTTATGAGCACATCCACAAACTAAATAGTGTTTAAAATTCTCAGGTTTTTCAGTGATCATGAGACAGGGTATGTATCCACAGGGAACTGCTGCAATGCTCAGATTGTCTGAATACAAGTTCACAAGTTCCATGAATATTTACTGTAAAGTTCGAAGGAACTCTGAAATCACTAAATTACTGTTAAGTGTCAGGATAAACCACTTCATTTTCCTGAATAAAAATGGAATTGTTTTACACAGCAAATGTCTGATACTTAAGATGAAATAACAGCACATACCCATGAAGTACCCATGGAATCCTTTCTGAATGACTAGAGGCCTGTGGTTAATAGAGTGCAGTTTAGGCAGCATCCATAAACAAAACATGTTTATAATGTGACAGCAATGTTGGCTTCTGTAGAGTTTAACTCACTGCTGCTCTTTCTCTTCCAAATTCACATTATAAGCAAGTTTTATTTACTCACAAATCCATGAAATGGCCCCAAACAGCAAATGGTGTCAGGAGTCAGGCAGAATGAATTAATGTTTGGTTTATAATGTGCTGTGTTAGTAAGGGAGTGGCTGCATTACCTGGATGCTTACCCAGCAGTCCAAGTACTTAAAGAGGACAGAAACTCAAGGTAGATGAGAATGCCTGAACCAAAGATACCTGAAATGTAAACTTCATTTGAATGGAGATAAAGTAAAAAACAATGAGTGAAGGAGCAAACTTGTGTGTTAAAAGGAGTTAGTTGTTGAAGGAAGTTTGGCAAACTGAACTTTAGGTTTAGTTTGACAGAGCATTGCTAAATGTGTGGATGAAGGGATCGACATCCTCTGAATCACATCTTTTGGTGTTTATGTTACACCGAGCAAAGGTCACAGGAAGGCACATTCTCCTCCCTCAGCAGTGTGGTGTTCCTTCCTGCCTACCTTCTTTTCTTTCCTTTTTTCCTTGTTTACACCCCCCCCCCCCCCCCCGCCGCCAATCTGTGAATCAGTTACTAGGCAAGGACATTTTTACGAGCTTTCCTAATGCCAGAGACATAGAGTGTTGAGGTAAGTTGGAGACAAAGAATATAGAGGTACTGAACTTTTTTCTAGGACCCTGGGCACAATGTGACCATTCTACTTAGCTTTAGGCCACAAACCAAGCATTTCACACAGACCAAATCTGGGTTTCTTGGGAAGTTCTCCCTGTTGCTTTTCATAGTTTAGCTATTTCACTGAACAATACTGATTAAATCAGCTGCCTGTAGGCAATGGCAGAAGCCTAAATGGCTTTCAGAAAAGAGAGACCTCAAACCTTATGTTGTTCATTCTTCACTTTCCCTTTCCCTTCATTTTTCCCATTCTTTTCTCCTATGTGTTATGTATTTCCTTCTTTTTCTTGTAAAATTCTCTCCATCCAGTGCAGCTGGAAGACCCCTTTCCCTCCCTTTCCTTCATCTCTCCCACCTCCCTCCTCCCCTCCTCCCATACATTTTCTGTGTCCTTGTTTTTCTTTAAAATTCTCTTACCAATGTAGTTAGATAGAGAAGAACACTGAAGTCGCTCTGTTCCTATTCTTCATGATACAAGTTTTGATTTTAAATTGTATATTTGTGTTGTCATGCTGATTTGAAGATTTTTTTTTGAAAGCTATCCAACGGGTAGTTATACAGCAGTGTTATGGAAGGTCACTTGGCATTGGTTTCTTGAATCTGCTTTTCTAAAACCAGGCAATTACACTATCATTTAATAAACCTTCTTTTCAGAATTCACTTGAAGAAAGCTTGTAAGATTTAAAGGGGGCAAAAAATCCTTAAAAATAAAAGTTAGGCTAGGCTAGGCCAGGGTGGGAAATTCCATTGTGGCTAGAAGCCCATGGCAGGTAGAGTGGAATTTAATGAAGGAAACTGCTGTGTTTTTGTGTCTTTCTGTATGTTTTTCCTTTAAAACCAAGAGCTGGGCAGGCATCCCATTCGACCTGACGTGACCCAAGCAAATTGCTTCTTATATAAAAACAACTGCAGACTTTGAGAATGTGAAAATGCACTGTATCCTTCTCCAACTGAGAGAAAGGAAAGCCTGAGAAACAGGCCAGCCTGTCAATGTGAGGCAGAACTACCATTCCAGCCTGATAGAGGAGATAAAAGCAAGCTCCCTTCTGCCAGGGGGACTCATTATGTTAGGCTCGCTCTTAGTTTTCCTTATTTTCTTAAACAAGCACAAGCAGTAAATGGAAAATATGTTTTTTAAAGGCAAGTTTACTCTCTGAGAAGGTACTAATATGCATGGTATCTTAAGCTTTTGCCTGGAACCATCATTTTAAAATTTGTTCTAAACTAGTATTTAACATGAAGACAAAGAGAAGTATTTCCCTTTTCCGTTAGTCTTGGGCAAGCACAGAAGAGGAGTTCAGGGTGTGTCCACTGATATTGCATTCAGATGTGTTGCCTTGGCTTGTGTACTGACAGATTTATTTAAAAAACAAAGTTTAAAAAATGCATTGTGTGCTCTTGAAGTCTCTCCATAAATCTTTTCCTTTATGAATTATTTTGATCACAAAGCTGCTTGTTTAAGTCGCTGAAGGACTATTCTCCATAAAAGAGAATGCCTTCATTTCCAAACCTTCAGTTCAGAAGCCAACAACTTCCCCTGAACAGCATGAAGGGATCCAGAGGCTAGAGGAAAAGGGACTGGAAATGTCCAGACTTAAACCTTAAAGTCATAATCCAATTCAGAGTTCCTGCGGTTCACATGCTTTTAAATTTTGGACCCAGAGTCCATCCTTTCCTAATGGATGATTCAGTCTGAAATGGTGATTCTGTTTCAGGAAAAACACAAACAAACAGGGAACTCAGCCTTTGATGCAGCTGGTCTGTCAGAGGGCGGAAGGTTGGAATTAGAATACTCTTCAAGCTGTTGCTGAATAATGAAGGGTAGGGCTTCCTTGTTGGGCAGCTACCACAATCCCCTGGGAGTTCAGAGGACAAATGTTACCTAATGTGTACAAAGGCTTTAAAAGTTAAGTTGATTACAGGCTGGTTTAAGATTGGATGAAGCTGTAAGAACTAAGGTTCACGAGAGGGATCAGAGAGTACTGATCACTGCCAGGGGTCACAGGCTCCAGTGGACTCTCAGAACTTCTCATAGCTAAAGGGTGGTTAAGAACCAACAGGACAGAGTCAGGTTCTTAAAATGGCTAGCTTTTGTAAAATCATACTAAGGAACCTTCTACATAGAGCAGCATGTATATGCATAGATGAGCTGGATGACTGTCATGTATGAGTTAGGTAAGATTCTGCCTAACTAAAATGTAATGTACTTGAAGACTGAATGTCACTGTTCATTTGGTTACCATCTATCACCTACAATATTGTTGAGAAATAAAGGCAAATAATTAACAATTGGTCTGTTACACTGATTTTCTGGGGTGATTGGTCTGGTAGAATTGTAGGTAGTTTACAGGCCAAAGCTGGAAGAGATTAATCTGAAACAGAGTTCTAAAGAGCAAGAGAGATGGCAAGAATTGGCCAGAGTGTTTCAGGTTCACTGATTCGAGAAATACTTTTGGTCACTCATTGCTTCAGTCTTTGGTCTCCATTTTGCGACCTCTTAATAAAATTAAGAATTTTATGAATTATATGAAAAGAATTTTATGAGAAGATTCAACAGCAAGTTGCTAATATGAGAGATGGGGGAGGATATTACCTGGGGATGTATCTCATGAGAATGGGTGGCATGTGCCTTGGATGTGTTTCATCTCAGAGTACATACTTATTGCAAATGCTTGGAAGTCAACTCTGGAGCCTGGCATCTAACTGTGTTACCTTGTATTTGAGAAGAGATTCTGATAGTTTTTAATTGTTAATAAATACTTGTTTAGATGTTTAGAATAAGACCTAAAAATCAGTGCGGCTGAAGATACTCATTTTTGTACTGTCACCACCTTGTGCTACATGCCACTGATCTACTAAGCAAATAATTCCCCAAGGTAGTTTTCTTACTTGTAACTCTGTCTAATTTCATTTGTACATAGTTACAGTCTGTATTCAAAAGTAGGACACAGCCGGGCGGTGGTGGCACACGCCTTTAATCCAAGCATTTGGGAGGCAGAGGCAGGCAGATCTCTGTGAGTTCGAGGCCAGCCTCGTCTACAAGAGCTAGTTCCAGGACAGGTTCCAAAACTACAGAGAAACCCTGTCTCAAAAAATAAAAAAATCAAGAGTAGGACACATAGCATGTTCCTTGCTACTATGACTCATTTTTTAATGTGAAAAATCTTTTTTTCATAAGAAAATAGCATTCTACTGGGGGAAGGAGACCTATAGACACCTATTCAGTTTTTCAAATGAATATTTAGATGTTATAAAGACCTAGTGAAAAGTCATGACTAGAATTCTAGAGGAGACAAGGTTAAGAGATTGAGTTTTAAAATTAGAAATGTTTGGTAAATTTCTCAGGCTTACACTTAGCAGGGCTATAATTTAGAAATGCAGAATTTCTACTAAAAACAACTGAAACATATAAGGGTTCAAAAACTGTAACACCAAGCTGCCACAGCGTTAAAGTCACTAGCCAGTAATGTCATTATCTACTGAGATGAAAGTCTGTTCTAGCAGAGAACCTGTGTGACACAGCCAGATAAAGTATTCAGATTCAGCTCAAGTATCTCCGGTCACCTAGGCAGGTAAACCACATACAGTTGTGTTCCGTAAAGAAGCCAGTAGAAAGAGATATGTCAATGATCCAGAAGATGGACTTAGTAGATGAGTGCCTTAAAGCAAAAGTTAGAAGCATATTCAAGACAAAAGAAATTAAAAAGGAAAAAAAATGAGAAAATAGAGAAATGGAAAGAACCAAAAAACTTAAATCATAGTATCTATTTTTAATCTTTAAAGATATATAGAGATTGGAGATAACATAAAAATGTAACTAAACTTGAACATAGTCTAATAAAAATTAGGATAAAGACCTAGGTCTTGGACATGAGGCACAGAACCAGTTAAATAAATAAATACCCTTAGAGGAAAAGGGGCTGAAAATGCATCAAGTGACTTAAGAAGCAGTATCAATAACTCTCATATAATCTGTCCAGAAGAAAGGGGAGAAATGGAACAACATTTTAAGGTATAATATCTGATATAAAAATAACTTGTTAGGTATATTTAACTGCAGGCATAAGAATGTATAGTACATGAATGGTAATTGAAGCAATCATAACTGAAAATGTCAAGAACTTTCTGAAAAAAATCATATATAGGTATAGGGTTCAATTTTTAAAAATCAAACAGAGAAAAGCCACAAAGTATCCAAAATGGAGAATGTTGCCAATTAGGGGAATAATTAAACACCAACTGATTATTTATCATAAATGAAATTTCAATTTAAAATGCCTAAAAAATTAATAAACATGAATTGTGTTTGCAACAAAGTGATTGTCTAATAATCAATACCTGTTATCAGTGGACACTCTGCAATAATTTTGAAAGACAAGGCGTGTGGCTCTGGAGAAATAGTACTGCGGCCCTAACTTTAAACTGCAAGCAAGCAAAATCACCAGTGTCATAGGCTTCCATGTTAAGAAAGAAAAATATATTACTTTAAAACCCTGTGTAAGAAATAGGGGATAAAATTAACCAAAACATGAGTCCACCAAATGAAAATATCAAAAGCAATAAGGTAAGAAAAATCAAATCAAAGCTATGAAAACAGGAAATGAAGATGTATAACTGTCTTGTTCACATAAAACTGTGATTGCTTAATTCAGAAAAATCTTAGTGGATATATAACCACTAGTGCTAATAAACACATTCACATCACAGACTCAGTATACAAAAATTTTATATTCATATAATAGTAGAAGATAATATAATTGAAAGTTTTAAATAAATTTGCTACAATATATCTGGGCAGTGGTTTCACACACCTTTAGGATGTGTTCCAGCACTTAGAAGGCAGAAGCAGGTTGATCTCTGTGAGTTCAAGGCTAACCTGGTCTACAGAATGAGTGCAAGGACAGCCAGGACTATACAGAGAAAACCTGTCAAAAAGGAAAAAAATAGTTACAACAATTTAAGACTATAAAATAGTCGTAATGTCTTTAATCCAGTACTGTGTTGTACCTACATTCAAAATTACTAAAAGAACTTAAAAGAAATATTTATGATTTCTGAAGATACATGGTTTTAAGATAGCCTTTTCCACCATATTGATTTAGAGATCCAAAACAATTGCAATTAAAATCTCATAATTGGGCCTGGAAACATGGCTAAGCAGTTAAGAGCATTTTCTGCCCTTCTCGAAACTCAGAATTGGTTTGTAGCCCACAGAGACCTGTAAGTCCATCAATAGGGGATCTGACACCACACCCAGACCTGGACTCTATATGCACCTGCACACAAGCACATACACACATACAAAGCAAATCTTTCATCTTCTAATGTTAGACAAAATTGTGAAATATATTTTACATTTTACATAGTATAAAATAAAAAACAGCAATATGCAAAAAGGGACACAGAAAAGAATAAATGGAAAGGACTCACACCACATTATTTCAAAATCATCTATAAATATAGTAATTGGGTAACATGATATCTATCACCAGTCTCTTCCATGACAAGGTGGGTTGTGACAGCAGACAATAGATTTCACAGAGCAACCTCAAGCATAAGTAACCAATTGATTTGGTGCGGGGAGGAGACAGCGTAATTTAGCTGGAAAGGAAATTATTTTCAACAAATAGTACTAAAACAACTACTTAGATGTAGAGAAAAACTTTGACAGCTATCTCTCATTATATCCTAAAATTAATTTGATATGTCTGTGTTAAATACCTATGTTTCTAAAATAACATGTAGAAAAATAAGAATCTGTCCTTGAAGTGACAAATATTTAGAGGCAACAGAAAGCCTTATACATGAAAAGAATAACTGACAATTGAACTGTATCCAAATTCAAATTTCCTCTGAATAAAAAGACAGTGAATGTTCCAACAATGGATGGGCACAGAGAAAACTGGAAAAATACTCCAGTGCTTTTGTCAACAGAGCATGTGTCCAGAACACATGAGGTATACTCACTGCAAATTACAGAGAATTCTGTTTACAGTGGCAGAGAATTAGAAAACCTCTCTCATATTTGCTAGAGAAATTGCACAGTAGAAGAACCACTTTGAATCAGCGAGTTGGTGCCTGATAGAGTCAAACCCCGATGTGTCTCATAATGTCACCGTCCTATAGCTATTTATGTTCAGAAAAGTATGTCCTCAAAGAGACTTCGACAGAAATGTGTGCATAGTGACTTTATTCAGTATTTTCTAGAGCTGATGTTGTGGCTGATTTTGTGTGTGTGTGTGTGTGTCTGTGTGTGTGTGTGTCTGTGTGTGTGCGTGCGCGCACGCGTGCTCCAACTTGGCACAAGCTAGAGTCATTTGGGAAGAGAAACTCTCAATTAAGATTGGCCTGTAGACAAGTCTGTGGGGGTATTGTCGTGATTAGTGATTGATGTGGGAGGGTCCAGCTTACAGGGGACCATCCCATCCTTGGGCAGATGGAGCAAACCAGTAAGCAGCACTCCTCCATGATCTCTGCTTTAGTATTTGCATCCAGATTCCTGTTCTTGACTTCCTTCCATGATGAATTATTATGTGTAAGTGTTAGTAAAATCCACCCTTTCTTTCCCGCGTTCCTTATGGTCCTGCTGTTTTATTACAGCAATAGAAACCTAACTAAAACAACTGGAAAGATGCAATGGATATACAAAATAGGATGCCAATAAGCAAATAAGCCCAAAGAGAAAAGAATATATACAACATTGATGTGGATCGGAATCGTCTACAAAAACAAAACAGAACATGAGGAGAAAAACTATTATTTGCAAGTTTACAAAAGCAAAATAATTTATGGTGACAACATTTTGAGTGTTGATTTTTTTTGTGGTCTGTAGGAATTAACTGGCATCTGGCTCAGGAAACTTCTACATCTCTCTCTTAGGATGGTGGTTATATGGTAATAATTTATCAAAATTCTTATTACATGTTTTTAAATATTAGTTTCAGGGCACAAAAGCAAAAATAACAAATAAGATTACATCAGATTGAAAGCTGCTGCTGATTGATGATCCATTACTGGATATATAGCCAACGAAAGCAAAACCTATGTGCTGACCAGACAGACTCACCCCGTGTTTATTGAAGCATGCTTCACAACAGCCCAGAAATGCAAACAACATACTGTCAACCAGCTGATGAATTAATGGGTTAAAAACCATGGAATATTTGCACAATGAAATAATATTCAGCTATAAAAGAAGAATCCTGTCAATTGTTGACAGCATGGAAGGAACTTGAGAGCAGATAATACACTAAATGAAATCAACTGTTCAGAGACAAACAAGGACTTCGTGACTTAGTTCATGTGGCATCTAAAGATGCTGTTCTAGAAACTGAAAGTAGAGTAGTAGATACCTGACACTGGTCAGAGTTGATGGGGGAAGAATGAGGCCAGTTTATTTAATAAATTCCTCATTTATAGTTAGGAAAAGTATATTAGAAGATTCTGATAAAGAGTTTTTTAAATTACTGATTTATGTGTATTGGTGTTTAGCCTACATGTATTTCTGTGTAAGGATGCCAAATCCTTTAGAACTGAAGCTGCAGACAGTTATGAGCTACCATGTGTGTGCTGGAAATTGAACCTGGGTTCTTTGAAGGATCAGCCATTGCTCTTAACCACTGAGTCATCTTTTCAGCCCCCATTAACAGTGTTTTCTTTAGACCAAGACAATCACTGTAAACGTTTTGAAAACTAGAAAAAAATAATTTTGAATATTTTCAGCATGAAGAATTGATACATTTTTGAGAAAATAAATGTTTATCCTCAGTTGTCATATATCAAAACATCACATGGCATTCCATAAGCACAGATAATTTTGTATCAATAAAATGTTAATTCTTCTGCATAGAGTTTTTACCTTGATTTTTGACAGATTCACATTTGACTCTAATCAATTCTCATCTAAAGGGCTTCAACCAAACCATGTCCCTAGACTCTGTGTTAATTAACCTTCAAATCTGTGTTAAACATTTTTTCTGCCCATGATTCTGACTGCAAGAGATGTGCTAGAACATAAATTGTCAGGATTCAGAAATTCATGGGACATTCAGAGTTGATGAGAGATAACCAGTACCAAGCCTAGATACGGGCTTGCAACGTTCCTACATAAGGCACATTTTCTCCAATATTTCCTAGTGTCCTCTCCTGTCAGTGATGCTGTCCCTCTAACTATGCTCCAATTCCTAGGCAGTGGAGTGGGGAATTAATCCAACTTTACCTTCTTTTGATTGCAACTTATAAGACTGTAGTTTAAATGCATCAAAAAAATGAAGTGTAAAAATTATTTTTCCTTTCTACTATCCAAACATTGTTTTTATTTATTTCCTGATTTCTCTATATTTTTAGTTAGTCAGAGCCCAAAAAAAGAATAATTGAATATTCAAATCTGATAACAGGCGAGATTTCAGTTCTTTTCCAAACGTAAGCTTCTCACTTTTCTGCACCAAATTGTGAAGCTGGTGTTCTTACAGCATGATTTTTAAGACTGAAAATTCTGCTTTACCTAAAACAGCTTGTATTTAGCTTATTCAGTATGATTGGGTCTTATCTGACCCAATCTTTTACTTCTTGACATGTACTTCCAACATTACCCAAGACTAACTATAATGGGAGTCTCTCTTGCACTCATAGTGAATATTTATTAAAGCACTTAATACCTGAATTATGAAATGCAGACACAAGCACATTAACCTGACTGAGTTATTTCCTTTCTCGCTTTTTTTAAGCACATATTTTAGCCCCGTCTATCAATGCCAGATGGCAACTACATTTTGATACACTGAATATTTACCAAGTCATGAGGTATGCTTTTGAAGTATTTTTTATAGCCCTTCCTTCAAATGAGCTGACTCATCCTTCATTCATTTATTCCTGCTTTTAACAAGTTGTATTTTTAGAAATTTGACCTCAGCTTTATCAAACGGATGAAGGGTGTTTTAAAGCGATGCATCCGAAGTTCTGAAGGCCTGACTGTGCCTCACAACCTGTCATCATGGTACATACTCAACTTTTAATGTTAATAATTACTCATTTCTCTCATATTTTCATAAAACTTGATTCTAGTTGCGTAATATTGTTAGCAATGAGAAATATATTTGTGCATAGATAGCTTTAAGATATTCAGGAAACTAAAAGTGCTTATGATTAAAATGACCATGAAAATAACAACTGATGATTTTTCTCCATAGCCTACATAAAGAGCCAGTGGGAAATACACAGTAGAGCTAATGATAGGACAATAGCAATCATGTAGTAGTAGTGCCAGGAAGAGGACGTACTATGAGATTGTGATAGTACCCTAAGGCCCTCAGAATACTGATGTTCACATTTCTTTGGTCTCCATGAGAATATGCTTTTGTGGGAGCCAATGTCAAGATTTTATATAGACACTAATATTTCTTAATCTAAGGTGATATAGAGTTAGGAGATAAAAGTACATAGCATTGAAAACTGTGGTTGGAGGTCAGTACATATTTTAAGAACTCTTTCATTGGGCTCCAAATACACTTTCCACTTACTAAGTTTTGTGGCTTCTGGTCAATATAGGATAGTGTGTATCTTTATCTTTACATATCTAATTTATGCACTACTGATTAGTCAAGAGTATAGGCCTGCATAAATCACAGTATTTACTTTTATTTTAGGGGACAATGCTTTCTGTATCTTCATGACTTTAGTTCATTGTGTTGGGAATTATCAAGCCTCCTTTTTGACCTTGTCAGTAATCTTCTATTGCTGCATTTTGAGCTTTAAAATGCATTTGCCCAAATTCTAATCAGACTCATGGTTGTTGTCTCTCTAAATTTTCTCTGTATTTTTGATCAAATCTGATTCTTCCATTAGGCTATTATTCTAGATTACTGTTTACAGCTTCTCCGGTGCTGCCCTTTGGAGAGCAGCCTTTCTAGTTTGTGAACTGGAATGTTAGTATTTCATGCAGCATAAGTGAGAAATACAGTTCTTACCAGTATGCTGTTATGGGCGGAAGATATTATAGCTCTGCTCTAGCAATGCTTCAAAAAACTGGACACGGAGAGCTTCTCTAACTTGGCTCATTGAGCCTTTGAAAATATAAATTGTTAAAGCATAAAATGTTTAGCACAATGTGTTATACAGCAAATAAGTGGTTCATATTACACACAGTTTGATTTTATGTGTTAGTGGTATTGAAGTAATAGTAAGAGAGTGAAAAGTAGACTTATTAATGAAATAAATAATTATTAATTGCTAATACATTTCTTGGTAAATTTTCAGCCAATGATAATATAATAATGAAAGAAATGTCAAAACAAATTAAGATTTTGATAGTTTAATCAAAACAGCACAAAAAATATTTAATGTAAATTTACTTAGTTAAAAGTACAGCTTTGTTTCCTCTCTGATAGACAGCCATTTCAAAATATAAGTAGAAAAGATGTTAAGAATTTTATCAGTTAGCAAACAGAAATTTCAACAAAATGCTACCTACTCCATTACCAAATATTCAAATGCTTAATACCTCAGGATTCAAAATCTTTCCTGTTTCTCACATAAATGTCATAATTACAAACCAAATGCAGATAATAGAGGAATGTGGAATACTCAGTGAATACTGACACCACACATCTTACACGAATTCCACAGGTAATTTCTGAGTCAGAGATGACCAAGCTGAGGGTGACTTGTTCATCGCCACACTGATGACCAGTGGAGATGGTATCTGAGCCTCAATGACTGTGATTCTAGCATCTCATAACTCCTTTCACACAGCCTAAGTAAATTAGTGGGCAGTCTTTCCAGAACCTCTGCCTCACTGTGGATTCCTGAGCTCTACAAGCTGGTCTTAGGGCCTTCTTTTCTTGGGCTCTGTATTTGAGGATGCGCTACAGAGGCAGAGGAAAGCAGGAAGGGGAGAATGGGAAATAGAATTGACAAATATACCTTTGCAACTCCCTTTTCAGATAACCCTGTGCTTGTTTTCAAGGAGTGGAACACGAAACTACCTTGTCTAAGTTCCTTATAATTAGCTAATTTCGTGTAGTTTTATTTCTTTATTACATATATTTTAAGCTGTGTGTATGATGTGTGTTATATGTATATATAATCATTTATACACATTTGAGCATGGGTACATGTACATGTGTGTGCATGCATGTGGAGATCAACATTCTACTTCAGTAGTCATTTTCAATCACTGTCCACTCAGTTTTTTTAGATAGAGTCTATCACTGAACCTGGAGTTCACAAATTTCACTAGACTGACTGGTGTTCAAGTCCCAGAAATCCTCGAGTCTCTACCTATGCAGTTATGAGATTCCAAGCAGGATTCATTAATTTTTATGTGGGTGCTAGGGATCTGAACTCAGATCCTCATACTTGTGCTACAGCATGTTGCTTACTGGTCCATCTCCCTAGCCCTATAATAAGTCATTCACTGGTAACTCTAATACAGAATTCTTAGTCTTTTCTTTCTGAAAGTATTTCATAAACCTTCCCATCTACCTAATCTGCATATTGTACTGAAGTTATTTACCTTCCAATGTTTTGCAAGTTCCCTGAGGAATACCCTTAGCAACTGCCTTTCCATACAAACTGCCTGGGAAAGTTACAAGATCAAACTCCTTGTAACTAAACAAAATAGACCCTTTGAATGGAAATTTAATAGCAAATTAGATTGGCAGCATTACAAGGGGATGAATGAACTTTTGTTTTCTTTAAATTTATAGTAAAAAAAAAAGTCCACTTGCTCTCTGTCATACAATAGGGTGGATGAAAAAATTGGGGTTTTTTTTGTTTTTTGTCTTATTTTGCAATATATCTTGCTTCTACCACATTCTATCAATTCACCCTCCAAAACAAACCTTTAACCTGGGCTGTCCCCAATTGCCTTTGCCAGTTGCACTAGGCCTTGACTGGAACACGTGTTCCTAATGGAAGAAGAGTTTTCAATGGAAGAAATGGTCTGTTCATCAAATATATAAATTCTGTGACAAGGGGAAAGGACGTGCCTTTCATTCTCATCAAATGAGGCTACATGAGGCCTTCACAAACTCCCTCATGGCCCTGCTTTGAGAAGGCATTTGGGAGGGGGGTTGACAGAGAGACTCGACCTTCCTTCTTATTCTCTGCTCTCCAGATAGTTTATCTTTCTAGTGTAGATGTTTTATAAAACTGAGAAGTCAGGGGGAAATGTATCTATGCCTCTAAAGTATCTGTGCCCTGTATTTTAAATGAATGGCCCCAACCATTGATAAAAGGTAATTCCCCATCAGAATTTCCTGTCCATCTCAGTAATTCTGCTAGTCTTTTCATTCTGTTAAAACTTTTTTTTCATTATTTGGGTTTTAAGGCATAATTCACTCTTCTTAATCAATCTCTTTTCTCCCTGTATCACTCAAAAGTCACATATTTTTTTCAGTGAAGAATTAAAAATGAAATTACTTTACCTGTATGGATTTTGTGTGTCTGTGCATGTTCATATATACAGGTACATGTGGAGGGTTGCATGTATGTGTGTGTGCATGTACATTTAGAGGACAGAGGTCAACTTCTGATGTCATTTCTCAGATGACAGGGAGCATTCATTTCTCTTTTTTTAATTTTTTGAAAATGAGTCTCTCACTGTCTTAGAGCTCATATGTAAACTAGTCTGCAAATAAAGATTTCTCTCCTGCCTGTCAGGTCCCAAATAAACATTCAGAGTCTTATATTAATTATAAAAGTCTCCCCAATGGCTCAGACTTATTACTAACTGTTACTTTTAAATTAATCTATTTCTATTAATTTATGTATTGCCATGTCGTTTGTGGCTTTCATCAAGCTTCAGGCATGTTGTTCCTTGGGCAGCTAAATGACATCTCCCAGAGTTTGTCCTTCTTCTCTTGTATCTCTACTTGGATTTCCTGCCTGGTTCTATCCTGCCTTGCCATAAGCCAAATCAGACTTGCTTATCAACCAGTGAGAGCAACACATATATTCACAGCATGCTGAAAGACATCACACAGCACTAGTCTGTCTGTCTGTCCAGGGAGCCCCACATGCCTTCTGGTCCTGTCTCCCTAGTACTAGGATGGCAGCTATGTATCCCCTCCTGCACCTTTTTGATAAAGGGGATTCCAAGGACTGAATTGAGATCCTTGTGTTTACACAGCATAAACTTCACCAACTGAGCCTTTGTCCCCAGTGCTATAAATAGTCTTAGTATAATATTCTTTGTAATTGTGTCAAATCAAAGAAAGGTGTTGTGTTTCATGCAGTTGCCTAGTAAAGCTATGGTAAGTAAATCCTCAGTTCATTTGATTTCTCAATAATGGAAGTCTACATATATTAAAAGTATATTTAGTTTAAGAGTGATTAGATTTTTCTTCTCAAGGCACCTGAGGAAAATAGCCAAACTAAATAACTGACCTTTAACAACACTATCCATTGTAAAGTGATGCCAGCCAGAAAGATAGCAGGAAACAACTGGCTGCAATTGTTATCGCTCATATCAGCAAATGAGGCCAATCTCCAGGTTGTGGCATCAACATAAAGCAGATCGTCCTGAAGTGATTGAGAGAAAGGTATGGGGTAAGGTTGAAATCTCTTTTGACTCTGTCATTAACTAAACTAGCAAGTTTTTAGAATATGATCATATACTTTTTGATAAAAATTAAGCAATCATATATGGTAATTCTTTGTTAACTGTGTGAGAGAACAATTAATATGTTTGTAATTTATATATGCTTATATAAAATCTTCCATGTGTGGTAGCACACACCTTTAGTTCCAGTAGAAGCAGAGGTAGGCTAATTTTTATGAGTTCCAGGACAACCTGATATACATAGCAAGTTCTATCCCAGCCAGGACTACAGAGTGAAACCATATGTTTTGCATTAAGAAGAATAGATGATGTCTGATATTCAGTCAGCTCACAGTTAATTTTTCCAAGCAATAGCATCAAAATTAGAAAAAAATGAACTGTTTTTCAAGTAACAAAATAGATGAATCATCAAAATATATTTTAAATAAAGATCATTGAATCTCAGTATACTATATATTACCATAACAACATTTTATGAATTATGTGACCAGTTTACACACCTGAGTACAATATTATTATTCAGTACATATATGTAAGCACACAGTTTATATGTAGGTTATAGAACTGTGTGATAAAGAAGGCAAAGGAAATATGAAAATGAAAATCAATATGGCTGTTATTTCAGTTGGGTAGAAACAAATTAGAAGGTAGGCTTAATTATCTGGTTATTTGACATTATTGTAAAGCTTCTAGCTTTTGTTTCTAATTTCTTAGTGTCTGATACATCATTAGAAAATAACATTATGAGTTTCTAAAGAAACAGTCCCTCTTTGGCTAAGAGCATTTACTACTTACCACTTACAGAAGCCCCGAGTTTTGTTCCCAAAACCCATATCAGACTGCTCATAACTGGCTTTAAGTCCAGCTCTATGGAATCAAACTTCCTCTTCTTACCTCTGCAGTCAACAATACACATGTACACATGCATACACACCTCCCCGCACACACACCCCACAACTAAAAAAAATTAAAATACTTTAAACTAGCTATATGAGTGAATGAAAATAGACTAAACATAGATTAATGATGAGTATATGACAGGTATCAAAATATGATTAATGAAATTCAAATATCCAACATGCTAAGACTACTGCTACCACCCTACTAGAGATACTTTATACATTATCCACTGCTATGTAGATTATCCCAAAAGCTTATGGCTTAAGAGAATAAGCAAGTATTTTCTGTTGTCAGAAGCTGCTCCAATAAGTCAGCTAGGGTACCTGGAGGAAGGTGAGAGGATCAAGGAAATGGCAGATAAAAGAAATTGAGACAGAAACACAGGATAGATCCAGGAGGTCTGTTGACCAGTACCAAACATCCCAGAGTTTATTTCAGAACTTGCTTTTATATGGATTAAAGACAGAACAAAGAGCAGTGCAGTCAGTTAAATATCTCCCTGCACTGTCCTTGGGAGAATGCACGGGCAGATTCGCTATCTATCATTTGAGTCCTGCTAGCAGCAAACAGTTTCTTTTTCTACCTGGATGTGCCCTTAACTGGCACTCACCAGCCTGTGTCTTAGTAGATAATGTGTTCTTTCTCGTGGGCAAATGCTCTTTCCCATGGCCTTAATCAGAACATTCTCACAGATCTCAAGGATATTGGAGCACATCAGGCAAGCTTGAACTCAAATGACTTCTAAGTCAGAATGGACTCCAGATGGAAACTGAGATAGTTACTTGTGGACTACCCAAGTCTCTCAGCAGTCTTGTATCATTGGGAGGTCAGGAATGGCTTGATGAAGTAGTTTAGGGTCTGTCATGTTGTTATAGTCATAATATCACCAAGCGCTGAAAAATGTCAAGCCATGGTATCTTGAGCTAAAGGAGTCTTGTAAGATTTCTCACTCACTTGGTTGAAAAGTCAGGTGGGCTGCTTTGGTATCCTTATGGGAGGTTCTGGCTTCCCCTAGAAGGTGAGAGCTAAGTAATAAAATAGAAGTAGTAATTCCTTTGTAGACAGAAGTTTCTGTCCTGCTCTGTCCCACAGCCATTCAGTCCCAACAAAACACACAGAGGCTTATATTAATTATAAACTGGTTGGTTTATTAGCTCAGGCTTATTATTAACTAGCTCTTACAACTTAAATTAACCCATAATACTTATCTGTGTTTAACCACAGGACTTAGTATCTTTTATCAGTGAGGCATTCTTATCTTGCTTCCTCTGCATCTGGGCGGTGACTACTGGTCAATAAGTGTTTTATTAAACTAATAAGAGTAATAAATCTAGTGTATAAGAGAATTATTTCACAGCATTATTTTTTTTTATTTATTGTCAAAACAACTCTAAACCGAATCTCCTTAGTTTGACTTTTTTCTTGACCATTATCCATAACAACTTGTAACCAACATGCTAAACAAAAACAAACATCCATAATCCATTTTGGGGGGAATATGGGTATAATTTTCTAGGCTACTTCCTGCTAATTAGGGGCACTGATAATCTTATGGGGACCAAAGAAAATTTAGGATTATAGTCAAGTCCTGACTGGAGTGTTCTGTGAAGCTGGATCACTTCAACCAGTCTTTTGAAGCTGCATTTATTTTATGATTGAATTAGTCACAAAGTTCCATGATGTTGAAAAATACCATCATTGGCATTTTCTCAAAGACTTTCCAGTATATTTTAGGATTCCATCTTGTGACCTCTGGCAGGAATAACTATGACACAATATAAAACAATTAGACAACATTTACTTTTTTTCTGGGATTTGTTGAGTTATGGTGATACCTGGGAGCTTGAATTGGGTGACTCTTAGAAGGCAGGGTCACTGAGGTGTAGTACTAAAAATTAATTAGAAATAGATTCAGAAAAAGAGTAAGCTCAATTAAGTTGTTATGGTTAAATATTTAAGAACTTAACTTTTGTAGGCTTCTAGACTTGTTCTGTCTCTGAAAGATGCTGGCAATTAGGATAATTCTCATTCTATGGTACCCTAGCTACTGTCCCTCTCCTAGACAAAATTTTAAAATATCTGTATATTCTCATTTCCCAAAAATGAGTGATTACACTACCCGCTGGCTCTATTCCACCCAAATTTTCCGTTTTCCACCCTGAACTGTTTGTTCATTCCAAGATTGCCAATATCAGTTAAGTGTTGATCATATTCTAGAACACCAAAGTAATTAGCAATAAGGTGTGAATGAGGTTTACAGGTTCACAAGGAAAATTTGCATTTTAAAGAGGGGCTTGTTAAACACAAATGAACTCCTAATAGATGGAATGTGTGAGAGAGAATTTCTTTCTGCAGGGGGTGGAGAAAGATTTCTCTTGCTCCTTTTCAGTCCAGAAATATATACCCAAGAATGGGTGTGGTGGTACACTCCTTTAATCCCAGCACTCCCAGAGGCAGAGGCAGGTAGATCTCTTGAGTTTTGAGGCCGCTCTGATCTGCAGAATGAAGAGAGAGAGAAACCCTGTCTCAAAAAACAAAGCAAAACAAACATACAGAATCCAAGTCTCAGTGGCATTCTCCACCTGCTGCCTCCACACAGATTCCTAGCAATTACTGCCCACTTCATCCATCCTAACCCTAGCAAGTAGAATGTGTTTAAAAGAGAGAATTATCTGTTAAAGATACAGTTCATTGATAAAATTGTGTCTGTTCCTGAAAACGTGTTGCCTGAAGGTAGGCCTCATAGCCTTAAATTGTTGGAGTAGTTACTTTAAATAGAAAAAAAAAGTCATAAAAACAAAAAACAGAATGGGCTTTTAAAAAAATCCGCTAATATATTCAGATGAAAGATGATTTATCCGCCCAAAATCCTATAATTAGTAAAAGTTCTGAAGAAATTATTTTTAAATACGTCCAAAAGAAAACCTCTGTACAATTGTCCAGTATTGACTGTTTTAGTTTTTTTTATCAAAGCTTTTCCTTTAAGAACCTGCCTTTCATTCTCTGACCCCCTTGCACAAGATTGACCAGTTCCCTCTTTAAAGCCTGTGGGTGCCAATATCCATCCCCAGGTGTGACCCTCTGCAGCGGAGGAAGCAGCAGAGACAGCCTGCTCCCATGTGCCTGTGTGCTTGGGTCAGTCGCGCTGCTCTTCGTAGCAGTACCCTGGAGATTGAAAATGAAGCACTGTGCTCATAAAAATAAAGTAAGAATAGCTATTAGTAACTTTGAGCTTTAAACAGTGTTCTCTATTGGTTTTTTAAGTGTCCTTACAGTCATTTTAGAATTGAGTTAGCAATAATGATGTTCACAGAACTAATCTGAATTTGCCAACAAAATTAATAGTGGAATTAGGATTCAAATCCAAGACTCAAAAAGTTTCACTGCAAAGCTGTGTTTTTTTCATTAGCAAATTTTAAGGTAAAATGTACCTTTTTGTAAATTAAACTAAACATGCTTACTAAAATCAAAACCCAAGACAGTTCACACACTATAATTGATCAGATTTTTTTTCTCATCTTAAACTTGTAGATAGAAAGATCCTTCTAGCTAAAACCCCAGGAATAAAGCAATGGATTTAGTTTCTATCTTCCTCTTCATGAACATTGACCAATATTAGTAATTTAAATTTTCCCTGCAGAATTATTTTCAGTGCAGTGTCAATAACTCTTCTTCAGCTCATGCTCAGGCAGCTCCTGAATTTGCCATCCTAACTGGATTGCTTTTGAAAGCGAAAGTGGACGCTATTAAAAATTTGCATCTGAGCAATCATAGGGAAACTAGAACTATCCTGACTCAAGTGGGCGATATGATCACCCAGCCTAAAAGGCATCGTTCTAAGTAAACTAGTCACAAACTGAAAATCCTGTGAATTATCTGGTACTTGCAAGTTTTTGCAGTGACAAGGGACCAACTTCAAGGGAAATATGAAACCAAGGCAAGTAACATCAAATTTCATTTTGGGTGTGGAACTATTCATATCTTAGAGTATCATGGAAGCCAACATTTTTCCTTTTGAAAACAAATATCCTATTGCTCCATGCTATCTATCCATCTATCTATATGTTTCCTTAAACGTCTGCCTGTGAAGTGTTCTATTGTAAGATGGCCCTAAATTATCACACCTATTATCAGGGTCAGAAATGGCAGAAAGAGAATTGAGCAATTCTTGCTAACCATTGCTGAATTGTTGGGCAGTCCTTCAAATAAGACTACTTCTCATCCACCTAACTTAAATGTTCCCACAATCAATGAAAAATTCAATTTAATTTTATTTGTTCCTTTAAAAAGGGGGTGTGCAGATGTTTTTCTGGTAATTTTAACTTTTCTTTGATGTAGGAAGTTTCCCTTCTGCACAGCAAGTTGTAGCCTGGAAGTGGTAAAATTGTCTAGGGAGCAAAATAATGAAACTTTTTTTGTGGAATAGTTCACAATGAAATACAAGATGCATTACATAATGCAGTCTTTTGTTTGTGGAGCCTTTGACAGAATCCTGCAATTTTGGCTGACGGTAAATATTGCCACCAAAGTCTTCCCTAACTTTAGGCAACTCTTAGTCTTTTCCTCTACCTACTGCCATGATTATTCTGGCTTCTGATTAAATCACACCTTATGTTTAAAGTCACTAACCTAAAATGACCCGAAGCTACTTATTTCTCTCCTCAGCAGTTCCCTGTGACTGGTAATATTTGGAAAGCCTGAAAATAGCCTCTGCCCCTACTTAGGTAGTGTATACTCCAAGCAAATGCTACAACAGGTTCTCCATTCCGATTTTTAAACCTCAGGTGAGAGATTTTGGAAGCTAATTAGCATGCTAAGGAGTCTGTGGCATTTAGGTGAGTCACAATCACACAATCTAAGCAACAGGGAAAGAATCTTGTTGCTAGGAAGACTGGGGAGAATAGCTATTTGATAGGCAACACTCTCTAATCTGACTGTAATGACAAAAAATAAAAGGGAAATTAATGTGAGCTGTACAAACTAAAATATAATTTTTGCAGAAGGTAGGCATAAGGTGCATTACAAGATAGCTAAAGCAATTAGATTGATAAATGAATACTGATTGGATTCTGCCAGGGAAGAGCAGAGGCTGGAGAGCAGGAGGAACAGCCAGGCTCTACAGGGTAAGTGGCCACCGCCTCTCCAATTTTTTATTCTTGAAAGATAAGAGCTGAGACTCCTTTCTCCCCTACCAACTCAAACGTGGTCAGTATTTTCTATATCATAATAAATGGGTGACTGTGATTTTAGTGCAAAGTTCAGGCATGACTGAAGAAATCATGGAGATACCAGAAAAGAAAACTGAAAATGAGGATTCCCTGGAACACTGAGATTGAAACATATTCTAATATGGTTGTTTCATACAGGATACTTTTTAGAAAGTACAGACACCAAGGATGCCTTAGCAAGATGCAGCAATCAGTGGCAGCTAAAGAACAAAGTTAGTAATTAAAGCTTGATATTTGAAAACCAAGTTGTATTTCTGGTATTGGGTTTTGTAATACACAAATAAGTGTCAAGTGCCATCTGAAGACTATTGCTGCCAATTGCTCCCTTTCCCTGGTTCTGTTCTCTATAGTCTCCCAGAATTTTCAGTATTAAAAAGAACTTTGCAAAAATAAAAAGTCATTCGCTGGAGATTCCTAGTTTACAATAGTAGAAATTTACACTTAGCTAGTTTCCGTGCTTGTCATGAGGATTCTAATCAAGATGCCTCTGGTCAAGCAGATTGTTAATTTCCATAATGAATTGATCCTTTTATCAGGTAATGACCTTCTTTGCTGATAATTACAGTTTGACTTAATCAGTCTAACATGGTTACGATTTCCATGGAATACATTTTGCCATCCCTGCCTTTCAGTCTGTGTATGTCCTTCAAGCTTAAGTGAGCTTCTCTTAGGCAGATACTTGTCTGAATCTTGGTTTTGTTGTTAATGCCCTTTCGTTTTTAATCCTTTCAAGTGCTCTATGTCTTTTGATTGAGGCATATAAATGTTTATTTCAAATTTAGGTAAAGAGTTACTGTGTCATTTTGTGCATTTCGGTGTATTTTGTATTTCCTTACTTCCTGTTTTCCTATTTTCCACTGTGGTTTGATGTTTTGTTGTTCTCTTTTTATATTGGTTACTTTCTCTCCCCGTCTCCCTTTTCAAAGTGATTCATATACTTTCATTATAGTCTTCGTGGTGTCCAGTGTTTGGGAACTTACCTTTGTCAGTGAATTCTCCCCTTTTCTATGTTCTCAATGCTGCAAATTAGCATCCTTTCACTCCAGTTCTCTTTGATGTTATTCTTTTTCTGGGTGTATCTAGTTGTGATGAACCCCCTAGTATGTCTGGGAAGTCTTTACCTTATTACCTCCCTTACAATTCAGGACAATCTTTCTGAGCACAGTGTTTTCAGTTAATAGTTTATTTCTAGTCTCTTTTAGTCTGCCAAGTCCTATGAGCAAACTTCTGAACATCTTTCTTAAACATGACCATTGTTTTTCTCTTGCTACTTTAAAAAATTCTCTTTGCCTTTAACAATTTGATTACATAATGCCTTGTACATACCTCTTATGATTTAGTTGGATTTCTATGGCCTTTAGGAATATTTATTTCCCTCCCTATATTTCTTTTCCCTTCTGTTTCTTTAAATCACTCCTGTCTCTCTCTCTCCTGCTTCTGATACTTCCATTAATGTGTTTATGGTTCATATCTTGTGAGTTAAACTAGTTCTTTTTTTCTATTTTCTCTTCCTTTCTGTTTTCTTAACTGCATAATTTTGAAATATCTGTTTCCAAGTTGACTGATTCTTCTTTAGTTGAATCTTTGTCTGCTTTAGAACACAGCATCCTGCCGGGCAGTGGTAGCACACACCTTTAATCCCAGCACTTGGAGGCAGAGGCAGGAGGATCTCTGTGAGTTCGAAGCCAGCCTGGTCTACAAGAGCTAGTTCCAGGACAGGCTCCAAAAGCTACAGAGAAACCCTGTCTCGAAAAACCAAAAAAAAAAAAGAACATAGCACCCTAGTGAATATTTCTGACCAATTTTGTATTCCTCAGCTCTAGTCATTCTTGCTTGTCTCTGTACTGTTGCTGTTGTCTCCCTCTTTATTAGCTTCTCCTTTTGATCTTGTTTCCTTTTCCTGATTTTGCTCAGTTGTCTTAGCTATTGGTATATGCTCTTTTGTAAATCACCTAGCTTCTGTAAGACAACTGCTTTGAATTCTAATTCTTTGAATTAGTCAATTCACAGATCTCCAATGCTTTCAAAATGGTTGATTTGTTCTCTTTGATTATGTCATGCTTTCTTGATTCTTTGTATTCCTTACAAGTTCACTTTGTAGTCTTCTGTGTCTGGAGGAACAACTGCCCCCCCCCCTGCTCCCAGACTGAACAGAGTAGAAGTGATGAAAATAGCTTACTGGTGATCATTACTTGATATGAGGGAACTTAGCATTGCTGGTTACTCATGGTCACCTATGATATAAAATGGAAATGAGCTACACAGAGTAGCAGAAATTCTAGGAGGAGGCCCTGCTTCACTTCCTTCTCTCCTTCATGAAGGAAAACCTCAGTTCTGCATATTTTACAGATCTTTCAGAGAACTAGGTAGAACGACTCACTTCTCCCTCGCCTTTGTTCCTATGTCCCACAGACCTGGAGTCCACAAGTGAGACAGGGCCCTCAATGGGGCTAGACAGCAGCAACCCCAAAGGAGTTTTCAGGCAAGCCAGGAACCCAGGCAAAGAACTGCACTGCCTAAATTTACTCAGTTTTCCACAGGGAAACACATGGACTATCAGTAGTTGTTGTTGAGTTAAGCTAGTTTGGAGGAGGTAATGGCCCAGCTACCATGAAATTACTCATTTTGCCACATAAATGTGACTGTGCTTGCTTTGTGTCTTCTCAATACTAGTGTGCTTCTACTTCTTAACTAGATTCTGTTCAGAATATTGGGTTCCAATATCATTATTAGAGCTCTGTTTATGGGTCAAGACGATAGGTAAAGTTTTATAATCTGCCATCACACTAACTTCATCCCTATTTGTTGTTCATTAGACCTCAAATTTTGCCTGGAAAATGTACCAGTGACTGGCCAAATATGTAGATTGTTAAGATGTGCAACATTAATAACTTTGCATGGCCAGCTTGCCTGTGTAGCCATTTAATGAAATTTACTTGTTATTTTAGATTCCGCCTTCCTTAGTTACATTAGAATATATCAGGTTATTTAAATTAAATAATTCTTCATTGTTTGAGATTATATGTTTATTATATATAGAGAGAGATGTTTATCTGTGTGTGAGTATATGCAGATGTGAGTGCAGGTGCCAGCATTGTCCAGAAAAAGGAACAGCATCCCATGAAGCTGTAGTCGTAGTCTGCTGTGACCATCCATTGTGGGTGCTGGGAACTCTTCTTAGGTCTTCTACAAGAGTAGTATGCACTTTTAATTGCTGAACACTCTCTCCACCCCCTAAACAGTGCTTCATATTTTGACAAGAGATCTCCTATTTATTTTAATTGGTTGAACAATTTTACTTTCAGTAGTAGAACCTTAAAACAACTCTGCCAAAGACTTATATTATTAAAATTGACCCTTTTATAAGTTACTGTGCTGCTTAGACTTTTGTCAACTTGATATAAGCTACAGTCATTTGAGACGAAGGAACCACAATTGAAAAAAATGCCTCTCTTAGATTGCCACATAGACAATTCTGGAAGGTATTTTCTTGATTAATGATTGTTGTGGAAGGCCCCAGTCTTCTATGGGTGGTGACACACCAGACAGTGGGTCCTCAGTTGTAAGGAAAGCAGGTTGAGCAAGCCATCTAAAGCATGCTGGTAAGCTGCATTCCTCCATAGCCTCTAATTTAGTTCCTGCCTTGAATTCTCTCCATGATGGACTTTAAGATGAAATAAACCCTTTCCTCCCCAAGTTGCTCTTGGATTTATCACAGCAACAGATACTAAACTATGACAGTTACTTATTTTATTGTCCACAATAAGGCAACATTATCAGTAGTTACTTTCAGGTTCAATATTTTATGTTATTTTTCAGTTTAATTTAACATATATTAATTAATGGAATACTTATACAACACAAAATAATGAGGTGCAACCTGAATGGATGCAGAGATTGAACAGTGTGATATTTTTCATGAAATAGCTGATAATATGATACAGTCAAGACTGAGATGTGTATCCTCAATCAATCCTAGCTCCTTGGTTTTGGCATCTCATTTGTATATATGAGATGCTCATTCCTGTAGGAGAAGGCCAATAGTTTGTCCCAGCTGCCCAGAACCGAAATAATCACACAGAAACTGTATTAATTAAATCACTGCTTGGCCCATTAGCTCTAGCTTTTTATTGACTAACTCTTACATTAATTTAACCCATTTCTATTAATCTGTATATCGCCACATGGCAGTGGTTTACCACGAAAGATTCAGCATGACTGACTCTGGTAGCTTCAGTGGCATCTCTCTCCCCGCCTTCCTTCTCCCAGCATTCCGCCCAGCTTTCCCCGCCTTCCTAAGGTTCTGCCCTATCAACAGGCAAGGCAGTTTCTTTATGCATTAACCAATGAAAGCAACACAAAGACAGAAGAACCTCCCACACCACATTCCTTTAGAGTTGTCAAACAAAACATGGTCTTTGAACTATCACTTTACTATATATACATTTCTATATCACTTTCCTTCGAAAGAATTTAGAGCATTCTAGAGTCATTAGATCATCCATCCACAAAGTAGTTCAGTGCAATTAGAAAACAACAAGAAAATGTTATCAATCCCTTTCTGGCTATTGGAAAGCTGGATTCTGAATTTCTTGGAATTCTATAAACCAGTTAGCGAGAACATGTGAAAGCAGCCGCCAAGGACACACAACCAGCTTCCTTTGCATATTGCAGTTTCCACTTCACTTATTACTTATGACTTCTACAGAGCACAAACCATCTTCCACATATAACCATCCCTTATTCCCGATCTAAGGAGCAGTTAGCTATTGATTTCAGTGGTGTCAATAGAAAAACAAAAAGTATAGTGGAAATATACTGCAAATGGAATGCCTGCAACAACAGACATGCTGCACAAGTTGTAATGCAGTGAGTGCATAGTTTAGGCCTTGGTTTGCATTAAAAGTGAAAGTAAAAGAAGTGAAGAAAAGATGAGTATGCTTCTCCCCAACCAATCCATGAACCCCATACTATGAGCTCAGCAGGTAGAAAGAAACCAGCAATTTTGGGAGGTGAGAAAATCATTCTAATTATCGACTTAGAAATTTGTTTTCTTGGTAGCACTAGAATTTTCCTCTTTTGAAAGGTATCAGAGGGGAGAACTAATCTTTATAAACCTCAAAAGAGGCTCTCTAGCAGTGGCCAATTGTATTTCTTTCTTTATTTAAGCCTTTCTGAGTCATAAGTGAGTTATATTCATCTCTCATTCCGTAATTTTCGTAGTAAAAATAATTTGCATCTGAAGCCTAGGAAAATGTTTGACCTGCACAGTCGAATGTTTAAACAGGTGTGTGCTGCTCTGGTTCGGCTCAGGAAGGTAGTCCTCTCCCTAGAACCCTGCCATTAGGAGAATGTATCTCATGCCAGCTTTTGGGAGCTCATGAAGAAAGACTCAGGTGATACTTAAGTCTTATTACCTGGTTACTAACCCACTTTCTTCCTTCTGCTCTGTGTTCTCATGAAGAAATTGATTTAATAGTTTCAAGATATTATTAAATACATTCTACATTAATATTATATATCCTCTTTGAATCCAAGTGGCAATACAATAGAATTTCATTTTATAAATAACACCTTTCAAGCTAACACCACAGGGCACAGTACAAAAGAATCAAAATAGAACACAAATGCTGTAATCAAATGCAGACCCCAGGAAGGCTGATTAAAAAGGCATGTTGCTAGTAAAAGCAGCCGACAGGGTAAGTATAGTGGGTCATAGCAGAAAAGCCAGCTGAACAGAAGGGCAAACTAAAATAAAATGGACTTGCCAGGCCATTTCATAGGGATTTACGATGCTCTGTTTGCATACTCTCCTTTCAGCTCAAGAACTGAATGTGAGAGGTATGTGAATGTGGTCTGGAGGAAGGGCTTCAATATGGGATCACTATATTTCCCCTCAGTATTTATATGAAACACAAACAAAAGAAAATCTTAAACATATCTACCTGCATCTGAAAGAGATATGTACAACCTTATTGTAAGAGAGGATTGTGGGAGTATCCAGAAAGCCTTGCCTCGCTATATGTTACTGTTGGTTTTCAGAAAGCTAACTTGAAACAAGATCTGTTCCACTGCATGAAATGAGTATGACTTGTGACCAGGCCTAGGGAAAGACAAGTGTGGGGGTGAGGTGTGTGCTTTTTGTGCCGGGCCTCCTGAAGTGTACTTTCTTTAGCACTCTACTGATCCAGTTAGAATCTGTGATCCGATCTCTGCAACAACCAAACAATTCTCTCATGACAGAGGTTTCTGTTTCTAAACTCAACTTCTATTTAAAATAAAAATTTCTTGAATGAATTAAGAAATCGAGCCATGAAAGGGGGATTGAGCTTGAGTATGCATCTTACCTACCTGTAAAGCTAGTTCTGACAGCAATCAATCTGGGGCTTCTTCCATGTGCTGCCTGTATATATTTAAATGTTTATCATTTACTTAAGGAAATGGCATACAGAAATATTAAAGTGTTGATCTAACTCTGTGACTCCAGGTCAGTGATCCTGCACCCCACACACACCAGAATCTCAATGGTATGATTGTTAGAATCATTATAAATACTCTGAAGTTTGATAAAAGCAAAAAATAACCTTAGTTCTCATTTTTTTCTTCTCTCTCCTAACTGCAAGTCAGTGTGTTTTAGGGTCTTCCTGTAACTATTCTTCTACATTGATATACTTTCAATATTAAACAAAAAAGCATCAGTAAGAGACCAGTTGTGTTCATTAATCAGGCTTCTGGCTATGATCACGTTAAGTGTTTTTGTTTGCCCACTGGCCTAGCATAATGCAGAAGGAAGGATTCCCTTCCTGGTTCCCACTCCTTGTGCACTGTGCGTAATTTCCCCAGAATTTGCCTTCTTTCCTTTGGATAGCTTTTTTTTAACATTCTTCTGTATGACACACACCAATACCCTGGTGCTCCAAATGAAAACAAATAGCACCCCCACTACTTGGTCTCCACCCACTTGGATCACATACCATATAGCCACACAGCCATCCCAGAAATATCTTTTGCTGCTACCCAAGAGTACAGATAACCAACAATTCCTGTCGAGAAATCTCACTGGCACTTCTTTGACATTTAGTGGGTAGTGTCTAGGCCTAGTTGAACAAAGTCTAGATCCAAAATCAAAAAGGGATTTGCTTGTGGTGTGTGTGCACCCAGCCAGGTCTGAATCCTTGTCTAAGGGTCAAAACAACTTTTCCCTGAGCACGCAGTCTCAACTCTACAGTAGCAGCTTTTTCTTATGTTTGTTGTTCTTTTGGTTTTTTTTTTTAGATTTATCGTTATTTTTTATAATGTACTCGTCCATTATCACAACCACCTTTTCTGTTGATAGTTCTTTACTATAATGTGGCTTTTCTCTTCTGATAGACCCTGCTCCATACACACTGAAATAATATTAAAATAATCTGTAATACTAAGGGCTAGAGGAAGTCAGTATTTCCGTACAGATCAGATTATGATCGGGGCTGGATGTTAGATGAACAAAATGTTTTAGGAATTTTGTTTTAGATATAAAGGCAGCGAAAATGTGATGCTGAACATTATTTGTACATATGGCTTTACTGATCCACACTTTAAAGAATTTTATTATTGTAAGCTATCGATAAAGCCACAAAAACATCTGATCTCAGATAGAATTTGTAGACCTTAGAGAAGGTTTCAAAACCCAATAATTATATAGAGTGAATTTGTAAATTATTAATAGTAGTAGCCATTATTTATTGAGCATTCCATAATCTTCCACACTTTAATTTATTGGATCCCCATAGCAATACAGATAGACACTCAAACTCTCTTACAAATGGAGAGAAGCACTGGCCTTCTAGGTGACACTGCTAGCAAATTTCAGACAAAAGAAAATTGGATCCAGTTCTTCCTGTGCTCCCCAGCGCTTAACAATCACTCTGCTTCTAAAAATTAAGCCAATTACAGGTTACCATGGGAAATAAATATGGCATCTGCTGAAGTCAGAGATTTGGGGAGGAGATGCCTTAAGAATCAATAACATGTTTAGCACATCTTCAGATATTTCATACACAGACAACCTATTACTTTTACTTCACCAGACCTGGACAAACTGAGTGAGCACTGGAGATAAAATTCCCAGAACCTCAGTGTTAGCAGAGCTTCTAAAATGCAGCAGCCTGTACCGAGAGCTGAGTTGAAGGCAGATGAAATATTAACAGCAGTTCTAGCAGCAGAAAATGAAATATGAGATCCTGTATCAGAAATTATTAGTAACCTGTTAAAAGAAATGCTGAAAAATGGCAGTTACCAAATTAAAACTGGGAAACAGAGCCCAAATGGGAAATTTCAAAAAGTTTGGAGGAAAATAAATGACAGATTGTCCTCTTGGCTCTTATTACTATGCCATCCTAAATCCTGCTTGGCAGTGGATGGTGGAGGTGAAATAAGAACTGCATCACTGCCAGCACTGGTCCTCAGATTTGTGGTCCTAAGTGTCTGTGATAGTGTCTGGGACTGATTGGAAAAGTAGTTGGAAGTTGATAGCATTTGAGCTTTATCTAAATTGAAGAGCCTGGAGACTCTTATTATGAAAGGCTTCCTCTCATTTGTGAATTGGCCCCTTTGCTCCACTTTTGGATGGCTGGCTTCCTCCATGCAGAGCTACAGTAAATGTTCTACATGGGAAAGCTATTCTCCTTAAATGCCTTCAAATTTAAAGAATCTGAATATGTTCATGTTTATGACTCAAAATATCTAATGTCAAAAAGAAAGAGGGGAAAAATAGAAAATATTCAGCAGCAAATAAAGAAGATATTTTTTCTTTAGTAACTGAGAGCAGAAAAATTATTATATGCAGAGTTGGTGAACATTTGCTGCCAGAGGGGAGAAAAAGGGAAATGATCTATAGAATCATAGAATCTTAGTGTTGGCAGAGACAACAGAGTTCATGCAGTCCTACCCTATCATTTTTCAATGAAGAGACTGAGACACAGGGAGTTAAGGGACTTGACTTGCCCAAGACACAGAGTTGTTTACTGACAGTCATGCCAAAAACATTTCCCAACTCCCCATACAGAACTCTGTATTTCAGCATGCTGCTACCATTCTCTACTGAAAATTAACACTAATACAGCCTGAAACATAAGAGGAATTCAGCATCTGTGGAAACCAAGAGGCAGGACAATTTCAAGGTGGAAATCAGGATGGGAAAAGGAAAGAGAACAAGAATGATTGTTGTGACTCCTCAGACAAGCTTTTCGAAGGCGTTTGGTATCATTTTGCTCTCTCATGCCTCTCCACCAAACAGAATGGAAAGAAACAAACTGGTTTGTAATAACCAAAGTTTGCATGGGTTCGGATCTGATTAGCTTTGGCGATTCAGCATACATGCTATCTCCAGATGTAGATGGCTTATAGGAAGCCTGCTTACTGATCCTGTTTTTTTTGTTTTGTTTTGTTTTGTTTTGTTTTTGTTTTTTTTTTAAGCTGGCTGACGCTCTCTTACTGTGAAATGCTTCCGTGAATCCGTAAGTTGATTTCTGGGGAAGGATGGTTCCCGTCTGTGGAACACTTCTGAAAATCAGAAAGAACTTAGAGATGTAAAAATTATCTTCTCTTAATCCTTGTACTTCGGAGAAACCAAATGCAGGATTGAATCATCATAGAACTTTTACTTGGCTTTGTGACTTAAATGAAATAATTTTCTGTTTTGTAAACATAGAAAAATTTATAGTAAACCAGTACAAAAGAAATAAGGCAACTGTCTCCTTAAGCTTTGCTGTGAAACAGCAGTCCAAGCCTTTTATACCAGTCTGATCTTATTCAGAATAGAGCAGCCAGGGAGGGGAGCGTCGACAGTATGATGAAAACTACAGATGGAATGCTTTGCATGAAAAACGATTATGTACAAGAGAGCTCGGGAGAGGGTAGGAGTGGAGCTGGACAGGAGGGGCACTGAAACAAGAGAAGATCTGCTTGACCAGATCTAGTAAAATATTCCCTGCCACAGCCACTGTTCCATGAAGAGATTGAGCCAAGAAGCCTGAATAAACTAACCTGAAGTTCACTGTTGCCATTATTGTGGGAGGCATCATGGAGAGCACATCCGGACTTGTGTTACACAGTAATCACTGCTGGGTGTCAGCATTCATCAGCCAGATGGTCAGACCCACAATTAATCAATTAGGTTGGGACGATCAACTGGACTAAGTTTTCCCCTTTGGTAAAAAACACTCATCATGTGGTCAAGGCCAATACTGCTTTTATACTGTTGCTTTTGGAGTAGCTTCCAAAAATTCCTCTTCTTTTTTAGGCCTCTAGTTACTGGACACTGTCAGGTTTTGACAACATAGATGCTCCAAATCAAGGTTTTCACATAACAGATCATCAGCATTCTCTGTGTTCACATGTAGCGCTTAACATCCCACGTGAAAACAAGCTCTTCAGAGCAGCGTGCTAAGCCATACACTCAGCTGATTTGACTGTAGATTTTTCTAGTGGTTCTACTCAGTCCAGTGGAACAACAATGTCAGACTTTCTTTTAGTGGACACTCACAAATGTGATATAGTGGTCTAAGAATAGTGATAATAATAGTAGTCTCTGGTATGTTCACCATTGGACAATCACAACCTTGACAAAAGTGGATAAAAACCAATTCAGTCTTTGTAATGCTTCAGTTAGGATACTGTCACTCCCCTTTCAACGGGAAGGAAACAGACTAGGAAACTCATTGACTATGTGATAGGATGCTTGAAGTGATATGCAACTGGAATAAAAGGTCCGGAGACGGTCTCGCCTCCTCTCTGAACACACACACTGTGCATCTGAGAGATAAAAGCTAGGAATGTGTTCTAGATCTTCATGGCTCCTCTTCAAACTTCCATAAAGTTGTCCTCTAGTTTCTCTACTCCCTAACTCAGTCCGTTTCTCATGACGCACGGTTCCAAACCACCACACTTGAGGTAGCCTTCTTCTTCTGATGCTGATAATTTTCAATATCCAGCTTAGTAGGCTTATCAAAATACAGTGGCTTGGTATGTTTCAGTCTGTTTTAGGAAGTTTTTATCAGTTGATTTGTGGGACAGTTTGCCTCTCTATCGCTGATTGACTTTTTTAACTTAAAATTTCCCCCTTTCATTTTGACTTACCTCTAGCTATTTTAGAGTGTACAGTACAGGAGTGATGTTTCAGAATCCTGGGAGTAGAGAAGGCCACTTTCTAACAGAGCCCTATCTACTAAATAAATTTCTACACAACCACCTGTTGTTTGGAAATACGGGCACAAGGCAGTGTCCCCTGTGTGTACCATTGAACTTTCAGTGTCTTCTTTTCTCTAGGCTCTTTTCTATTGCAAGCCTTGATGTAGAGAGTGCTTCTCTTTAATGTTTTTCAGGCAGCTTATGTAAGAATACAGTCAGTCCAAATGTCCACCTTAATGTATCAGTTATATATGATTACATTGTTTTATGAAATATACTACTTCTCTACACAACTGCTGTGCTTTGCTTTTCTTTTGTTTTGCTACTTAGCAATTGGGAAACCATATCAAGATACTGAAACAATATAATATATAACTACCTGTTTTTACTTAATTTACAGCTCATGGGATAAGTTGGTGCTCACGTAGTATTAATGGCCAGCATGCTTTAGCCTTCAAAATCTGTTTTGTTCGTACAATGCTGCCATTCTTTCTGCAGTTCTGTATTCTTTACCCCAGAGCTGATGAGATTCTTTCATTGTGACCTGCAATTCCCTGCATATTGCACAGTTGAGTCTAGGCTGCTTTTCTGCTTCATTTTGCTCCTGACCTGCCCCCCCCCCCCCAACACACACACCCCAATGCTATTCCAGGCCTGGCCTCTCATGACCAGAGACTGCTGACTCATCCTGGCCTGTGCCAAGCTGTGCAGTCGCTTAGTGATGTGGACAGGAGTCGAAGGACTAGAATGAGCTCACAGAACTCAGTTCACTTGTTGCTCACGGTACAGTCCAGCATGAGCTGGAAAATTAGGAACCTCAGCCTCCCGAGCAGAAAGAGTAAGTAGATTAAACACAACTGCATCTTCAAGTCCTCAACAAGCAGGGGACGGTGGTGGGTGGGGGCTTGCTTAGCATGGCTCATGGCCGTGGCTAGGGTATTCCGGGTCATCAGGAGTTTCCCTTTGTCCTCTTTTCTCCTCTCCTCCACAGTTGCACCCTTCCCCCCCCCCCCCCTTCCCTGAACTTCCCTTCTGAAAATGTCCGGATGGTAGAGCAATGATCTGGGCAGAAATGAAATTTTGTTAATAAGCAGCCTCCGCACGAAACCCTGGAACACAGACTGCTGAAACTGCTCACTGTAGCCTGTCTACTGGGGACTCACGTGAACGTGCCAGCAGAATTCAAGGACGCGAGAGAAGCTTCCCCACCTTCCTTCTTGATTCTCTTTTTCTTTCTGTTTTAAGAGAGGTAGTTTCAGGAGACATGGCTGCATTCTGGTGTGGTGCAAAGTTTTCCGTCGGGAGACAATAATGTACATTCCTCTGGCAGGACGGGATAGGTTTTTTTTTTTTTTTTTTTTGGTGTGTGTGTTTCTCTTGCTGTTGTTTATTTATAAGACATTTCCTCTCAGCTAGTGGAAGTTAGATCGTAAGAGGCTCCAGTGATTTTCCTTCCACCCCCCCTCCCTAATTTCTGTGCTTCAGCACTCTGGAACACTGTGAACTCACCAAACTAATCAGAGCAGGGAGCTTAGCAGCCAGGCCTGGACACTCTCAGGAGACTGTGCTGCTTCTCAGCCATCACTCCCTGGATCAGGAACCACAATCCTGGTGAGTGGTGAGGTTCCAGAATTTGATGTAGCAAGGATTCTATTCTTGGTGTCTCTGAGACAGGCAGGAAATAAAGGGTATTTTAAAATTTTTTTTTAAAAAAAAAGCCTGCCAAAGAATCAAACAGTGATGGAGATTTTTAGTGTGTACAGCTGAGCACCCTCTGGACAATGGCAGAACCTAGAGGCTCTGCTCAGGAGCAGCCTGTAGGTATAGGTTTTGCGTTGCCAAATAGGGCTGTCAGCCTTGACGTGCCTAGCAAACATGCTTGTGGGAGGAGAAAGGTAGGTGAGTGACTGGGACAGGGAGGAAGAGCTCAGGGTGGTAGGAGGGAGAAGTGAAAGTGGGAATAATTATTCCTCTGAAGTTTTCCTCTGTTAACGTCTGTTCTGAGTAGCTGTGTCGTGCGCACAGTACTCACATACCTAACCAAGGCAGAGAGAAAATCTGTAGTAGTTGTAAGCTATGAATGTTGCTCGGACTCTCCCTTTAGAGATCACCTCTTCAAGTCTTGGTCACTCTTAACTGTTAGGCACCTCTCCCCATCTGACCTTAGGAAAACGTCATGTGTCACGCCCTATTCTTTATTTCTCTGTATTCATGCTACTGAGCAAAAGAATTCAGAGAGACTCCGTATATGATTCCAAGGAAATTTATCATCTTGACAAAGGAAACTGATGATTGTCTTCACAATGTTAAACCCAAATATAGTATTGTCCTCAATTTAAGAGACCAACTGAATGGGCTCTGGGAAGTTGTCAAAGGAATGGAATGGGGTAGGGGTGGGGTTGTAGCCTGTCTGATATGTCATAGTCAGTAGGGACCTTCCACATCCTTCTTGGTGATGAATACCCTCCCTGGAAGGGAAATGTGGAATGAGGTTTTGTCTTCTGCTCTCAGGTCCCTACTTTAATTGCTATTCTAAAGATATTCAGTTTTACTGTGCTTTCTCATTTTTCTGAGTTCAAGAATCTGACATGCTCTAAAAGATTGAATGGAAAAAAAGAGAAAACAAAAACCAAAACAATATGGTGGCTATAAAATTATTTGACTGTGTGACATCATCTGAAGTGAATTGCTCTTGGAGGGGGAAGGAGTCTTTGATGTTCCCAATATGGTTCTCATAGGTTAAAACTTCCCAAATCCACAGCCCAGCCTAAGGGCCATTTACTCGATGTCCTTAAATATTTGGAAAGAGATGCCACTTCATTGTTTTCACTGTCTTTGCTATTAACAGATTGCTAGTAACACATTACTAGGGTTAAACTGCCTTAGTAATAGTTGACTTTACAGAGTGTGTCTTGCATGTCTTTATGTATGTGTGTATATACCTTTGTCCAAATTGGTACACTGATTCTATATATAGTATTGATACTTACCCTTGGAATTTTGTTTGCTGGTTTGGGTGAGTTGGATTTTTAACCACAGAACTCGTGCATGCTCATATGCCCAAGTGCCCTGCAGACACCATGTTCTGCTACAATGTCATACGAGGATTTGTAAGTGACCCCTAGAACAAACCCAAGTTCTAGCACAACTCCTGTAGTTTCCAAAGCTCATCAAATTTCTTAGCTGACATTATAAAAGGAAGCTACTTCAATTAAGTTAGGGCCAGAATGGGAAAGCCTTGTGTGGTATAGACTCCATTTCTATTAGCCCATGTTAGTAACTACTGCACTACTTATATGGACAATCTGTTGTGAGACACTTTTAATTTATTTGTCATTTTCTAAAATGGTGAACAACAAAATGGTGTTAAAAAACTTTCAAACATGAAGTTGGGTGCTGGTGTCACTGGCCTTTAAATCCTTTAAATCAAGCACTTAGAAGTTAAAGAGAAGTGAATCTCTGTGAGTATGAGGCCAGTTTGGTCTACAGAGCAAGTTACATGACAGCCAGGACTGTTATAGACAAAAACCCTGTCTTAAAAAAACCAATAAGTAAATAAATAAATATTTGAATATGACTGAAGAAATGCACAGTGCTCTTTGTCCGTGGCCACCCGTAGCTACCTAGTAGTCCGTGACTCTCTCTGCTGTGATCCCCAGCTGCACAGACTTGAGAGAGAAGCAGTCTCTGTGGACTACGCTGAAGACAGCTGGGTCTATTAACACTTGGAGACAATTTATTCTCAAAAACTATGACTGTACATAAAAAATTTGTAAGCAACTTTAGGCAGAGAGTGTAAACACATTTACCTAACATTATGTCCCAAGAAATTATATTTTATAAATCTAATCTGCCAGAGAGATTTTCTTATAGTTGCTAAGATCTAGAGTTCTATATGGTTATAAAAAATTGTCTTAGTGAGTTGATAAGAAGTTAGAATTTGATTAGTACATATTTTGTTGGAGGGAAAATGATGTCTTTGTATAAGCTGACATAGCATAGGCGTATTCATATTTCCTGACTTTTTCCATTGCTATATAAATAAGCCTTTAATAACATATTAGAACTAGTTCAGTTTTTCAGTGTTCATATGGAAGTTTTAATTTCATTAAATTAATGAAGATTCATGTTTTAAAATATATTTTTTCTTGCAAACAAATTTTAGATGGGATCATTTCCTACATGTTATACTCATTTAATTAGGCAGTAACAACTATACAGAAGTGAAATTGCTAAATAACCAGATTGTGATTGCCGCATTAAGAGATTATTCTATCTTTTCTCATCCTTTTGGCAAATTAATACTAAATGAAGAAGTTGTTCTATTTGTGCAGAAGTGTTTTTGGGTATTTTCTGCGATTCCCTAAGAAGAACACATGCTCTATATGTTATAACAAGTTTTTGGAACATATATATGATTGAGTATGTATGTTAACATAAATGTATTTATATGTGCAAAACCATGTTCTTATATTTTCAAAGTAAGATTTTACCTAGTTTTTCTTGACTTTGAATTTCACACAATATTTTTAAACTGGACATAAACAGAGCTAAGATGACATTTTATCACAGTGGTAATACAGACAGTTTATGTAGTTATTTATGAACAGTGTCTTCAAATGGGATGATCTGATAACTGGTAAATTTAGTAATTATCCTTGATTAAATATGCATGACAGATTGTAAACCTAAATTCTATTCTGCAGAACTTCAAAATATTAATTGTTGTGTTTAAGAAGCAGCTTAAAATTAAGTAGAAAGAAATTAAATATATAATAATAAAAATTGAGTATATTTAATGAATTCAGTTTTGTAAAACTTAATACATATACAAATGACCTAGTTTATTCTTTTATTCCTCAGCTATTCAGTTGTATTTTAAATGCATTAATACTGTACTTATATATTAGCATCAGAATATAATTTCCCAGATATCCTTGCAAGATAATGCTGTCAATCAGGTCACATTTTCCCTGTGAAGCTTTTCATGATAAGCCAAGCTAATGATGATATGTCACTGATTGCATTTTTAAAGGCAGCAGCCGTCACTTATCTTATGCTGCCTTGGATTAGAAATCTCTGTATAGACAGAGGGTATTATATTTTATGTTTGTGTGTTCTTCCCCTTCTAAACAATGTCATGATGCCTCAGTCTTAATGAAGGAGCTGGAGGATCAGTGGCTAGCTAGTGGATGAATGAATATGTATATTCATTGGCAGTGAATATCTCTTGCTTGCCTTAATGGCAGAGCATGTCCAGCAAACAAGTCAATAGACTTTTCTGTCTGCATCCCCTTACTCATCTTCTTAGAGCTGCAGCTGTCCTAGCTATCTACTGAGGTAGTTTCTCTAATCACACGAAGATTGGGCCATTTCTAATGGAACATGGAGGTCTTCAATTTACAGTAGTTCCCTTCATTTTCTGGGACTCTTGTTAGGTCAGATACCTAACTTGGTTAGCTCATGCAGTCTGAACATACCGTATTACTTGTAATGTTCCATGTTAGCTGGAGCTTCTCCAGGTTGTGAATGTGACTCTCCTCTTCCTCAAAGTCCACAGCTGAGCAGCCAGACTGGTGGAAGTGTGGAGGTGCATGAACTGGTTCTGAATGCTGTGAACTAGACAGGAGAGAGGTGAAGCAGACGGGCCGCGCAATAAAGAGCAGGGGCAGGAGGACAGGCAGCCAAATCATTTGCACAGTCTTAACAAGCACTAATTAAATGCCCTGTTTGAGGTAAATAATAGCTGAACATAGCCAAGTTCAATTGTTTCTGATCGATGAGGAGAGAAATTGGTAAATTCACTTGGTGCTGCTTCAGTTATTGAGCCACAGCCCACTGAGACATCTTCAGAGAAGGGGGCATCAATTGAGTCAGCCTCTAGTGTGCCATTTGCTGTGTCCTCATTCCAGTACCCTGTATGATGCCCTGATGTAATAAACCAAACAGTAAGTGTATATACTATGAATAAACATAGTAAACAATAACTAAAAGAAAAATGTATGAAGTGGATTTTAATCTAAACTGTTGTTCGTCAATCACCATGACAATCTCCAAGCTGTATTTGATCCTGCTTTCTGAAAATGGTTTTCCATTTCTGAAAATGATTGTTAATGTGGCCATGTGTGGTATATAAGTGAGATGCTCGGTTTTGTATTTTTTAAATTTTCTCTCTGCACTCTCTAGTAAACTGAATTCCTAGATGTAAGCAGCCAGGGGAGAAAAAGAAGTTATTCTCATAATGGATATTTAACCCTTGAACAATGGAAAGTTAACTCTGCAGATATGCCAAAAACTAAAATGTTTTTATTGGTGAATTTGTTCTCATTTGGGAATTAACACGTAGAGAACATTTCCAGTAGCACAAACTTGGCACCAAATAACCTGTTCATCCTGAAGCTACAAATATCACATTCACCTTCTAGTTCCTTCTGGCAGGATTTGTAGTCTGATGGCCTCTCGGGTAGTGTATACAAATCACTCTGAGGAACAAAATTGTATGAGTGCCTATTCCACTTTTGAAAATGAAAGAAAAATATCTATTTTATGAAAAACAGCAAATATGGAAGGATATAAATTGTAATAAAAGATATTAGCACCTTCACCTCCTGCTAATTGCCTCCCTAGTCAAGAGGAACAAAATGCTGTAATAAATGTTACAGCTACATCATGATCAGAGTACAAAAAAAGTCTACATTTCAATAGTGAATTAAAAAAGAAGAACACACCAGGTAGACTTAATTTAGGCTTCTAAATTAAGGGACTGATCTGCTTCATTTTCCTAAGAAAGATAATGGTACCCATTTGACTGACTTGCCAGTGTTTCTGGAGGATCAGAGTACAAAGTCTGTTTCTCCATTATAATCACTAAACATACTTTTAACATTCATTCTTTTTTCATTCACAAAATACTTTTGAATATGTATTCCATCAGTTTTTATTGTAGAAGCTAAAGATTTGTTGATAAACAAATACTCATTGAGGACCTCAAACTATATAGCCCACACACTTCCAGGGCTGGGGATTCTAGAGTACATAAACAAAGAGAAGTCTCTATTCTTATTTTATGTCTGGGAGAGACACATGAAGAAATTCATATAGAAAGTACATGACTTGTTAGTGTTAAGTGCTGTGGAGAGCAGTTAATCAGGACAGAGAAAGATAGGACTTAGGTTGTCCTTTAAAATTGCATGGGGACCACATTTGAGACAAGGCTTCATTGGAAGCAAAATTTTGTCTAATTCTATACAAGTGCATCATCAATGGAACTATCTAGTGCAAAGTACTTGGACAAGAATAGTGTTGTTGTGTATAGAAGTTTAAAGTCACTAGAAATAACATGGAGAGTGGGAGAGGAGTGGAAAGATTGGTCATCAACCTTACAGTTAGTTTGGAGAAAAACCTCCAATGTACTATTAGAATAATAGGTGACTGTAGTAAGTTACTATACATTTCTGAAAACTAGATTTTTCTGGAAAATACAGTTTTCTCACCATAAAGAAATGATAATTATTTAAAAGATGAGTATATTTAGCTTGATTTAATCATTGTATGTATGTATATATGCAACATATATACATATATAGTTACTGAGACATTACATACTCTGTTAGTAAATACAGTTTTATATTTTTATGCATATTTTGAGAATAAATTTAAAAATTAGTTAAAATTTATATCAATAAATTTATATGCAGTGTACAAAAATGAATATAGCAGGCAGCCTGAGTGATAGCAAAGATGGTTCTGTAGAAGGATCAAATGGAAAATAGGCAGTGTGAATCTGATCACTTAGCCTAGAAGCATGCTGATGTTAAGATGATAGTTCTGTTATCACCTGTACAAAGATTAAGTAGGGTATGGCCTGAAATTCTCATTATAGGAGGGACAGATAGAGAATGAGCTTGAGATAATGTCATACTGATAACTTTACTGAAGGATGGTCAAAGAAACAGGCTCCAAATATTGTACATCTCAAAATACCCTGGAGTAAAACATCAAGGAAACACTACAGAGAAGGTAGTAAACCCATGCTGGCTGTGAAGGATTCTCCCAGAGGACCAAAGAGAAGGAAAGAATCTGTGATAGGAGCAGCTGGGGCAAAGGCTCTTAAGTGGGGAACAGGTGAGATGAGGAAGAGTGACAGTGATGTTTACTTGTGTGGTGGGGAGAATGGTGGTGTGTATGTAAGCAGGGAACAATCATGGTGGCCTTGATTGCCTTTCAAAGACGCTTTAACTTCTTTCAGCATTTGGGGAGCCATTAAAAGGTTTCAAGTAGAGGTTAATAATCTTTGTGTTACAGAAGATCACCCTGGCAGCAGAAAGGAAAGGATAGATTGTAGGAGTGGGACAGGAAAGGCAGGTAAATGAGTTAGGGGGCACCTTAAATTGTTCAGGCAGGAAACAATGAAATACTGAACTAGGACAATAACTGTGGGAATAGACATAAAGGAGGAGACTTGTTCCAGAGATAACTGACAGAATGGACACAATTTAATAACCTCTGGGCCTGGCATGAAAAGAAGGAGGAATTCTGGATTGCTCTCAGGTTCCTGCCTTATACAACTAAACAAGAAAAGCTGTGAGGAGTAAGTCATGTAGGATGGGGAAGATGATAAACTTGCTTTTGAATGTGTTTAATTGTTGGGGGAGCACCAGACTCATGTCCAGTAGGCAGTTGGGTTTACTCAGGAATAGTGGAGCTGGATCAGCGACAGAGATACATGCGTAGCTGCCTTCTGAATCATCAGTATCATGGTTGAAGCTCAAATTATAAAGTGGATATTTCTCAAGGAAAGTACGATGAAGGAAAACAAACTGGATCAGACTGTTGGACTACACCATGTTTATGAAACAGAGAAGAAAGCAGAGCCATCAGAGATTATCATGTACTTTCATCTATGTGCCTGTCACTGTGCTAGCTATACTGAGGAGGGGAGCAAGATGAACAGCCCCAGAGCCTACCCCAGAAGCACACACATTTTGGACAAACATAAAAGGTTAATACTATTATCAACTCCAACCACAGGGCAGTACTAATAATGAACATCCAAGTGTAACATAAAGTCATATAGAATCTTTAATTAGACTACTATAAATTATAGATAAAAGTTTGCTGCCTGCAATTTTGCTGTAGAGTTCATTTCTGATTTCTCTAATGCTTGTATGTGTATGTTCCAGTGTTAGCATGGTTCAAGCTATTGGCAAAACAAGCCAGGTGTAAATTATGGTAGAATTGAAATCGATAGTGCTTTGAAGCACTGGAGTGCCCAGTTCACATCAGGGCGTGCGTCTGTGTTCACTGAAACATGGCTATCAAGTGCACCCCGAGTCATTAGATGTGTTATCCAGTGAATAACAGCATAATGATATTTTAGCAGAGCTGCCTTATGATAAATTCTGCTTTAGTGAAACCCCATATACAGAGCAATTTCTTCTGGCCGTGTATATTGCATGGCAAAGAAAGGATATCCTGCTGCGTATCAGAAGGCTGTAATTTCATTTAGGGGCTCTATTGACATCGTAAACTGCAAGAGCAGAGCTCAAGTGGCTATTTAAGTCATAGGAACTTCAAGCTAAAATTACTGCCTAGTCCTAATCGCCACCTCCAGGGGACTCTTGCCTATACATATAGGCTTTATGTTTCTATCTTTGTGTCTATAAATACTCAATCACTCCAGGGGATGAAGTGATAAGCTGTCCTAAAATATGACAGGTATCTGTCACCTTTGCAGCTGATACAGGCTTCAGGGCTGAAAACAAATTTATTATTCATTGAAGGTCAGATGATAAAAGGGACCCACCTCTCTCACAAACCACACACACACACACACACACACACACACACACAAGAGCTCATTGTCTGAGCTGTTGGCTTTTCTGTTTTAAGGCTTGTCTACCTAGTCCAGTATTAGTCTTTTGCACACAATCACTCTAGAAAATGAGGGATTTCTAGATGATCATCTCCCCCAGTGTACAAGACCTGTTCCCCTCATAGCTCTTCCAGTTTAGCTGTGTAAGGAAGAAACATGGGAGCCATCCAAAACTCCTTCTTTTAAGGCATACCTGAAAGTTACTAAAATGTGTTCACTCTGACTCTTTTTAAAATGTGTGTGTATGTGTGGTACATGTACACATGCGTATGTGACTGCATGTGTGTGGGTGTAAATGCATGTGTGGAAATAGGAGGTTGATATCAGGAGACTTCCTCCATTACCCTTTACCATATTCATTGAGGCAAGATCTCTCAATTGAATCCGGTGTTCAATGGTAAAGGACTATTCTAGTCCACCAGCATGCTCCAGGACTCCCCAGCCTCCACTTTCTAAATGCTAGACTTACAGACAGGATGCCACACCCACACCTGGACTCTCATCATCACACATACTGTTTGAGCGGTGAGCAACTTGACTGCTGAGCCATCTTTCCAGCCCCTGGCTCTGTTGATGATTAGCATCCTCCTCATTACCACCTATTCCTGTTGTACATGATCATGTGTTAGAAAAGATACAGTATGTTCACAAACATCATGCATACTCCTTCCCACCTGAAAATACCTGCTTGGTCCAGCTTTGAACTTGCATTTTTACCCTACTTGTTAATTTCCAAGAACACATAGAAGGAATTCATCTTTGATCGAGGTGGGCTAATGACTGATTATAGCTTTAACAAATTTCTAATATATCATCCCATTGTGGGCCTCATTCCTATTATCTACTTACTGTGGCTTCAAACATCTAATTGCTTTCATCCTTCTAATTCAGTAAATAAGTATAGAATAAATAATGATTGAATAGATACCCTTCCATTCTGAGTCTCATGACATAAATCCTAAGTCTGTTTGCTTTAACATGCTAAATTCTGACCTCACTGTCTACCTAGGCTATTCTGCCACTTTCTTTGTTATTCTCAGCCTTCCAGTCCAAACTCTTCCTTGTTAGTGTCTTCTTATCTAATGTGAAGCCTTCAATAGACCCAGTTAAAATAGGAGGCCTGACCCCTTTGTGCATCTTTTACTTCAGAAACTGTGAATGCCACCCTAGAGCAGTGCTTCATATGCCTATGCATGTTTCCATCCCATTCAGAACTTGAGTCATCCTACAGGTGGTTCATAATTCATTTGTATTTTAATCAGATGCCCTTGTCTCTAACCTTGACTCCATTCTTTATATCATGTTATCCATATACCCCTTTCTGTATTTGTTACATTCTCAGAAAAACATAGCAATATGTGGGTAAAATGGATATTAGCCACATTGATGAGAAACAGCATTGAACCACCTGGGTAGACTATCGTATCATTTATTTACCACCCACACTGATCCTTACCTTGGATCTCTGATGAACATCAGAGACCTTTGGCCCTGAACTTCGTCTCAGGCTCCCTGTACCTACTGCTTCCATATGCTAGTGCCAGTAACATCTAGAGATTTACTAATGGCAAGTTTAAATGAACAAAATCAATATTAGCATAGCAGTGTGTCTAATAGCAAACAGCCATAGGAGAAAGAAAGACCCATCATTGTTTTAACCATAAAGTCACTGGCAATTACATTCTGACATATATTTATTTTATTTTCTTGATTACCACTGTTTTTGAATTCATGAAAAAATGTGAGAAAAGATTATAGAAGAGGAAAATTTGAATTTAGAAAAAGTACTATGTTGAACTTAATTAGTAATTGTCACAATAGTTAACAATGCTACTGATTATCAAAGACACAATACCTGCTCACAAGGATAGTAGAGCTTTTATAGTTTTAGTGCTAAGATTAGCAATTACTTCCTAGAAATATCTTGATGGGATTGTTAGTCTGGTATTTTGTACCAAAGGAGCACTAAAGAATGGCAGTGAGCACTCTGGGACTCTGAGGATAGCAGCCCACAATGTGTGTAGAAGGCTTGGTGGCAGGAGGAGGACTTCTGCTAGAGAACTAGAAGGTAGACTAGGTGAATAAAAAGTGAAAAGTCATTTAGAGATAAGCAAAGATGGATCTAATGTTATGAGTTGTGAACACATGGTAGTGGAGAGATGGGAAGGAAATTCAACTAGTGAGAAGGAGGTGTGGTGTTTAGAAATGAGGAATTTAGAAACAAGGTCCATGTTATTGAATAGTGGAACCTAGATTAGCAATGTCAGATCGAGTCTAGTATGCTTCATTTGTGTGTGGTGATAGCAATGACTCTTTCACAGAACACAATAAGCATTTTTTTTCAATAATAATCCTTTTATAGACATAGTCAAAGAGCACAAAAGCAATGTTCAAGGAGTTAACTTGCCTGCACTGTAAAGTATAGACTGAGAAAGTTGAAGCTTGTTAGAGACTCTGAATGAGGAGCCATTGCAATAATTAAATTGTAAAGCAGTCAAAACACGAATACATTCACAATTGGGAGATTAAAAATTAGATATTTTAGAAAACAAAGCTCTTTACATGTCTTTTCCTTACCTTTCCTAATCTTTATCACACCAAACTCTAACTTTGACACTATCATACTTTTTAAATTCTAGCACCCTAACCCCTTTTGATATGATTTTCATGAAGTTTCTTTTTCCTTCTGAGACAGAGCTAGATTAGGGGTTAAGCACCCAGACTTACTCAGACTTCCAACAGATAGTGACTTTATTCTATCATGCTCTTAAACAACTCTTGAAGTTTGACCGCTTGGAACATAAACTCAGAGGCAAAACAGATTCCTCTCCAGTCCCCTTAATGATCTTCTGGGTTACTTCACAGATCATAGACCCCGGCTCCACAAAGGAGGTTCTGGGAGAGCATTTATTCTAGGTTCCTAATTATACTCAGTGTAAGTTTTTTCCTTCCTTTCTTCAGTTCTGCTAAGTAAGCAACCAAAAGAAACTTCAGGGGACTATATTGCAGTAAGGATATCAGCACCACCTCAGACTCTTGCTATTACACCTTAGACACAGTCAGACATTCCCAGGACTTTCTGGGATGTAATTTACACTGATTGACTTACTTTTATTGTGTTCATACATCATGACTTGCATGCATCCAGTTGACGTTTTTTTTTGTACAGGTCTAACATTTTTGAAGAAGAATGATTTTGTCGATGTATAATTTCTTTGTGGAACCCTTGTTGCGAAAAAAATGCACATACATGTTTTTCTTTGTCTCTAACTTAAGGCAAGAAGCCTATTTTAAGTTGATTTTAATAGGTGTCATTCACTACTTTCCTACTCAGAATTCCATGATTGTTCATTTTCTCTCTATCTTCGATGGATCTAGCAACATATGGCTCATAGTAGAGCATGAAACACATGTGTTGACTTTTTAATTTCATGTATTTTGAACACAGAGAGACCTCTATGAATTTCTGTTTTAAGTGCTGAGCTCCTAATGTGGAAAATGCTTCCTTCTGTATCAATTTATTTCTCCCTAGATGTTGAGTTGCAGATATATACTGGGCCTAATTTTGTCCACCAGTTGAAGCATGGAATTTGAATATAACTTTGCTTCTCAAACATGTTTGTCTGCATAGTGTAGAATAGCATCATATATAGGAAAACTATTTGAAAAATTAAAGAAGGACTTATGAATAGAAAACTCATGGGCCTACCATGGAATGGCATGTTTTTACCTAAAACTGGTATTAAGATCTGCATATTGATATTTTTGACACACTTATAACAATTCCCACTCTTAGTTTGATATCTATTTAATAGCAGTGTTAGCTGAAATACACTAGAGGTAAGCACGTGTTAGTGTTTCTTCATGTGTCTTCCTAAAGGGTAAGAAAAGAGCTTGATTTGCCAATGAAAAGAGGTGGTGTAATGAGACTTTCAAAGGGTGAAAAACAGATTTTTACTAAGATGGGCATTTCCTTTTCCTGCTTACTTCTGTTTGGTTTGTATATCATCATCACCATCATCATTATCATCCCTGAGATAAAAGGCAGGCTAGTTTTCCTGTAGATCACCTCTAGCAGCATAGAAATGAGTAATCTGATCAGTGAGATGACAGTGCAGTGAAAATGGCTAAAGAACCTTAGCGGTTAAAGAGTGTTGACTAAGCAAATACTTTTAACATATTTAATTAGAGATCAATCTTGGGAATTGCAGGTTGATGCTTCTGTGGCAATGAGCTAGATTAATCCTTGTTTGATATTTAGTTATTGATAAATTACTAAAAATGTCAGTGAATGTTTGTCAAGCCATTTTAAAGCAGCCTGAGTTTGTGGTTTACTGTGAGTCTGAACCAACTTCAGAGGCAACAGAAACAGTAAAATGAGGTCACTGGTGAGGAATGAAGGGTCTGTGAGTTGATGTGACCAAGGTTTGTCTGTGGAATTGTTTCCTGATCCCTATTGTTCACAAAGTCACTTGTGAAGTGTGTACAGTTCTGAGTCTCCATGTGGTGGTTTGAATGAGAATTACTCCCCACAGAGAGAGGCTCATATACTTGAATGTTTGGTCTGCAGTTGGTAAAACTATTTGAGAAGGATTAGGAGGTGTGATGTTGTAGGAGGTGTGGCCCTATTGGATGAAGTGTATCACTAAGAGTGGGCTTTTAGGTTTCAAAAGCTCAAACTAGGGCCAGTCTTCCTCTCTTTCTGCCTTCTACCTTCGGAGCAGCTTTTGCTCCAGCACCATGCCTGCTGTCTGCCATGCTTCCCACCATGATGTGCATGGACTAACCTTCAGAAACTCTAAGAAATCCCCAATTAAGTGCTTCTTTTATAAGTTGCTTTTGTCCTGATGTCTCTTCACAGCAATAGAAAAGTAACTAAGACACTACCTTAGCCATAGAGAACGGGAGCTTTCAGTGAAAACTCTTGGCCTTTGCATCTCAAATCCAGGAGCCATCTTACCAGCCCAAAACTGATTGCTTGTTCTAGGTTAAACACTTACACATCCAGAGAGGGAAGGAAAATTATACTTTTTGGCTAAATATAAGGGACATAGATAAAGCGTTAACGTACACAAAATGGCCATGGCTGAGGATCACTACAAAGCTATATGGAAACTGCTTGACTGGTCATAAAAGAAGACTGCCCAGGCATCTAGTGCTGCTCCGAGTTCACAGGCAAAGATGGAGAAGTGTCCTGGTGGAGTTCATGTTTCTATTCTCCTTTGTCGGCTCAGCACGTCTCCTGTGTAAATACACATATGACTGTGGCCTCTGCACTCATTCACACTTCAGGGAAGCCTATGGTTTCCTTTCCTCCTTCCATTTTAGCAGTGGGCCGCCTGCAACCTTTTGATCGAGCTGACTTTGTACGTTTACATGACTGAACTCAGCTGTGCCAAACATCCTTCAGGAAGTTGACATTTGTGTTCTTTGAAAGAAAAAAAAAGAGAAAAGTGAATCCCAACTGCTTCCTCCTGCCCTTTTGATTAAGAGAATGGTAAGTCAGCAGGAGAGGTGGTGCTTTTCACAAGCAGGGGTGTGCAGCAACTGATTGGTATCTTTCTTTGAAAAAAGTGGGGAAGATTGATGTTAAACAACACTAATCAGAGTTGATTACAGTAACTGAATGAATTCATTGATGGGAAGGAGCCATGCTTCCAGAGACAACAAAAGAGATTAGATAATAGTCAGGAGGTTCGTATTGGGAACAGGCTGCTCACTGCTGACAACCAGGAATCCATGCCCCTAGCTCCTTAGCCCTTTCTTGAAATAGGCCTTTGAGAGTAGTAACTGCAGCTCTCTGTCGGAAGCGTTCCCCACACTCTGCCTGGACACCTCTTACTATTCATTTGGGCCTTGTCCTCCCTGACACGATGGCGGGCATTAAGCCTTAGCTCTAGTCCTTTAAGACATTGCATTGGCTACCTGAAACCACCTATGGTTTCGTTAGTGGTCACACTCTGCCTTGCTCTGACCCATTTTAATATTTTCAGTTACACTTACCTGGTGTCTCTCTCCATCCACTGTCATATATACTTCCTTCCATCCTTCAAGTTTCATTTAAGCCACCATCTCCTCAAAACTTTCCATTGAGCTTCTTCATTAAAAGGCAGAGCCTCACACCTCTGCTCTCCCCCGGAGATCGATGCTTAACTTAATTACAAGTGCTTATCACTCTATGTTCTAATTAGGTGGATATTTATTTTTCCTTTTATTCACAACACGGAAATATTTTAAGACAGTAACTGTGTCTTTCATTTTGTTCTTGTAACTACTAGCAAGGTAGGTAGGATATATTGGGTGTTCAGTTAGCTTGAATGAAATGAATAGATGGATGGGTGTTTCCTTCATCCCTCTTTCTCATTCTGCAGTCATCTCCTAAATAAAAACAGAACTCAGAGGATGAGATTCTTTGATAACACGGATAACCTACTGGTTTCCTTTTTGTCAAAATAGTAAAAGAGCAAAGTAAATGGACAGTCAAGTATAGGATCGCTTACTCCTGCTCTTTCTCATGGCTTCTATACCATTCCACACAGTACTCTGACTATAACATGAGAAAAACTCTAGGAAACTGATAGAATGAGTGATACTGTCATTTCTAACCAGTGAATAAACATGTGGCTTATTACAAAACTTGGGCTACTGCTATATGACTGTTAATTACAACCTGTCACTTAAGGCAATTTCTCCTCTAGGATCCCGTCAAGTACTTGAAACACATCATTGGCTGAATGTTACAGTCTGCCCACCTTAATAACCTTTTTCACCTACTAAAACCACCACATGAGTGTTTTAGAAGCTTGATAAATATTATCTACTTAATAAAGAGATACTAACCTTTAATAGTCTCATAGATTTAAACTCAAGAACTGTGTTTTCTTCTTATATAGCAACAAGTGGACTTCTCTTATTTTCCATTCAACACACAGAAAACAAAACATGGGAAATCACCCTAAGCTTCCCAGGAAGATTTATGTCAGTTCACATGCAGAAGATTTAAATGTTATTTTAACATCTTACTGATAACTCCTTAAGACATAGAATGATTCAGCTGTTTAATAGCATACTAGGAATCTTTTGAAGATAGAAAGGGAAGAGTAGAAGCATTTTGTGGTCCAAGGAAGCCAAATATAGTTTTACCACATTTACAAAACGTTAGCTATGTCAGCAGCTAAAACCTATGGAACCTTCTGGAGCTACGGCACCATTTCATCACTGCTGTGCCATTTTCATTTCACTTTTATATGACATTATTCTTAAATTTATCTTTGAATATATTTAGTTTAATAGATAGTATTTTCCAAGTTTTAAAAATTTAGTGCTCAGACCGAAGAGTTGCTCATCCAGGAAAGTTCTTGCCAAGCAAACATGAGTCCCTGAGTTCAGATCCTCAGAACTCACATAAAGACTCAGGCATAGTGCAAGCACCTATCTCCCAGCACTGTGGAAGTGAAGATGGGGGATCCTCGGGGTTGGCTGGCTGATCACTCCGGCCAAATTGGTGAGCTCCAGGTTCAGTGAGAGACTGTCTCCAAGTAAATTACTAAGGTTGAGATCGATGAGGAAAATATTTAACATCTACCTCAGGCCTTCACATACACGCATGCGTGCATGTGCATGCAAGTGTGTATGCGCGCAGACACACACGGGGGGGGGCAAAGACAGAGACTCATCAAAATTATATGAAAAAGGCTTCTCTCTTTCTCCCCAGCTACCTGTTTCCCCCTTAGCAACTCCCCACTGTAACCACGTCATGAACTAATTGCACATCACCTTTCCATGGTCTCTTCAGTCACATATCTTTGTTAACTGTTTTCAATCTTGCAGTCGCCGTGCATCTCTAAGTCTTGCACTCCCCATTGTATTTTGGAAGTCATTCTGTACCAGTGATTATGTTTTTTTGGTTGCACATTATGCCATTATGTAAATGTATAATCCCCATTGATAAATAATTTCCATCATATCAATCAGTATTCTGATAAACAACCTTGTACATAATAAATACATAGATGTGCAAGTTTATCACTGAGGCATTCTCAAAATTATTATTATTGGTTAAAGGGATACACTCTTCATAAATTTTGAGAATGTGAACAAACCAGGATTAGTTGTTTTTGTAGCCCCTTTAGCAATATCCAAAAGTACCATTTTACCCCTACTTAAACAAATTGTATTTTCATTAAACTCCATGATTTGTGACAATTGTATTGACAGAAAATGGTATCTCTGAAGTGTTCATTTTCATTTTTCTGTTATAAGTGATGCTAAGCATCATTTGATATATTCTTCTATAGGGTTCATCACTTTTTCTATTGATTTATAGATCCTTTGTCCTGTTAGCATCTTGGTACTTATATAATACAGTTAATAACAACTAGGTATATTTTAAAATTTTTGCTTTTGTATTTTTTGCCATATAAAAGTTTATTTTACTTAATACTATGTGTGTGTGTGTGTGTGCATGTGTGTGTGCGTGTTTAAAACAATTCATGAAACATAGTGGTATAAGCCTGTTTATGGGAAGCAGAAAAAAATGTGCTTTTGTATTTTTTGCTATATAGAAGTTTGTTTTACTTTCTACTCTATGTGTGTATTTTTAAAAAAAAAATCCGTGAAACATGGTTGTACATTCCTGTTTGTGGGAGGCAGAGGACAATCATAAATCTAAGACCAGTGCTGGATCCTCTGTCATCACTCTTATCTGTATAAAATGTGGAGAATATGATTGTTATTTCAGTAATAATAAGCAAATTAATAATTTTAAAAATATTTAAATTATAAAAAGTTACTTCATGAGTTAATTAGTTGGTGATATTTTCAAAATATATATAGTAATAAGCTTGGGCAGAGAGGTTTATGCAAAAATATTTTTCCCATACACATTAAATGTTTCTTTATGCTTGCTAACGTTGCCTTTTTGACTGGGCAATGGTGTTGCATGCCTTTAATCCCAACACACAAGAAGCAGAGGCAGAGAATCTCTGTGAGCCTGGTCAACAAAGTGAGTTCCTGAACAGCCAGAGCTGTTATACAAAAAAAATTCTGTATCTTAAATTAAATGAAAAAACCAACTTCTTTAACAAGTATTATAGATGCTACAGATAAAATGGCAGCTGAGATGTCATGGAGATACAATCCCTACTCAAAAAACTAGCATTTGGATTGTAGGGGCAGAAAAATTAAAGAGTGCACACATATTTTATCAGAAATAGTAAGTATAATAGAGAACAATAAAGGGGGAGTTGTCTCAAGAGTGTTGCAGTGAATCTGAGACCAGCCTGAGATACATAATGAATCTTGAACCAACCTGGGGTACTGAATGAGACTCTTTCAAAGAGGCAAAACAAAACAATTCATAGAATATAGGAAGCAAGCAGAGAAGCACTGGGAAAGGGGTGTTTTCGCAATGCCCAGAACAAGAAACTCTTAAACATTTCACAGTGACCTTCAAGAGGTGTATGAGAGGATCTCAGAGTAGACCCCGCAGGGGAGTGACTTTCTGTGTCACACAGGATATGGAGCTGGTGACGAATCAGTCGTGACAGCCTTCGTCAGACTTGTCTATGGCTATCTCTCTTGTTCTCAGAATTCCTATTTAGCCAGCCTCACTACCCATCTTTAAGCAATGCTGAAGAGTTTATCATTGATAATGAAGGACCAATGCTGATATGATTAGGGGCTGGCGAGATTCTTGTCCAAATCCTGTGACATGATTAACCTCGGAAGATGAATCATAGTAATCAGCTGAGTAGGGATCGTTACATAGGACTTTTCCTTCCACCGCTGATGTAGTGGAGTCTCTGCTGTGGAGCCTGGAGAATAAGAGGTCAGATGCAGTGTCCCACTGTCTCAAAAGGGGAAGCAGTGCAGTTGCTGACTGCACTTTCTCGGTCTATGATTATTGACAATATTCTTTGATTGACACATTCTTCCATAATCTAGAACTGCTTATATTCTCAACTGTTGTCCCACTATTCCCTTTCATAGAGCAGACGGCTGACTCTTCCCAATGTGTGATAACCTTTGTGATGACATTGTTTACTTAAAATGACTTTCTTAATCAAAGATTCTGAAATACTAAGAATCCTCCAATACTTAGCGTAAAGTATCAATCCATCTGGAATCTCCATGTACCAGCCATTTCGTGAAACCATGAACCATCTCTTTTATCTAGGTGTTTATTTAAAGTATCTAGCTATTTTGCCATTAGTTGTCGCCCATCTTTATCTTTATAAAGAATAGAACATGGAGAGAAAAGGACAGAAAGAATAATACAAGGAAGAGTAAAACAAAGTAACTTTGAGTATATTCTGCTGAATGCTTATGACAAAATCCTAAAAATAGTACCAGTGTACCTTGTTTGGATTTTCTAGACACAGAAACTGTCTGGCGGTTTTCTGAACTGCCTGAGTGTACAGGGAACAGCATTTTCAGAGAGCATGAATCAAGCTCTTCATTTAGAATGTATGAGAGCATTTTTGAGCTAATGACCCAAGCTAGATGTGTGTGCCTTATGGTGACCTCTCTCAGTATACCTTTTGGCATACTGAAGTTGGATCTTGTTTCCTATGATAATTCTAAGGATGATAAACTGCAGTTAAGGATATGTTAGGATCTACTGATAGAGTACTTACCTAGTTTGCTCAAGGTCCTGGGTTTGATCGTCAGCACCTGTAATATCAGAACTAGGGTATAAAAGCAGGAGGATTAAATGTTTAAGGTCATTCTTTGCTACATAGTGAGTTGGAGGCCAGCATGGGCTACATGAGAACTTGTTTCATCTCCACCCACTCCAAAGAAAAAGAGATAAGAACATGAATACATTTAATTTCGATTTTATACCCCAATAAGTTTTATTTGCTATTTTAAACATTACTTTTTCCCAAGGTCTGAGCAACAGATGGTTTATTTTGTAAATTCCACTTTTTCTGGATATTTTCCACAAATAAAGGGGTGTGCTGAGAGGAAGAAAAGTTAAGGAATTAACTTACGTGAAATTCTAGATACTGCAAGAAAAAAAGCAAGCTCTCAAATGCAACAGGTTGTTGGCATCTGGTGCATTATGGGAGTATAAGCTTCACCCCAGTCAGTAACCCGACACACTCATATCTGATGAGACCAAAGAGAGAAAATAGCTCTTCAGTCCCAGAGTCAGGTTCAGTTATGAGTTGAAGGTGAAGTCAGAACTATTTAAGGTTTTGTTTTATTTATAGGCCTCACTATTAAGTGTAGGGTTTCCAAGAAAGTAAAAGACGAGTTTCCAACCCTGAAGCCTTCTCACGGAATGAGTATAGTGAAGCTAATACAAGTATCATTAGTACATATGACTGAAAGTTGTAACAGACTTGCAAAGTGAGCACATGGGATCTCAACTAACAGTTATGCTTACATGAACAAAGTTCCCAGTGGGGCTGGGGCCTCAGTGAAACACTGCTGATGTATAAGTGTCCCTCTGGGCCTTGTAGCTGGACAAGAGGGAAGGAAATTACCTTGGAAACTGCTGGAATAAATCAGGACTTACCAGACCAGGGAGGCTGAGGAAAGGGAACAAAGAAGACCCAAAAGTCTCACCAGCCCATGGACTACTCCAGCAGTCCCCCAAGACCCAGCCTCTGCCTGAACCCTGCCTGCCACCAAGAGTCATCAAAATCCCCATTGTTGTACCTTGTAATTGCTCTGTGATTTGATAATAGAAGTTCGGCCTATACATTTTCATAATCACCTCCAGAGCACATCCATTATGCAAGAGAGAGCTTTGTGATAATGATAATGCTTTATTTTAAACATAGTAAGTACTGTCATCATATTAGCTCATTGGGGTCCCACAGTAAACCTCTGATGGATACTATTCATTGTAGAGTTGAGGAAAATGAAGTCCTAGAAATATTTTACATTGTACTTGGAATCCTGTCTGCTGTGCTGTTTCTCTTCTATATCTGTTTATCTTACACACACACGCACACATGCACACAAGTGTGTGGGGGGAGAACATACATGCCATAAGCATGGTTTAGACCTCAGCACCACTGTGGTGATGGTGTCTAGAGTGTATATGGGAGCAGCATGCGGATCTCTTTCCACACACCATACCACCTATGAAATCTAAAGACCTTTTTCCCCTGATTGACAAGAAGATAATTTACAAGCTAACCACTCCATACCACAGCGTCAGGATTATTATCAGATGAGAAATTACAAGGTCTTTTTTTTATTTTTTAGATGTTATGCTCATTCAGTACTTTCAGCTTTCTTATAAATAACAATTGCATTTAGATAACTTAATCTGGAGATTTTTCATTATATATTACATATTTTCCAACATAGAGAAAATGAGAGAAAAAACATACCTTATGACCTTGCAACCAAGTAACTATGTTGTTTACCTTTCAAGCATATGATTGAAAAACAACAGCAGAAAAAATACATAAGTAGAAGTAAAATTCTCTTTTTGACCCTACCATGTATTTTATGATACAAGTGTATTCTATATCCCCTGAGAAAAATGTTTATATATTTGTCAGTATATAAATGTCTCCACATTTTATTTAAACAAGAGATTATCCCATCTATAGTATCTTGCAATTCTATCATGTAATGATTTTTTTGTCTACTCCAATTACATAAGGAGAAAATTAACAGTCATTATAGAGGAATTGCTAGATTTTAGTCTAAAAATCACCCCAAACCTCTTTGCTGTATGATCACAGAAGAAAGTACTGTCCATGAAAGTATGTATGTGTGCATATATGTGGTATGTATGTGTGCATATATGTGGCACATCACAAAAGAGTACCTTGAGCCTTAATGCTGCAGGGTAAAGCTTAGCCCTGTAAAATGTCAGGGTGGCCACAGGCAAAGCAGATAATGTGTCTTTGTGATCCTAGATGGATTATGGTCTCACATGGAAGTTAGCATAGTTCTGGAGACTTTTAATGCCTTCACTGATTACAGTGTCTGAGATTTTACTGCAATTTCCATCTGAGTTAAAACTGATTTTGTCTTCAAAATAAAAGCCCCTTTAAAGGGGGGAAATAACTATTTTTCCCATGTCAGAAAATCTGAATCCTTCCTTTTTATCTCCTAACATAAGAAAGAAAGGCAGTAGGAAATCACTGAAAAGTTGATGCCAAAAACAAAACCATTATTGAGTGTTTCAGCTACAGACATTTGTGCCCAATGTCAGTTCTCAAGGCAGAGAAAGAGAACCAGATGCAGAAAAATACTTATACCAAGGCTTACTGTAATTGTAGTAAAAAGGCAGTTGGAGCTTTGTGAAGCCATTTTGCTGCATATTTTTAAAAATCTGCCCATAAACTTTTAAATAGGGAAGAATTTTGTTTTGTGGGCATTGGTGTGATTGATCTGAATAAATATGGAAGTTGAACATATCTAATACAGAAAAGTAAATGAACAAGCAAGCCACATTCTAACCTTGAAAGTGTGACTGCTTTTAATGACACAATGTATCAAGGTCAAGAGAAGATGCCCTCAGCAGATGGAAGACTTTGAAAGTGAAAAACCCTCATTTCCATTTCTAATGTATTAAGTTGCACATGGTTTCCAAGGAACACTTTGTTGTTACAGTTAAAGCCTTGCCTCATTTCTGATATTGTCATGTGTCAATTCATAGCTTTACCTAATGCATTTCCCAACAGATGTTTTCCATGGGAAGACAGAGTAAAGCTGAAAAGGTAAACCCGGTAGATGTCACTACTCTCTATGGGACCCTGGAAAAGAAACTAAGGACACAACTGAGGCTTGGCAAGGACTAGACATCATACCACCTTGACTTCTAACCTTTAATCTGTATTAAGATATGCTTAAGGAATGTTTCCTGTGATTATGTTTGTGGTTCCTTACTTTATTTTATTTTGAATTTGTTTTCTGGCTGAATTAAGCATTATTTGTATTTGAACCACACTTCATTCAAGAATAGTTTTACAAAGCTATTCTGCAACATGATTCTCACTTAACTTCTTAAATATACACAATGAAATGATTAAAGGTGCTGCATTCTTGGGTAGCACAATGCATCTGGAAGGCTTGCTCTTATATCCTTTGTAAAGATCTCTGATTGAGCTTTAGAGATGAGATGCCATGTGCCTTCCTGTCAGCCCTATGAAAGCAGGTTTTTTCCCCATTTCTTTACCTACTTCTCATTCTGTGTTCTTTCTTCTTGCTCTTCCATTCTCTCTCAGTTTCATGAAAATTCATTTATCTGTGACATTTAAAGGCTCTGTCTGAGAGGTGTCTGGAGCTGTGGCCGGCTGTGTACATCAATAGCTTCTTAGGATCTGGCACTCTGTCAATATTTGGGGGCCTTGATAACCGCACTTAAATGCAGAGCCTGCCAGCCATCAGGCTCTTAGTGCCTCTGGAACAAGTCCGAATGAGTGCATATTAGCATGTCAGAGCTTTCACAACTGGTGACACGTGGTAGACAGTATGCAGGCATCTTACATGTGTCTTCTGCACCTTTTAGTGTTCCTTGTTTGTTTGATGTCATTTTCTACTATATATTAAAAATATGTCTTCAAAGGATACTCTTTTGAAAACCAAAGTAAAAGATGCCATTGTACAATCTGGATTTGGTATGCTTTATAATATATGAGACAATGATATATTGGCATTATATTTTTAAACTATATCTTATCACCTAATTGTATATACTTAATTTTATTATATGTAAATAACACTTTTTAAAGACTAACTGTAAAACCAAAGAGAATTCTGTGGTATTTGGTCCAGAGTTAATTGCTATCTTTAAGGCTGATGGGACCTTCTACGTGGAGCAACTATCCTTATTTTGTGTTTTTAACATGTTTTGATAGAGATTTATCAACATGAAGAAGGGGGTTAGTAAATTGAGAGATAAGGCTGTTCCATAAAATACAAGCTATTTACAATTTCAAATATTTCACAGTTCCCTTCTGTATTTAAGTGAAATGGTGCATTTATTTATTTATACATTGAATCATGAAGCTATTGTCACACTTACTTTCCCATGACCACTCCTAAATTGTACATTGGCCATTCAAGGTCTGTGAGAAAGAACAATGTTAGTAGGACATCTGAATTACTGAACTATTATGTAGTATTGGCCCATTTTGTAAATGTATCCATTGCTTGATATAATATTACATCTGGAATCTAAAATTTAAAGGAGGGGATGAAGAACATGAGAGTTCAATAGATGTCAGTCTTTTCCTAGATTCTTATTTACAATCTAAGAGAAGCGTGATTGACTTTGCCAAATTGCAAAGGTTTAAGTTATGCTAAGACCATAATTTAGGTTTCTAGATATCCAAGAGAATAGTAACCTTAAGCCCTTAATGCTCTTTGATGGACTTATGAAAAGACCTCTTCCTTGGACTCATTTGACCAACATAACTCCTAATTTGGATAGATTCAGGTCTTTCTCAGTTTTGACTTTTCAGTTCAGGTCTTTATGTAGTTTCCAGATCTACTATAATAACCCTGTATTTTTTAAGTGTCTGTTAATAGTACTGAGAAAAGAAATAACCAAGAAGCAGCATTAGTGCAGTTTCAATACAATTGAAGGTAGACTTGGGACCTCTAGGGCCTTCAGTGTTATCTCAGGATGGGAAGTTTCTATACCTGTTTTGTAATTATGCATCTTTTAGAGGTCTAAAAGTTCATGTCACCAGCTATAATATTTACAAAGCCATCATTGTTTAGGTCCAGTTAGCTCTTATCCTTGCTAATGAGAAGTTCCCTCAGAAGGAAGGAGTTGTCTTTAAAGGTACAGCAAAGATGTACAAAAGAAAATCACAAGGATTCCAGACAGTGGAAATATGGCAATATAAGAACATACCCCAAATGAAGAATGTTTTTTAGACTCATCTCTTTTTTAAATAAATTTTTGACAAAATTTTGATGCACTTATTGCAAAATAGAGGCTTCTTTCCTTGTTTTTGAAGAAACTTTGCAAACAACTGTATACTTCTGCATAATAAATGTCTTCTTCTGCAATAATTATATACTTTGTAGTTTCCTCATGGTGGCCTACATGCTACCTGCTCGGCCAGAAGTTGAAGATACTCTGGTCAGAAAAGCAGAATATGAAGTTTGCTGTGTGAATGTCTTAGAATTATAAGTTAGGAATAGAATTGGTTAGGCATTCACAAGCGTAAATAAGATTGATAGAAAATGTGCAATATCTCATATTCTTGTTATAAATTATAGGTTTTTATAGAAAGAAACTATTGAAAATATACCACCCCAATCTAAAGCAGAGAAAACAGTAGATCAAAATAAGTAATCTCTTATCTGTAAGTGAAACGAATACCTGCTCATTAATGACATTGTTTTTATATCCAGCACAATTTTAAATGCTAGTCTAAAATCAACCTGTTGCATAAATGGTACAGAATAGATGATTACCCAGAAAAATTGCTACAGTGCCCTAGTTCGGCTTAGCATTTGGAGATGATGGTACTTCACATTCATCTTCATTGTCTTCTCTCCACCAAAAACAGGAAAAAAAGCCTCCGTTTTGGGAAACATGCACCTGAACACAGCCATTGAATGCTTCTAAATGCAAGCTGAAGACATAGAAATCTAATTCCCATCCTATTTGATCTCTCCCTGGAAAGTTCTGATAAAAACCAATTTGCCAACCGTCAAGTCATAGTGGGACAAGGACAAGGGACTTCATTGATAGGCCATCTTCTTTTCTTGTTGGGGTTTGGCTTTGATTTGGGTTTTTGGTTTTTGGTTTTGTTCTTTTATATTTTTATTTTTTCAGAAATAGAGTCTTCTCTTAAATCTGTGTTTGTCTGGAGTTGACTTTTTGACCGTAATAACCTCAAACTCATGGCAATCCTCCTGCTTTGGCCTCTGAAATATTGGAATTACAGACATGAGACCTTGTCTTCATTATTGGCCCAATGAGAGCTCTTCTGGACCAAGACAAAACTAGGGTTGTAATACACACAGCATAACTACCCAAGCTTTCATTGAATTTTGACTCTGATGACAAGGAAAGATTTCTAACACATTTATTTTATGCCAATCACTTTGAAAATCTCAAGAAATAACCAGTGAGGAATCAGAGATCAATGTGGAGAAATGGAGAAGTGAGGAATTGACCTCTGCTGCCAATGCTGGAGTCTGGTGCTCCTCTACATGATCTGGAGACATGTTTCCAGGATTGGCAAGGCCAATATAGTATAAACCATTGGGAGAGTCAAGTCGGGTTTTCTTTAAAAGTATATTTTAAGAGATAGATATAAAAAAATGATACAAAATCACATCAACCACAGAACACTATAGTTTCTGAAGGTTTATAAATTACTGTTCCATCAGGGTTTAAACATGAGGAATGTTTATTTTTAAAACTCAGTGTTTTGTGCAGAATCCACTGTTATTGGGGGATTGGGGAGCCAAAAAACACCAAGACTTTTAAATGTACTTTACCTGGGTGAAGGCAGTGCTAGCGCCACCAACATTTGAGTAGACCTGAAACGACTACATGTTAACCCTCATTTTCTGTAGTAGCTGGGATACTACAAACAAATTTTTTAGTGCATTCTTTTGTATATATAGGGTTTTGTTTTTGTTTTTAAGTATGATATACTTGTAAGGGAAATGGGATCACATTCCAATTTGGTTTTTCATGTCATTATTCAAATTCAATGACCCACTATCATTACGTTCAAATCATCCTCTTCCTATGATAAAGTATTTTTAATTTATCTCCCCAAATACAAAGCCAACATTTTTTGATTTATTGACTATGAAATAAGGAGAGTGTTCTACCGAATATAATATGGAGAAAAGACATCCTTAATTCAAATATTTCTATATGCCACACTTTTTCTACCTCCTTATTACTTTTCTAGAAACTAAAAATAAATGGGTAAATAAGTCATCATCACTAAAGGATGCTCGCAGGTTGGTTGGAGAAATGTAGAAGCACTAATTACAGTATATACAAGATTGAGTATGGAAGAAGTTCATGTTGAGGACTGTATAGGTTACATGGACAGTTCTGGTTCAGCCCATAGTATTAATATAATTGTTATAAGATCCTTTTCCCTTTAGAAGTGTCCCTATCTGAGCAATAAACTATATGGTCACCCTCTAAATAGCCATAATAGTTAAATCTACCTGATGTTGCCTGGAAGAAATTTCTACAGAATAGGAAATAAACTAAAAAGATTAAGGACACATTGTCATGGGCATCACCTGTGTACAAATGAAAAGTTACAGAGGATAACTCGGTACAAATGAAAAGTTTCAGAGGATAGGCTGACCAACCTTCATTCCTCTCTGACTTTTCAGGGCACTGGAGTGGAATTTAACTCATGCTGGGTAAGGCAATGACAAAACGGGACAGTCTATTCCTAGTTGTAATTATGTGTACAAGGGTTGTTGAGCAGAGTCTGAGTGTCATTGTGAGCAGGCATGGCCACCAGATCATGAAATAGACTAGTTGCTGTCTTCCTAGCATCCACAGCCATATCATTTTCTTGTAGCTTATGATTCTACAACACAGGGGAGTCTTCTAAACTAAACTGTAAGAATTCTGAAGTGGTAAATGTAGGTATAGCATTAAAGAAGAAGAAACAGCAGCCTCTCATGGCCCACTTTGAACATAGTTTTAAAAGCCACCAGGCCGTGTAGTGTAGATGTCACAAAGCTCATGTTTTGCAGTACAAAGAAAACAATCACGAGAGTGTGATATTCAGGAGGCATGCCTCACTCACTTTAAGATGGGTAGCTGTAAAGTCTTGCTCATTAGTTTGAGTTACATAGCTCTAAGTCAACAATTCTCAACCTGTGGGTCATGACCCCTTTGGGGTCACATATCAGATATCCTACATATTAGATATTTATATTAAGATTTGTATCAGATTGTAATTTGCAAAATTACAGTTATGAAGTAGCACTGAAATAATTTTATGGATGGGTCACCAGAACTTGAGGAACTGTATTGAAGGGTCACAGCATTAGGAAGGTTGAGAACCACTGTTCTAAGTTATATTCAGATGAGAAGGAGTCAAAGCTATTGTTTAAGAGACACACAGCAGACAGCAAAATAAAGAGACATTCTGTGCAAAGTTTGAAGTTTCACTGGTTCTCGTGTCATTGTAATGGTGAGATGAGTGTCCACCCCTTCCCACTACCCAAGAGGTGTTAATAAGAAACTCCTTAAAGGTGAAAAGCTCTCTACATGCAGAAGGAGAAAAGAGTTGGCATGAACACACTGATGTCATGGAACACTTAGCATTCACAACAAATACGTGATTAGCTTAGAGCCAGTTACCTCCTGCCCAGTGTACAGAAGCAAGAAGATTCAGGGCTGGGGAAAGAATGGTACTAGGATGCAGCTCAGCTTTCCTAAGGCCTAAAAATGGTGACAACATATCAAAGCCAGAGTTCTCTACTTCACCTTTCTATCTAGAGTTGTGATTTCTTTTTTTTAATTTAGGATGGTTTCCGATGAACCAAAGAGATAGTAGAAATAGCTTTAGTTCTTCAGTGATTTGGAGATAAAGAAAACTAACTTCAGATCTCTGCAGCTTACATGTTTAGAGTAAGGTTTAAATGCTTAAGTTTTAATTCCCCCATTAAAAACTGAGACTTAAATGCTATTGAGTTATGAAAAGATTAAATACATATATACATTGTGTAACATGTGTCAAAGAATTATTAAGCAATTTTTTTAGGATTTTATTTCATTTTTTGGGGGGTGGGCAGATGCCCACAGAGGCCGGAGGAGAACACTAGATACCCTGGAACTAGAGTCACAGGTGGTTATAAGCCACCAGCATGGGTGTTAGGATCCAAACTCAGGTCCTCTATGAGAGCAATCCATGCTCTTAACTATTGAACCATCATCCGTCTCTCCTGCCCCAACAATAAATGGTTTACCCAATGGGGATCACTATTATTTTCTTCTACAATATTATTTAGCTATTGTTTGTAGCTACCTAGTTTAAGCTCTGCTTCCATTTATACCATTACTCCTTGACATAGCACTTTGTGTTCCACTTTTGACCTCCTTCCCCAAATACTGTCTGTGTCTCTGCTTGAAAACATATTGCTATGTTCTTTAAGAGTTACACTCATACTATTTATAAATTCAATCCCAAATCAGACCACATGGCATTTAGAGAGGAATTATTTGTGAGTTGGAAAGGAGAATACTAACACTGAGGCTTGCATGGAAGAGGAGTAAGGGCTGAGGACTCTATTAGTATCACCAGTCTCTTCATGGGAAGCTAAAATGACTTGCCAAGAGTCACTGAGAAAGCCTCGGGTGGGGAATGTTGAAGTTTTTATGAGAATTTCTAGAATGTCTGAGTCTTAAGTCGGCCAGGGTCCCATTTACTCTGAGAACGACAGCACAGGATGGTCCCTTGTGTAACTTGCTTTTCCGCCACACAAACAGATAAAATGTCCCCAGGACTGCACTAGTCCTCCAGTTACCTGTGGCAAGCAGGAACAAGGCGCTGTAAACTCCCTGCTCAACAGCCAATGATCTCCTTGTCACCAAAACTATCATACGTTAGATCACGTGTCAGTGTCTGAGGCAGAGCCAGGCCTTGGTGTCTCAGGGTCTACTTGTTACCAGTGATTTTATGTGCCTTGAAGCATATGGCCTTGATATATGATCTCAGAGCAAAGGAGCAAGGTATTTCGAGCTGGCCACAATTTTATTGACTCTCACAGGCTTGCTTTGTAGTCATTCCAATAGACTAGATGAGAAATTTCTGAAGTTCCAAGCTGTTCCATCTTCAGGACTCCATTTCATGACTCAGAGTCCAACAAAACATCTCCAGTGCTTTTGTGTGACACTGTGACCACAGGGATAAATAATTGCTTAGTAATTCTCTTTGAGGCAAAAAATTCTAACATGGAGGAACCATTTCCCCTTAATAGGAGCCAGAAATCCTGTAAGTGCCTGAAATGGCATTCACAAGTCTGAATGGTAAACAGATAAAAACGGGAGCGCACCAGTTGCACAAATGACTTGCTTGTCACAAACTTGTCATTGCAGTAATCTAACATTTCCTTCACGGAGCCCGATGAAAAGTTCGGAACAAACAGGCCCTGCTGACGTTTTGGCTCCACTAAGCCTTTCTCCAAGCTAACATGTCTGCAGCATCTTCCAGTTCTAGACCCTATATTTGCTGAAGTTAGCTGATGCTGTGCGTGTAAAAGAAATGTTTGACTATTGCATTAACAAGTTGATGACAAGCAAATTATTCCTGCAGTTGAAATACTGCGGCTTTTAGCAGGCTGCCATTTTGACCTTCACTTTATCATAAAGAAGAACCCAACAGAGAAGAGCACCAGCAATATATCAGCATTGTTGCCTTAGACCTATGCAGCTTAACAGAGACCACCTAACTGGGGCTTAGGTATGATGGTATCATGGGCCTAACAGACACATCCGTGAGAGTTAGGGAAGATGTTTTCTAGTAGAACATTAATGTTATGAGCACATTTGAACTATCCCAAAGATTGCCCTTTGGGGGTTAAGTGTACTGAAGGAAATTAAATTCATTGTCTCTTGCATTCTCTCTCCACCCACATATTTGTGCACACACGAGTGTATGCTTTGCAGAATGTTAATGTTTGGGAAATGTAAGTGGAAACTGTTGTATACCAGCTTTTACACATACTGTATGCTGCTTCTTGAGTTCTTTCTATTAGTAACCTCCCCTAACTTCTTTCTCATTCATATCTACAGGTATTTAAAGCTAAGCAGAGCCACACTCATAACTCCTAAAACATACCGTCTTACTGAACCTCTTTAGCTTCTCCACAGAAAACTCATATCGCCCTCCAAGCTGTCACCAGCTCATGTACAGCATAAGCTACCAGCAGGGAGTGCTCATACACTGTGCAGCCTCCAATCTTGTCTCTTTGAGCAGCCCTCCTCCTCTGGGGAACCCACCCATAGTGGTTCCTGTAAAGTGGACCCAGACCCATCTACATACAGAGCCTGACTGGAGTCTATACTAAGAGGCTTGCTTATCCCCTGGTCCCCAGGGTTCTGCTTTGTTGGTGACACAGGATATCAGCACTTGGGACAATGACACAGTTGCCTTAATACTGTCCCCTTATTCCAACAGCTGAGCTTCTCTTGTTCACCAAGGTGTCAGGTGCCTTGCATTCCATTTAGGTTCTCTGAGTGTATTAGGGACATTGATAGTGTCTGGTGTGGTTTAAATATTCCATTCTCTGGCTTATGTTCTGACTGATGCCACGAGTGCTTTTATTTTCAAAAGTCTTCTCTAAAACGGTTATCATTGTTCAGACGTGAGAACCAAATTCCTTGCCAACATCATGGTGGGTCATAACTTTCTTTATTACTTGGAAAATTGACCACAAAGCTGTCTCCCAGGTGAACTATTTTGAGCTTATCCAAGTATCTCCTGCTGTAATCAATACCTCTGCTTTATGGACCTCCTACCTCAGAAGACAGGTGGGTGGGAAGCGTAAGCAGAGGGCCCTTTGTAGAATTCATGATACTGTCCCTGGAAAAGGAAGTGAGGAAAGATTGAAGCAGTAATTCAAAGTCCCTGAAAGAAAATATGTGAATGAAAATTTGAATTTTAAATGGAGTTTTACCTTTTGTTTCTTTTTAAAAGTTAATGCGATTTCCATAATGATTTTGTGTTTTCTTTCTTAATAGAACTTAAATGGCAGAGAAATGATATGTTGTATTTAATTCAGAAAAAATAAAAATCTTTTTATGGGAACTCTTTTTAAAGTGCATTAGAGAATAGATGGGAGAGAGGGAGGGAGATGGAGGGAGAGAGAGCTATGTTCTCTTCCTATTCAGAGAAAGAACTCACTAGTGTAGTGTATGTGTGTACTTGTTTTACTGTGCATATACCTATTTGGTTATTTTAGCAAAGAGAAAAAAGAAGAGAAGAAATACCTCCTACACTGAATAATGCCTTCACACTCACAGAACTTTAGAACAAGAACGAGTTTTTATCTGGATGACTTTATGTCTCACTCCCACTTAGGGTGTGCTCATAGATGTTAAGGCCCAAAGATCCTTAATAAAGTGAACCATACACACAAGATAATGAGCAAAACAGGGCCCCAAACAAGATCTAAATTGTAGTCTAGGCAATCACCCTCAGAGATTATGTATTTTTACAGGTTTATTTTCAGCAAAAAGTTTCCTTTTAGTTATATGCATGATTGTGCTTAAATGGAACAGGACATTTGTTAGTGTGATAACTGGGACTTTATACAAGCTGTGCTACGTAAGGAACATACATGAGCAATCTGAACATCTTTATTTCAAAGTTCTACTTTCTCTGCGTAGTGTAAAAAAAAAAAAAAACTTTGTTATTTCCATTAACTCCCCCCAACACTTTAGTAGAGTTCACAGAAGCACTATTCCCATCTTATACCTGGAAACAGATTCCAAATGGGTATTTTTAATAACTAAAAATAACTATTCACCTTAAGTAGGCCATAGTCTCCTGTTCTTGGAGATTTAAAAAAAAATCAGACTAATGGAAATCTATTTTATATCTCCACTTTTAGCCATGTTTGAGTTGATCTTTGTAATTGCTAGTTTTGGCAAAACACTGATTAAGTCAAAACATGAGTATTTTTGTTTGTTTGAATTCCCTGTGTTTAACAGAAAATAAATGAAATGTGCATTTACCTTTTTGCAGTTACGATAAGTATACACTCATTATTTATGCAAAACTTATTTTTTAGGGTTTTTTTGTTGTTATTGTCGTTGTTTCATTTCTGGTTTCGCATCTCCAAACATCTGTCCTGTAGCTGGTGATGAGAGTAGCAGTAGTAGCTGGCAGTTTTCCTCCACGTTGTGAGAGAAAGAGAATTGGCTGAAATAAAACCTTGCTTTCCATATGGTCGGCTTGCAGTGCAGCGTTGAAAAAGGTATTGTGTTTTGTTTTCTGAAAGCAAAGGTGAAACTTGTGAGCAAATAGCAGTACTGGTGCCCAATCACCTGTTGATTCATATCAGAAAAGCACTTGGCAAGGCACCTCTCTTCATCTGCTGGGAAACCTAGATGGAGGCCTTTGTTTGTAGGGAGCATTGGTCTGTATCAGAAGCATATGCTTCTGGTCACTCACTTAAGAAAGCCTAAGATTCTCCATGTGGATAGAAATAAATGGAAAATTTTGCTCATGATTCAGTGATGTGGTTACTGTATAAAGTGCTTGTTAATTGGTGGAGTATTGGCTGCCATTGAGAGAAACAGAGAGAAGGTGATACTTTTTCTTCACGTCCATTTGGGTTTGGGAAGACAGTTTTCTCAGAGTTACACTTTTGTAATGTAAAGTATTTCAAATACATAATATTAAAAAGAGTGATCTGAAATACAGGAATCCAGAACCCAGGTTATAAAACTCTTAATAATTTCTAATTTTTGTTTCTGAACTTGTTTCTATGTCCTTAGTCTGTTACTAATTACAGACAAGTAAACATCTCAGCTTGTCGTATCTATATATGTGGCAGGACCTAATCCACAGTAAGCCCCATTCACGGAGTCCAGGAAGTGCTCTTGCCCCCAGTAGTGTCCCCATGGCTTTAGCAAATGCCTAAGGCAAGCAGAACTCTTCTGCGTCCTATTAGCATGACTTAGCTTTCTGTAAGTCATACATAACAGCTTCTATAAATGAATTTTTCTGTATTTTTTCACTAAACTTTACTAAACAATGTTTCCAATGTTTCCCATTGACAAATAAGTTCACATTTTTATGTATGTTTGTAAATATGGAAATCTTTAAACTTAAGAAAATGCGTGTCAAAGCTTACCAGGCAGTATAAAATGCTCTTCAGAAAGTGCTAGTGCCTGTTGATACTGTCCATAGCAAGCTCAGAGACTTCTTTAAAAGGTCTCTTACCAGTAGGGACTTGAACAACATCTCCTTAGTCTCACTTTCTTTATCAGCCTTGGCATTTCCTCTGTGTGCGGCCTGTCTGTATCCTATGCTCATTTCTCTAGAAGGCCGTTCATCTGGCTGTTGTCAACTGTAGTGAACTCTCTGTTGTCATGAACTTGGTGGTGTTGCAATAGTGGTGTCCAGATCTTTGTTCCTTTGACTCGCAAAGATTGCAGTTATCTTTATCCAATTTGCAGTTCATCTTTTATGGCCGTAGAAACGTTTCTAACTTCTCATTTTGATATCGTTATTCTTAGTGGTATTTTCCTTTGTATTTGTTCTCTGTGTCCCCTAAGACATCCTTCCTGTCTATAGCCAGTGTAAAGAAAACACCCTGCTTTCTTCTACCACCTTGTTCTTTTTTGTGTTGCTTTTCAGAACAGGTCTTTTTCTGGAGGTCTCCACCTGAGATTTTCCTGCCTAGGCACCCCAAGTGCTATAATTACATGCATTTAAGTCCTTACCCAGCCTTTGCTCTAACCGTTTTAAAGTTTTTCTTTTTTATATTTAGATTGTTAACTTCCAAGAACTCTTTTTGTGTCTGATATATTACATGTACCCTAGTTTATTCTGTTTTCATGTGCATGATTCAGTAATCTCAACATCATTAAATAAGATAGTCTTGTATGATGCGACTATTTAATCTCATCTTTCACCAACACCACGTTTGTTCTTAGGCTCTTTTTTTTCCAGTGTACTTTTTCTATCACTGGTCAAATAAGGCAGTGACTGATTCCTCATGATGTGGTGATATTCTTGCTCCTTAATGCGAATTCTGGGGCTAGTAAAATTTGTCACTGCTCGTGCTGAATTTATTTATAATTACACTAATTTCAGAAAATAGCCTACAAGATCATGGCCATTTTGTGTGTTTGTGTCAATTATATATGTCCCTATATTTATTTAGATCTTCCTTTATGTTGTTAGTAACAATTTATTAATTTTCACATAAAAGTATATAGCCTATTATATTTAATTTTTAACATCTGACAGGGTTTGTTCATTATTCTAGACAGAATCAATTTTCCATCTCATTGTTTATTTGTTATTATTAGTACATATTTAACAAGCTTGCCAAATCTCCTTTTATTTCAAATAACTGATAATTCTTTTAAGTTTCCTACATTACCATATATATCATCAATAAATAATGATGCTTTCTTATAAATTCTAAAACATTCAATTTTCTTTTCTTGTCATATTACATTACAAAACTTCTATTTGGTATCAAACAGAATTAGGTTGGGAATGTATCATATTTCTTGCTTTGGTAACATATTTTGAAAATACGATGTTTGCATGGGATTTTGAGAAGTATTACTTTGTTACAAATGCTTCCATCATTTATAGTTTGCTAAGGAAGTTTAAATCAGCAATAGTTAAACTTCTCTAATTCACTTTTTGAAACAATAATATGAAAGTTCCTTTTAATGTGTTAATATTTTATATGATGTTGATAAATTATCTTATTTTAAACTGCATTTCTGGAAAATTTCTACTTAACATATTTTTGAAGGTTAAAAATTTTATACTTAAATACAATGTATTTTTATCATACATATCCCTCACCATGCCTCCTGTTCCTACCACACCACTCCCAATTTCTTGTTCTCTTCTTACATCTTTAATGACATACTGAGTCCAATTAGCTTCCCCTGTGCACATGTTGTGGAGCCATCCCTTACAGCCTAGGCAACATAGCCTGAGTCTGAAGACAACAGACTCATCCTCCCACGGCAACTATGGTTGCAGCCATACCACCTTTAATGTTCCCAAACATTAATCTGTCAACACATTTTTAAATGATAATGTTTTAAGATTGCATATGAAATATTGGATTTATTTTGGAATTCTCGTCATTTTTGGTCTCTATCTCTATTCCCTCCTATCTCCCTCTTCTTTCCTCTCCCTGTTCAATAACCTCTCTTCTCTTTCACATATATTTTATTACATTTCTTTTTCCTAAGGTGATTTCTTTTCCTATGATGATCTCTTTTTTTTCTAGTTTCATGCAAACACACACACCCACACATCCATTTTTTTCTCTTGTTACACAATGTTGATATATAGCCCAGCTGGCCTGGAACTTGCTAGGTCTGTGCTCTTCCTCCTAAAGTCCATGCCTACAGTCATACTGCACCATGTCTGGCCTGCTCTCTGTGGGTGTCGGAAAAATGTTGTCACTCGATTCTTTTCTCATTGTTGGTAATCTGCTCTTTCTATCTGGAAGCTATAAGGAGCTCTGTGTTTTGTAGTTTCTCTCAAATGTCAGTAATAACAGATTGATTTCAAATTTCCTGAAGATTTTCTCTTTCAACTGATCATTTCATTACTATTATCTCCATTTTCTTCTATAATTTTTACAATACCTGTGCATGCTCTGGGTCAATTTACCTTATTTTAACTGCTGTTTTTACTTTTCTGTGATTTATTTTCCAAATGAATTCCTTAAAATTACCTTTCAGGTCATTTAATTTTTCCTTTAAAATTGCACTTTCTTAAGTTATCCAAACTAATGCATTTTATCATGAATGAATGTGCTTCAAGTTCTTAATATTTTGATTTTCGAATTAGTCACTTATTCATGTCTTTTCTTTGTTTTTATTTAATGCTTTACTATTTCCTTATACGTTCTACTACATTATATTTAACACCTCAGCATATTTATGTAAAACTCATTGCTATACTGTTTTTTACAATAAAATTCATCTGAACTCAAGATAATTGATTTTATTGGCTGTTCTCTTTGGTGTTAGCTTTCTTTTTTTTTTTGTAATTTTATTAAATTATAAAAGTTTCCATTTCCGCCCCTCCTCCCACCACCCTCCCACTACCCCCACTCCCTCTCTTCCTCCCTCTCCATCCCTAAGAGCAGTCAGGGTTTCCTGCCCAGTGGGAAGTTCAAGTTCCTCCCCTCTCCCTCCAGGTCCAGAAAGGTGAGTGTCCAGACGGACTGGATCCGCAAAATCCAGTATATGCAGAGGAAACAAGTCCCAGTGCCATTGTCAATGGCTTTTCAGAAAGACTCTGGCCAGCCACATTCAGAGAATCCGGCCACATTCAGAGAATCTGGTTGGATTGCATCCTCGTTCAGTCCCAGTTCAACTGGCCTTGGTAAACTCTCATTAGATCCGTCCCCTTGTATCAGTGGGTGATCACATCCCTCGCAGTCCTTATTTCATTTTTCATTTTCTTCCTCCTTCTGCTCCTCATTTGGACCTTGGGGGGCTCAGTCCAGTGCTCCAATGTGGGTCTCCATCTGTATCGCCATCCATCGTGGGATGAAGGATCTCTCTGATCTTGCCGTCTTTGCTCATGTTCCCTTTCCTTCTGCTTCTCGTTTCGACCTAGGGAGTTAAGTCCAGTGTTATGATGTGGGTCTCTGTCTCTGTCTCCATCCATTGCCAGATGAAGGTTCTATGGTGATAAGCAAAATATTCATCAGTATGGTTATGGGCCTAGGCCATTTCAGGCACCCTCTCTTCTGTCCAGAGAACAATCTGGGGATTTCCTTGGACCTGTGATCCCATTTATAATCAAGTCTCCTGTAAACCCTAAGATGACTCCCTTAGTTGAAATATATTCTTCCCTGATCTCATATCCATCCTTCCTCCCTCCCCCCATCCCAGTCCACCTAGCTTTCCCCATTCCTCCCCTACTCCCTTCTCTCTAACCCTCTCCCCTTCCAACAACCATCCCACCCCCCCATGCACCCGAGGTTACCTGGGACTCTTGTCTATTTCCAATCTCCAGGCAGATAATTACATGATTTTCATCGAGTTCACCTTCTTATTTAGCTTCTCTAGGATCACGAATAATAGGCTCAAAGACCTTTATTATGTTTAGAATCCACATATGAGTGAATACATACCATATTCCTCTTTTTGGGTCTGGCTTACCTCACTCAGTAAAGCGTTTTCTATTTCCATCCATTTGCATGCAAAATTCAAGATGTCATTGTTTTTTACCGCTGAGTAGAACTCTAATGTGTATATGTTCCACACCTTTTTTAACCATTCTTCTATTGAGGGGCACCTAGGTTGCTTCCAGGTTCTGGCTATTACAAATAGTGCTGCTATGAACATAGTTGAACAAATGCTTTTATAGTATGATAGGGCATCTCTTGGGTATATTCCCAAGAGTGGAATTGCTGGGTCCTGAGGGAGGTTGACTCCCAGTTTCCTGAGAAAAACCGCCACACTGATTTCCACAATGGCTGCACAAGTTTGCATTCCCACCAACAATGGATAAGTGTTCCCCTCATTTTACATCCTCTCCAGCATAGGCTATCGTTGGTGTTTTTGAGTTTGGCTATTCTGACAGGTGTAAGATGATATCTCAAAGTTGTTTTGATTTGCATTTCCCTGATCGCTAAGGAGGTTGAGCATGACCTTAAGTGCCTTTTGGCCATTCGGAGTTCATCTGTTGTGAATTCTCTGTTCAGTTCAGTACCCCATTTTTTAAATTGGGTTAATTAGAGTTTTAGTGTCTAGTTTCTTGAGTTCTTTGTATATTTTGGAGATCAGACCTTTGTCTGATGAGGGATTTGTGAAGATCTTCTCCCAGTAGGAAGGTAGCCTTTTGGTCTTACTGATAGTGTCCTTTCCTTTACAGAAGCTTCTCAGTTTCAGTAGGTCCCATTTATTCATTGCTTCTCTTATTGTCTGTGCTGCTGGGGTTCTGCTTAGGAACTGGTCTCCTGTGCCTATATCTTGTAGATTACTTCCCACTTTCTCTTCTATCAGGTTCAAAGTGGTCAGATTAATGTTGATGTCTTTAATCCATTTGGACCTGAGTTTTGTGCATGGTGATGGATATGGATCTATTTTCATTCTTCTACAGGTTGACATCCAGTTATGCCAGCACCATTTGTTAAAGATGCTTTCCTTCTTCCATTGTATGCCTTTAGCTCCCTTGTCAAATATCAGGTGTTCCTACGTTTGTGGGTTAATACCCGGGTCTTCTATTCGATTCCATAGGTCGACTTCTCTGTTGTTATGCCAGTACCAAGCTGTTTTCAATACTGTTGCTCTGTAATAGAGTTTGAAGTCAGGGATGGTAATGCCTCCAGAAGTTCCTTTATTGTATAAGATTGTTTTGGCTATCCTGGGTTTTTTGTTTTGCCATATAAACTTGATTATTGTTCTCTCAAGGTCTGTGAAGAAGTTTGATGGAATTTTGATGGGAATTGCGTTGAATCTATAGATTGCTTTTGGTAGAATTGCCATTTTTACTATGTTGATTCTCCCAATCCAAGAACAGGGGAGGTCTTTCCATTTTCTGGTATCCTCCTCAATTTCTTTTTTCAAGGACTTAAAGTTCTTGTCAAATAGGTCTTTCACTTCCTTGGTTAGAGTTACCCCAAGATATTTTATGCTATTTGTGGCTATCATGAAAGGTGATGTTTCTCTGATTTCCCTCTCTGCTTCTTTATCCTTTGTGTATAGGAGGGCAACCGATTTTTTGGAGTTGATCTTGTATCCTGCCACATTACTAAAGGTGTTTATCAATTGTAGAAGTTCTTTTGTAGAGTTTTTGGGGTCGCTTATGTACACTATCATATCGTCTGCAAATAACGAAAGTTTCACTTCATCCTTTCCAATTCGAATCCTCTTGATCCCCTTATGTTGTCGTATTGCTATTGCTAGAACTTCAAGCACTATATTGAAGAGGTATGGAGAGAGTGGACAGCCTTGTCGTGTTCCTGATTTTAGTGGAATGGCTTTGAGTTTCTCTCCATTCAATTTGATGTTAGCTGTCGGCTTACTATATATTGCTTTTATTATATTTAGGTATGATCCTCATATACCCAATCTCTCCAACACCTTTATCATAAAGGGGTGTTGAATTTTGTCAAATGCTTTTTCAGCATCCAATGAAATGATCATATGGTTTTTTTCTTTCAGTTTATTTATATGATGGATTACATTGATAGATTTGCGTATGTTGAACCAGCCCTGCATTTCTGGGATGAAGTGCACTTGATCATAATGGATAATTTTTCTAATGTATTCTTGGATTCGGTTTGCCAGTATTTTATTGAGTATTTTTGCGTCAATGTTCATGAGTGAGATTGGTCTGTAATTCTCTTTCTTGGTTGTGTCTTTGTGTGGTTTTGGTATCAGGGTAACTGTAGCTTCATAAAAAGAGTTTGGCAATGATTCTTCTGTTTCTATATTGTGAAATACATTAAGGAGTATAAGTATTAGCTCTTCCTGGAAGTTCTGGTAGAATTCTGCATTGAAACCATCTGGTCCTGGGCTTTTTTTGGTGGGGAGGTTTTTGAAAACAGTTTCTAATTCTTCGCGACTAACAGGTCTATTTAGATTGTTCAATTGCTCTTGATTTAACTTTGGTAAATGGTATTTATCTAAAATCCAATCCATTCCTTGTACATTTTCCAACTTTGTGGAATTTAAACTCTCGTAGTAAGATCTAATGATTCTCTGAATTTCCACTGTGTCTGTTGTTATGTCTCCCTTTTCATTTCTGATCTTATTAATTTGAGTGTTCTCTCTCTGCCGTTTGATTAGTTTGGCGAGGGGTTTGTCAATCTTGTTGATTTTCTCCAAGAACCAACTTTTTGTTTCGTTGATTTTTTGGATTGTTTTCTGTATTTCTATTTTGTTGATTTCAGCCCTCAGTTTGATTATTTCCAATCTTCTACTCCTCCTGGGAGAGTCTGCTTCTTTTTTTTCCAGAGCTTTTAGGTGTGCTGTTAAGTCTCCAATATATGCTTTCTCCGTTTTCTTTAATTGGGCACTTAGTGCTATGAACTTTCCTCTTAGAACTGCTTTCATTGTGTCCCATAGGTTTGAGTATGTTGTTTCTTTATTTTCATTAAATTCAAGGAAGACTTTAATTTCTTTCTTTATTTCTTCCTTGACCCAAGGATGATTCAGTAGTTGACTGTTCAACTTCCACGCATTTGTAGGCTTTCTGGAATTCGAATTGTTATTGAATTCTAAGTTTATTTTCGTGGTGATCCGACAAGACACAGGTGATTACTAGTATTTTTTTGTATCTGTGTAAGTTTGCTTTGTTACCAAGTATGTGGTCAATTTTCGAGAAGGTTCCATGAGCTGCAGAGAAGAAGGTATATTCTTTCCTTTTTGGGTAGAGTGTTCTATAGATATCTGTTAAGTCCATTTGATTCATTACCTCTAGCAATTCTCTTATTTCTCTGATGAGTTTCTGTTTGATTGATCTGTCCATTGGTGAGAGAGGTGTGTTGAAGTCTCCTACTATTAGTGTGTGTGGTTTGATGACTGCCTTGAGTTCTAAAAGATTTTCTTTTATATAAGTGGGTGCTTTTATATTAGGGGCGTAGATATTCAGGACTGAGACTTTCTCCTGATTAATTGTTCCTGTTATGAGTATGAAATGTCCATCTCCATCTCTTCTGATTGCTTTTAGTTTGAAGTCAATTTTGTTAGATATTAGAATGGCCACACCAGCTTGCTTGAAAAACCTTTTTCCAACCCTTTATTCTGAGTAGATGTCTGTCTCTGTGGTTGAGGTGTGTTTCTTGTAAACAGCAGAATGTTCGATCCTGTTTTCTTATCCAGTCTCTAAGTCTGTGCCTTTTTATAGGTGAGTTGAGTCCATTAATATTAAGTGATATTAATGACCAGTGGTCGTTGATTCCGTTTATTATTTGTGTGTGTGTGTGTGTGTGTGTGTGTGTGTGTGTGTGTGTAGTAGAGTTTGTGTGTTTCTCTTCTTTGAGTTGTGGTTGTGAAGGGTCGCTAGATGTCTGGGTTATTGTAGGCAGTGATGGCAATGTTGGATTCCTTGGGTTGCGATTTTCCTTCTATTACTTTCTGTAGGGCTGGATTTGTGGCTACGAATTGTTTAAATTTATTTTTATCCTGGAATATTTTGTTTTCTCCATTGATAGTGAACGATAGCTTGGCTGGGTATAGTTGTCTGGGTTTGCATCCATGGTCTCTTAGTTTCTGCAGTACCTCTATCCAGGATCTTCTGGCTTTCATGGTTTCCATAGAGAAGTCTGGTGTAAGCCTGATAGGTTTACCTTTATAAGTCACTTGACCTTTTTCCTTTGCAGCTCTTAATATTCTTTCTTTAATCTGAATATTTTTTGTTTTAATTATTATATGGCGAGGGGATGGTTTTTTTTGATCCAGTCTATTCGGTGTTCTGTATGTTTCTTGAACCTTCATAGGAATATCGTTCTTTAGATTGGGAAAGTTTTCTTCTATAATTTTGTTAAATATTTTTTTCTGGGCCTTTGATCTGCAGTTCTTCTCCTTCTTCAATCCCTATTATTCTTAGATTTGGTTTTTTTTATTGTGTCCCAGATTTCCTGAATGTTTTGTGAAGAGAATTTGTTGGATTTGCCGTTTTCTTTGACCAGAGCATTTATTTTCTCTATGGTATCTTCAGAATCTGAGATTCGTTCTTCTATCTCTTGTATTCTTTTGGTTATGCTTGATTCTGTAGTCTCCATTCGTTTACCTAGGTTTTCCATATCCAGCCGGTTCTCGTTTTGTGTTTTCTTCATTGCCTCCATTTCAGTTTTCAATTCTTGGACTGTTTCCTTTACTTGTTTGATTGTTTTTTCTTGGTTTCTCAGGGTATCATTCACGGATTTACTTATTTCTTCAAACTTTTTGTTATATTTCTCATCCATTTCTATACTCATTTCTTCAAACTTTTTGTTATACTTCTTGTCCAATTCTTTAAGGGAGTTATTCATATCCTGTTTAAGGGACTCTATTGCCTTCATAATGGCACTTTTTTCCACTTCATCTGGGTTAGAGTGTTCAAGTCCTTCTGTTGTAGGGTCGTTGGGATCTGGTGTTTTCATGTTGTTTTTCAGATTTTTGGAGGAGGTCTTGCCATGGCGTCTGCCCATCTCTTTGTTCAAATGCTCTCTATTGGAACTTCTGGTAGTGGGTCAGGTTCCCTTGTTGGGCAGGGAGTTCACTGATAGAATGCCTACCTTTCCTCAGGTAGGCTATTGAAGCACAGGCACTCCCTCTTTCCAGGATGTGCCTACAGAGCAGGCCCAGTGTGCAAGGCAGCTGAGCTGGGGAAATTTTATGGCCCCAGTGGGAAGGGAGAAATATAGAAATTTGTACCTGGATGGAAGCTGGGGTGGCAGGCGGGAGAGCTTAGCAGGGTGGAACCAGCACTGCAGGTTGACCTGGGAGTCTATGTGGTCGGGGAAAGTCTGAGCTCCTCCTCGCCGGGCCCCTACCGCGGGCCTGAAGCAAACTCACCCCTCTGTTGGCCCTCTGGCTGGAGGCTGGGATGGCTGGCCGGGGCGCTAGCAGGATGGAGCCAGCAGAGTAGGGTTACCTGGGAGTCTATAGGGTCGGGGAAAGTCCGAGCTCCTCCTAGCAGGGCCCCTACCGCGGGCCCGAAGCAAACTCACCCCTCCGATGGCCCTCTGGATGGAAGCTGGGATGGCTGGCGGGGACGCTAGAAGGGTGGAGCCAGGTGTTAGCTTTCTTGATGCACTTTAGAATTTTGTCTTTAAGTTAATGCATATCATAGGCTTTTCTTTTTTCTTTTTCTTTCTGTTTTTCTTTTCTTCTTTCTTTGCCTCTTGTCTCTCCCTCCTTCTCTTTCTCTCTCTCCCTCCTTCTCCGTCCCCCTCTCTGTTTACAAATGCCTGCAAGGTGACTTTGCAGATAGCTCTGTCTGGGTCCTTGAGTTCCTGCTGCCCACACCCATCTTTAAAGGAATATTTTATTGTAAGGCTGTTTTATCATCTCCTCCTCCCAAGGGTTAAAGTCCTATTTGATAATTAGGTGACAATTGGACAAACACCTGGCACCTTCTTGGTGCAGTAATGCAGAATCAGGTCCACTTCCTGTGTGCGTCTTTTACTCCATCACTCCCAAGAGCTGAGCATCCTGCCATGTGTCTGTGCTTCTGAATTTCTTAGAACTGTTCTCATTCACTGATTTTATTTCAAAAGGTATAAGTAACCATCCTTTAAAAGCTATACTCCTTCTGTTTTCTTATATTATACTGAATGTTTTGTTGACAGTGCATCTTAGAAAATAATTGCTTTTAGTTTTATACCTACTTTTATGCATGTAAATATTAATTAATTTATATTTTACGTATTTATATTACTTTATCATTATTTATGATCTTATTTACATCTGCACTTATTTATTTGAAGTGCTATTGATAGAGCCAAGAGCTTCATACATCCTAAGCACTGTATCAGAAACTTAGTTCTCAAGCCAAGCAATATCATACCATTTGTATATGTGAACCGAAATGTTTAGATATGCTGGTGTGTGTATGCAGAGAACAGAGGTCAACAGCAAGCAACTGTTTCCATTGTTCTCCATCTTATTTATTGAGACAAGGTCTCACCTCTTTTTTATACATATCATTTAATAATGATATTGTAAATTACAATTGTTATTTAATACTAAGTTGTTCTTAGCATATATTCATATTTTTTCTCTATAGTTGTTATTCCCATTCTATATAGTAGGAAATTGAGACAAATAGGCTAAATAAACTGCACTTAAGAAAAAAAAATTAATTAGTAAACATAAATATTTGAATCCTGTTCTCCCTACTATAAAACAAGTATTCTTAAAATATTATGGTAAGATTTTGTTCTTAAATTTGTGAATATTTATTTTTAATAAATAACTTGAAATAAGTAATTTCTAGTTTTGTAAAGAATATATTTGGCCATACCTCAAAAAATTTGTTTCTTATTTCTGTTTGTCTGTGTTTTTATACCTCCTTGGTTCATTTTCTCTCTCTCTCTCTCTCTCTCTCTCTCTCTCTCTCTCACTCACTCTCTCTCTTGCTCTCTCTGTTTCTTTCCCTCTCTCTACCCCTCTCCCTCCTTCCATCCCTCCCTCCTTCCTTCTCTTTAACTATGACTAGTTTGTTTTTTTACTATCAGTCTATCAATTTTCTGATTTTTAAAACTAAATCTATTGTTCAAGTAAAAATTACTCTTATTTTTCCAAAAAAAAAAACCAAGACTGGTTTTTAGTTATCAAATTTGTTGAAGTTGTACACTACATGAAGTGAGAAATTTCAGATAATCTTCATTTCTCTTCTGTCCCTGATTCTCGTTGTTGCTGCTGCTGCTTCTGCTGCTACTGCTGCTGCTGCTGCTGTAGTACACTATTTCAGGAATATAATATTAATTTTTATTAGTGCATCAGTACAGAGATAAACAGAAAAGGTTAGGTCATGTATTTGGGATAGCAGAGAGCCTCTAATACAAGATAGGTGTTTAATATTTAGTGAGTATTGAATGAGTCGAGTTTGTTATGTTTATCTGTTCACAAAAAAAGAAAAAATAGATTAGATATCATTAGATTCTTCCTTTGCTGTAGACTCATTCTTTTCTTTAAAATTGAATTTTATAAGCTATCTTATCATCAGATAATTAATACTTTTTATTGTCATTTCTTTTGTTAAGCAAACACATGCTTTATGATTGACTCTTGTATAAGCAATGGCTAGAAGGTCATGTGCCCCTTGAACCTTGTCCCTTCATAACTTTTTACCTATTATCCCCTTTCTTCCTGTACCTTTGCCCCTTAAATAACAAATCTAGTTGGCAAATCCTGCTCTCAAATTAGTAACTGCTGTTAAGTTTTCTTGAATGTGAGGTAGTAATTAACTAGCAATAATTGTATCATATTAAATGGCTATTAGCCTGTGACCTTCTAAAATAGTTCATGTTGTTTACCGTTTAAAAGGAAGCATTTTAAAGTGTCTCTCATTTATTTTTAAGTCTAAGCCTTTAAAATCTCTAGATATACTCAATAGAAATGATACATGACTCTTCTTAGAAATAGGCCATTTCGTTGTTATTGCCTAGAATTTTAATAATGATCTGCAACACGCTACAATGAAACTACCTAACTTTTGTCATAGCAAAGCAGGTTACCTACAACAATGCATAATGGCAAGGGAAAAGCAAAGTATAACCGGGTCAGTTGTTGATGTGCAAATTTTATGGCAATTTTAATGACACGTTTCATTGATTTATAAGTACATATTATTTGTGTTGTTATAAGAACACTCAAACATTCTATGTGGCATAATTTTTAACAGTCTTTTAAACATTGCAACAGATAAACTGTCTTCCTAGCTGCTTCTATTCTTTACATTAGAAAAGTGATTTTTGTTACTCTCTAAAAGCCAATGAATTGGGACTCAGAACAGTTTCTAGTCTCAGTTCTGTCATTGAGCTCTCTGACTATGAGTAATTCTTTGAACTCCTTGGGTAATTTTCTCTTGACAAATGATGAGTGTTGGAAATGGCTCTAACATCTCTTATTACCTTATATGTTCTAGTGTTGTGTCTTGTGTTTTCCTGTGCATTATACATAGAAGTATCCACATGTAAAAACTTAACCTCATTTAAATTTCACGTAGCAATAACATAAGTTGGTCAAACAGACTCATGAGGAAATATCCAATAATGTGATGAACCTTCCTCATCACATTTAGCCAGTTAAAACTGGGAGCTACTGTAGGTACTTCATCAGGACAGCACTACTTTCAAAAGTGCTTTAGGGCATTGGAGTGCAAAATGAGATACAGAGTAAGAAACCTAGAACACAGGCTTGCCTGGCTTTCTGCCATGGTTCTGGATAAGATAAGAAGAGTTCCGAACACAGTGAAATAGTCAATAACAAATCAGAAGCAAAAGTTATAAAGATACTGAGATGCGTGTTGTTTCCAAAAATAACAACTAAGAACATTTTTTTAAAAAAACAAAGAAAATGAACATACAGATGTCTAGTCAACAAGACAAAGTATATAACTTACTTTAAGGCTTGACTTATTTTAAAAAGTAAATCTCCATATTGGTAAGTGTACAGCAAAGCAGATGTTCATATAGTGATAGTAAGCTAGTGACAAAAGCTCTGTAGGATAATATGACTCATTACAAGAACCTTTGATCAGAAATACCTCTTCTGACTCTTCAGTCTTCCATCAGTCTAGCCATTTGTCAGAATAGACTCTCAGACCCAGATCTGTGCACAAGGTATCAGATAATGGCATACAAAAGAAAGAGAAACATAATCTTAAATATTCAAAATCTAAAGAATCATTACATAAGTAATGGAAAGTTCACATACAGTTTGCATATCAAATAGATATTTGTTATATTGTGTTTAAAGATGTTTTAATAATTTTAAACTGGGGAATTCTTATGATGTAATGTAACTGAAAGTACTCATTCCCAAAGAGACAAACTTGTATATACAGTCTGTCCCAACTTACAAAATAAAAGTCTCTTTTTAGGATAGAGGGGAATACATTCAATTGGGAAGAGCAGTTACTTTTGTATGGTGGAATTAAGTGATATTTCATTTGTTCTTTTTCTTCAACTTTCCAAATGTTCCAAAAAATATAGTAAAGATGTGAAAAATAAGAGTTTTAAGCAAATAATCTAAATAATGAATCACAAATCTGATAATTTAAAGAAAAAATACATGTCTAATTCCAGTTATTCATCTTCTGAAATGTATATCAGCCTCCACTTTGAAATTCTTCTTGTTTATTTGGAGGTGGGGGTGGTACACAAGTGTGCATTCACCCTGGGGCACAAGAGTCCCTTCTCTCCTTATATTTACCATGTAGGTTCCCTTGGTATCAAGCACCTTTACCAACTGACCCATCTGGTGGGCCCCTACTATAATATTTCAAAGCTTAATTTTCTAGATAACCTCATTGTCCTCGGTAACTTATGCATTTAATGTGCCCAATTTACATGCATAAAATTATCTTCTCTTACACAAAGAAAGTACATAGCCTAGATTACTCAGTGTGTCTCCTATTGTCCTCAACTTCTATATTTCTCATATGATATAAAAAAGTTTTAACCTAATAATAGCATTTTGAGTAATTGAAACAGATGAAAATGAAATAAAAGATAGTCAGTATGTCACTGTAGAATAATTTTATTGGGTAGAATAAAGTACTGCTGATAAATTTATTAGGCACACTCTTCAAGAATAGACTCTCGGCTGACTGCTCTCTATAAAAATGAATAAACATAACAACTTGGTTGGCTCTGTACCCAGAAATTTGGCCGGAAAAGAAACCCAGTTGGAAAGAATGAACCAGATAAAGTTTTATCAGTTGAAAATACACAAGAAACTTAGTCTCCCTCTTTTATAACAAAATTGCATAATTAAAAATGCCATGATCTTTAAAATCTGAATCCCTTACACTAGCCAATGACAAAGTACTAAAATATCTAAGTTTCCAGAGCTCACCCTCCTTCCCTTCTGCCTGGAAAATGAGCCACTCTTTCTCCCTCAGGCCTCCCCTGGCCACTGAAGTTGACTCAGGACCATTTTCACCAAACTCAACCTATTTTTAAAACTATAAATCTAGGGAAGGCAGAGACTGTGTCTTTTGCCTCAAGTTCAGACAAACTACATGATTAGAGAGTAGACTGATGAAGGATTAACACTGTCGTTTTGATGATCTCAGTGCCAATAAATAATCTAAGAATAAAATCACTGTATACAGCCTTGAACCGTGACTAACTTGAATGTTTAGGCCATTGCTTTCAGTTAGATGATAGTAAGTTAGGAACATCTTTATAAGTGAACGTCAAAAGAACATATTTTTTTGCAAAGTTGTGGGTAAAAGTAGTATAGTTCTTAAGAGCTTTTATAATTTTAATATAGTAACTTCTGGGCATCACAAGTTTTTAATTGTCGTGGTGCTCAGAGGGTACTAAATACCTCTGAATCTCAAGTTTCTCATTTGAAAGATGGGAACAATAATTATCCTATCTCACAGCTGTTACTGTGGCTATCAGATGAGGTAGTGCTTATCAAAGCTTAAACCTTGGCCAAACCATTGACCCCTAAGCCAGAATGTAGTGGCACATGCATCTTGACTACTGGAACTGAGCATCTGAACATACAAGCAGGGCTCTTACTTGACACACTCAGGGTGGAAGTGCAAAAGGTAGTATGTTTCAGGATACCTGGAGACTTTTGAACCCCAAAGATGTTAGTTGGTTTGCTCCAAGGTGAGACCATGAAACATGTTCCCCTCCGCAGTTCTGATCCAGATGGCCAATAGCCAAGTTCCAAGAAACGTTGGCATCATATATAATTCCATTCCAACTTTGATCACAGATCAACTCCAGCCACATGACAGCTTCCTAAGAATTTGCCCTGCTCATTGTTATTTGGTTTTGCTAGAAAAACATTGCTGCCTCACCTTTCCGCTCCACCCTCCTAAAGACAGGAGAGAAGAATAGGGAAGACAGGGTCAATTGAGAAAACTGAGTGGCTATGGCAAATTATCAGGTGTTTTATACTATTTGGACTAATGATCTGCATTCATCCAAGCTGACTTGAGAGGACAGTTGAACCTTACAATAGTTCTCACATAGCTGGGAAGGCTGGCTATGGTAAAGTCTGTCTCTGTTTTTTATGGAATTGCTATCTATAGAACTGAGATGAATAAGCACAATTGCAGTGCAAAGTGTTAAACGCATGCTTCGATTTAGTCAATGTATTTGCACGTTAAAGTAATTAGGGTGTATTTAAGAGCATTCTGCTTGCAATACTTTGTTCTCCATTTCCTACAAATCAAATTAGTGAGGGGTAGATTTGATTTTTTACATCATTTTGAAAATATTTTCTTTTTCTTTTTTTAAATTTCCTAGTATTACATTTTTACAAAGTTCAAAACACAACCAACTGTGACTAAATTCATAAAAACAAAACAAAAAATCCAAAGGACAAGAAAATGAAAAACAGCACCAAATTATATGCAGTAGAGCAATGTTGATCATACCTCACAAATATAACTGTAATAATATACCTTATCCATGTCTGATCAATTAATAACAAATATTTAGGTTGCAAATAGCTCTTTTACATTGAACGAGAACCTCAAATTTAATTATTCATCTCAATGCATATAAGTATGAAAAGAAAGCCAGGTCTGCTTTGAAAATTCTAGCCATCTCCTGTTTTCACTGTACTGTATGCAGTGCCAGGAACGAATGTGAAGAAAGAGTAGAAAGGCTGTTTTCCTTGCTTGTTGAAAAAGCATTCAAGCAAGATTATTTATTTTTCAAATAAAATTAGATTTGTGGAGCTATCAAACAGTTATGGAACTGTGTAGCATAAACAAAGACAGATAAGTTAAAGCCCCAACTTAAATAGAGTTATCTTTGGTAAATTATTTTACCTCTCTGTGCCTTAGTTTTACCCCTGTAAAATGAGGGTGATGGTGTCTGTAATTGGAGTTGTGGCAGCATGTGATACTGTGTAATGCATGCTTAACAGGTGACAGCCATTAGTTCAGAATGTGGAGACTAATGAGACTACTCCGAGTTGTGCTTTCCAGAGGCTATTTTCATGGGTGGCAGATTCTAGGGTGAGAATTTACAGTATTCCTGAGGAAGCAGGGGTTGTTTTGCTATCATCTCTTCTCACCCCCAGATTGTTTTTCTTTGTTGAAAATTAAGAATTTCAAACAGTATTGGATGATATCCTTTATATTATTGAAGGGGTAAACCTCACCAATCCAATTTATTATCATATTATTCTATTGATGGTGAGCAGTACTTTGGACTGGCCAGATAAGTATATGTTCTATTATAATCTTAATACCAGTGGAGTCCTAGAAGAAGAAAATAAAGGAGAGAAAATAATGGACTTTTTCTCCCTTTAGGAAACAGAGATGGTGCCCTGTTTAAGCCTGTGTCCAATATAGAAAATGTTAATTGTTTGTTGACTGAATTAGGAGAACAAAATACTAAGAAAATATCTTTTCAACAGAAAGAAGCTACTAAAAACAGTATTCTATGCATATCATTACAGAGCACTCAGAACTTGCCTGTGTGCATGAATCTTCCCGTACCTTAGCCTGGTAAAATGGCAGCCATCTTTACTGAGAGCTACTCATTCTTAGTTGGAAATAGATAAACTAGAAGAGAAAGCTGACCTTTTACTCAGAAAGAGCCAAGTGATATCAGCTAGTAGAAACCATTGGATTTTCTAATCCCAGAGCCTCATTTCCCAGCTGAACAAACTAAATGATGCCAAAACACTGGGTGGCTAAGTTTGTTGGTACTTAGACTTAAGTTTCCTGATTCTGGTCCAGTTCATTTTAAAATGTGCCATGCTACATTTATGTTCCCCAACTGCCTGCCTCCTGGTGGTTTCCATATGCCCACAATGTTGGTTGCTCCTGTGAGGAAAGCCGTACAAGGGAGCATCTAGCAGTATCACTAATTAGAATCACCTCATGTATTATGGCATTCTCCATGCAGCCTAAAAGGTTACAACAAAGAGATGTTTTCATTCTTAAATTCAGAATTTCTCATTAAACATTAAAGAATATTGGGTTATCATTAATAGTTAACAACTGATGCAAGTTATTGCAGGTCCTTTTCAGTGAGCAGTAGATGGAATTAGAGGGGATGGAGAACAAAGAACATTTATCATTTAAAAAAAAAAACTGAAAGGAGAGCTCTGTTCTTGGACATTACACCAGGGAAGGCAAGGACAGGTACGATGTGGCAGTGGCGGCCAGAAGCCCCAGAAGCTTTTCTGTACCTTAGAAACCCGGATAGGACAAGAAGTAAACAAGTAGGAGGCGGTGGGAGTGGTGGAGTACTACAAGGAGACAGCCAGTTGATCTTTGGTACATTCTTTTCAGTCTTTCTAACTCCTTTGCTCAGTGACGAAGTCTTGTGCTCACATCGTCGTGCCCTGTTATATTACTACTATCGTGTCATTTCAAGAATTCCTTGAATCAAGTATTAATGACATCCGTGAGAAGCGAAACACAGTGTTTGGTAGGTAAACATCTTCCCTCCCACCCAAAGAGTTGGGCGAGGTGGGGTAGCGTTGATGGGCTGTTGATGGTGAGAACTGGCACACCAGGGATTTTTATAAGCGACTTTCCCATGCGCCACTGAATCTGTGCTTTAGACTTTACTTGTATACCAGCTGTGCATGCAAAATCTCATAATTATTCTTACTGTATTAAGCATTTTATAGCAATTTTAGCTCTAAAATGCTATGCAATAGTTTTTATGCAAGTGTACCAGACATGTAAGCTGTTCCAATGAAAACATTTCCTTTCTTTTAGACACATGGTTTTAGGTTTCCAAACTTAGCTTTTTGCATTGATGGAAGAATCTTTAAGACAGACACCAGGTTTTTTCTTTTCCTTGTCTCTTCTGGGGGGTTGCAGTGGGATGTGGGGTTAGGCGGTGGGGGAAGGGGGGGACAGTTGGATTGTCTTGCACATATTTTGCTCCTTCAAACAGCCTCATCAGGAAAGGGAGCATGTCACTGATTCTATAATGCTGGTGTTACAGTGTTGCTGTGAAGTACTCACTCTTCCACAGCCTGCCCCTGTCTGTGGAGAAAGGCACTAAGAGAAGAAGCAGATGATCTCTGCATCCTTCCAGGATACAGTGGCAAACAGTCAGGGAGAGCTTGGACGTAACCTCTGTGCAGAAGGCTGAGCCCTGTAACACTGCTGAGCATGCTGCTGAGCCCTGCAGTGGCAAGTGTTGGGCCTGAGCCCAAAGCTAGGATGGAGTTTGAACCCTTGGCATTCTGGCCCAGGGCCAAGTACTATCAATGGAACCCCACTGACACCTTTAGTTATTCTTCCTAGATTAGGATAGTAATTTACTTGTCTCTTTGATTTTAAGTGTCTGGTTTTGTTTCCAGATGCCTCCCAGCTCATCTGTATTCCAGGGGTTTCAAAAGACTTTAACCTCATTGGTTCTTTACTTTGTCAGTTCCATTTGGTGAACACAGGAGGAATATAGAGATTAGAGAGGGCAAGGGAGGGCCGTGTGTATGTGTGTGTGTGTGTGTGTGTGTGTGTGTGTGTGTGGTGTATGTGTGATGTAGGGCATGTGGGGGAAGGCTTGGTGAGGCTGCATTAGTAAATGAAAGGCATATTCACTGTCAGCATATCAGCTACTATACTAGAGCAATTTGGCTGGAATTCAGGTTTAAGAGGTGATGCGTAGGACAGTGTGGTAAAAATGCTATTCGACAGATTCATGTGGAAAAGCCCTCTAACCAACAGTAGTCTCAGTCTTTCTTAAATGATTGCAGTATAGGAAAGAGATGGAGAAACCATAGAAATTTTATCCTAAAGCCGGTAAGGTAACGACACTTGGATTTTAACATGCAATAGTCAGAAAAGGGATCTATGCATGGATGTCATTCCATGTTTACAAGGGCCTGTCTAACTGTTTATTGATTTTATTGCAGTTTTTCCCCAGGACCCTGTAGATGGATAATTGCTGGAAATGCCCATCATTATCACAACAACAAATACAACCATTGCACTAAGAAAAATATGCACATAGGTCCCTGCGAGCAAGCATCAAATGGCAAGGAGTAAAATCACACAATAACATGTGCAGCTATAACTCCAGGCAAACACACACACTCAACACCCTGTGTAGCCATTGCACTGAGAAAATACACACGGCTCCCTGTGCAGCCATCACACATCAGGAAAACACACACGACACCCCTATGCAACCATCACACCAAGCAAAAGCAGAGACATAAAATGCTAAGTCAATAGGAATGAACAGCTCATAAAAGCCTACTGGAATAGATCACATCACAGCCAGGTACATCTGTTCTCAGCACTAACCATTATCGTTAGCTTCAAATGCTTAAAATCACTGCGCATCCTCAGGTCTAGGGACAGATTATTCCAAGAAAATTCTGCTAAGTAGATTTGGCAATGCAGTGAAGGGGACCTCTACTACATTAAAGTGATGCATTTTGCATCTCAAAGGCTGTCAACTGTATTTAGAGGGATTGTGTGATTGAAGAACAATACTCTAGGACAGGATAGCAATTTTTCTGGCCCTTCTAAATCTGAAGGTGATTTTTACCCCAAGTTGAGCTAAGTGTGCAATTGAATTGGGTAGCTCTCAAACGGGGAGGCTAATAAAAGCGGAATTGAAACTAGCTTTCAAGTTGTGCTGCAAAGGAAGCCACTGCATCCCGTTTTAAGCTGGAACTCTAAGGTGGAATGTCCTATGAAAGGTCTTCGTAAGGTCAGACTTCAAGCCATCAACCAGAACTAAATAAGTCGTAACTACTGTCCTTGCTTCACAGGACTACGTGCCCCTCAGGGGGAAGAAAGGAACCACCTACTTCTTCTTTTGCCAGTGCCTTCTCTTTATCCTCTTGCCTTGGTCTGTAATGTTTTCCAAACTCTGTGACACAAGGGTCACCACACAGCAAGGGAAACGCTGCATGTCCTGAAGACTAGCCCAAAAGAACTGGGGAGGAAGGGTTTCAAGTTTGCAGTTCTGTATTTCAATCACGGTAGCGTTTCGTGTTTCTGTGGACTGAGTTTCTACTGAGAAGTTTCAAACTAGCTTGTTAAGAATGATTTACACCATAATTCTAGGAAAAACAAATGTGAGTGACTGAGATTTGAAAGGAAAGAGTAGGGGGAAGTGCCAGACCAAACAAATCCTAAGTAAATAGGGTGGCTTTTCAGGGGTGGCATTGGGAGTTTTGCTTGTTTCCTTACTTAAAAAAAAAAAGTGAAAATAGATTGTTAGTAATCACATCTTTTACCTATGAAGAACCATGGCAAAGGACAGCAATTGCTTTATTGGCTCCATGCAAGAGCAGATTTCCAGGAAGACAGGTGTTTCCCTAAATTCACATGACAACATCTTAATGAGAATGAACAGAACTGAAAATGAGAACTAAGAATTCTACTTTTATTTTTTTCCAAATGTGGCAGAGAGGGTTTTGTTAGGGTGAGAGAGAAGCATTTTCCATAAAACAATGCCCCAGTGACATGAGGTAATTACATGGTGACTGGGACACACCGCGTGGTTTACTGGTGAAATTGCATGATACCTACGTGAGGACTGTAGTGACACTAGCTATCGCTAGCGCATTATCTCCTGATAACTATATAATTAGTTTGTGTCATCAAAGCCCCTAAACGTATGCCTGTTCCAGCTACTCTGGTAGGAAAAAAAAAAATAAACTTTTTTGCAAAGGGAAAAAAAGCTAATGAAGAAAGTTGCCAAGAACAGATATTTTGTAATCTGTGCTAAATCTCTGCTGGAAAACATGAACAGTAATGAAGCTGAGAAGACAGTAAAAGAAATTCGGGGCAAGGTGCCAGACGCCCAGACGGAAGGAGAATGTGGACCAAAAGATTGCGACAATCGGGTAATTATGGTTTATGAATCTCAGCTTTAATCTGTAGTTCAGTGAGTCCTGATTAAATATCTGTTAAACACAATTAAAGTTTGTTTTTGTATTTCACCGTCTTGATCAGAATAATTAGAGACTGCGTGTTTCATGTCAAAAGTAGCAAGAGGAATTTTAGTGAATGAACATCGTTTTTAAAAGCCATTTGTAGCACCAGCTGTTGGCATTATTTTATATTTTAGTGTTATCAGCATAAAGATGGCCCTCTGGATGCTGAACGGTTTCCAGCAGGACAAGGATGGTGTGCAGTTGTGATGGGCCTATACTGGTGAAACACGCATGCCTAAGGGCTTGCGTTCTCTGCCAACAATGCAGGGGAGATGGAAACCAGAGAAGGGTTCAGGTGAGAGGAGAGGGGAGGCAAGCTAGGCACTAAGCAAGGGAACTTCTTGTGGGGTAGTAGTCATTTGCATCCGCATCCATGGTCAAGGTGGCTTGTTGAGATAGCTTGTATATTGTGGCTGAAGGAAAGACTCAGGAAAGGTATGTTGGAGAAACACTAGTACTCTTTTCTGCCCTTGGCTAGAGATATGAGTCTAGCTCCTCGAGTTGATAGAGAAAGATACAGAAAGCATTTACCATATTAATTCTTTGTGGGAAAAACTGTGAATTCTGCAAGAAGACCATGTTTAAATATAAATAGGATTAAGTAAAACTAGGTAAAAGGGTAAAAGAGAGGTATACAAACCAAAGCTAAAAGTAAGATTCCCACGTTCTTGTGCCAATAGAGAGGCTAGTGAGTTATAAGTCACCATCTCTTTAAATACTTTGAGGACACCTTAAAAATATCTGTATAGCTTACCATGGTATGAACTTAAAGAACTGATAAGATATTATCCAATTTTTTATTTGAGATTTGGGTACCTAGAATATTTTCATTCCTGTTGTAGATCAATGACCTCCAGAGAAATGTATACATTAATCTTAAGAACCTATGAATATGTTGTCTGACATGACTAAGGAACATTGCGCAGACATGATTAAAGGTTTGAAAATTATCCCAGATTATCTGGGTAAGCCACAGAGGTCCTTAAAGTAAAGAGTGAGGCACAAGGATCACATCCAAAAGAGGCAGGGGTCAAGGAGGATGGGCGGCCGGTTTTGCAGATGCAGAAAGGAGCCTTAAGCCAAAGAATATAGGCAGTCTTTAGAACCTGGAAAGGTTAAAAATATATATAGTCAGTCTTTGGAATGTGGTAAGTCAAAGGAAGTGACTCTCCCCCATGGTCCTTCAGAAAGAATAAGGACTTGCTGAAAAGATGATTTCAAGACTTCTGACCTCCAGTGTGGTGACAAGTTTATTTTGGGGAGTTTTGGATGTTATTGGTTGTGAGTTATTTATTTCTTTTGTTTATTTGTGATGTGATGCTGAGGAAGGAACACATTGTCCTCTGCAGACTAGGCAAGTGCTTTACTAATGAGCTGCATATACAACCCAAGAAATGTCTGTGTGTGTGTGTGTGTGTAATTTTGGTTTTTTGAGACAAGGTTTACTCTGTAGCTTTGGAGCCAGGAGCCAGTCCTGGAAGCTAGCTCTTGTAGACCAGGCTGGCCTCGAACTCACAGAGATCCTCCTGCCTCTGCCTCCCAAGTGCTGGGATTAAAGGCATACGCCACCACTGCCCAGCTCAAATCTATATTTTTAAGACACTAACTTTGTGTTACTATGTTGTAGTGACAAGAAGAAACCAGTACAGTCTCATGAGCCTGCTGCATAGACTTGAAATATCTTTTAAAATTGTCTAGTTAAAAGAATAACTTAGTATGAGAAAAATAACAAACTTCTGAATTTACACTGCTAGGGATCATTTCCAGACTTTCTTTGTGGCATCATTTTGAGATAGCACATATGATAATAATCAAGAAAACCTGCACAGTAAAGTCAAGGGCAAGTTTAGTCCCATCTCTCTACCACAGCATAGCAGAAGTACTATCCTCTCCGGAAGAACTAAGAGTAATTAGTTTTTCAATAGCATTGTTTATAGAGATTCCTACCCTCTTCTAATTAATGATTTCTGTTGATCATCTGATGAAAAGAGTTGACCCTCTCCTAAAAGAGTGAGTCACACCCCTAAACCCACAAGCCTGTGGGTTTCAATTAATTATCAATGGGTTACAATTGTCAGCCACAAAAACACTATAGGAATGACTAGACTTGTAGGATTTGCAACCAGAATTATGTAAGATTTATTTAACAAGAGGAATTAGATGAGCCATTAATGTGCTTTGAGGTCCTGGCTTTTAATTACTAAAATAAGCACTTTTGATGCTAATATACTAGGAAAGCACCTTTTTCTTTTAAAGCTTTTAAAGGTATGTTTGAAGACCCATGAGGGCAAAGGTGCTGCTGTTGTCCTTGGCTCACATCATTTAGTCATTCATTCATTCATCAAATATTTGTTGAGCCCTGTCTATTCTATTAGAGACAATGGGACTGTGTTAGTGGACAGGACTCTAGGTCTTCTTTCCTTCTGGAAAATTCTGATTAGAGAAGTTAGGTAATGTGTACAGCCTGAAGAGGAAAATGAAGAAAATAAGGTGTAGACTAACAGAGATGGCACCTAAAGAGAAATCACTCAGGTGGTAGTTGAATCATGACAGAAATAGCTATATGAAGGGGAACCATTTCAGGAAAAAAAGCTGAAAGTAGAAAATGCAGATTCAAATAAGGCAGGCATGTGAGTTATGAAAGGTCACTGAATGAGAAGTAAGTTAGAGATGTGGTCAGAATAGGAGTCAGCTAGCAGGGTATGCAGATGTCTTGGGAAGAATTTTGAATTTCTAGTTGTGATGGGCAGCCCCATTGATTTATGTAGAAGAATATGATTTAATACTTAAAAGAACATTTTATTTGTTATACTGAGATCAGGGAGTAGAGAACCAATCCCAGCTAATAGTTTGGGTTTTGTTGGTTCTATTTCCTTGGTTTTTGTTTGTTTGTTTGTTTGTTTGTTTGTTTTTTGAGTTAAAGCTGAAGATAGAAAGACATTTCACAGAAGTATAATATGATGCCTTGTGGAGAATTTTGGGTTCTTAGTTTGAGCAGCCACCAAAAGTAAAACTGGTGTGTGGTGGGTAGTATTCCTTGCCTGTTTGGTCATGTGTTTAGACCTTAAGATGTTCTTCCTGAAAGGAAAAGGAAGCATGTACACAGTCCAGTGATGTTTCCAGTGAAGTTGTGCTATTTGGGGGAAGGTGGGTGGGTGGGTGGGTTGTTAAAATAACTGGCAAAGTCATTGGGAATCCAAAACCTCAATGGGTGAGGGAGTTACTGAGACTGAGGGCCCATTTTATTAAGACTCGCTACAAGACTGCCTCTGTTTCTTGAAAACTAACCAAAATAACAAGTCATTTAGATCATTTTTCTATCGTTTTAAGAGACAGATTTCAATGACCTGTTCCTTCACCAACCTTCAAAGTAGTCCACAGAAAAGATCGTTGCAGAAAGTGGTGGGAATATACAGTGGAACTGAATGAGCCTTAGGAATGGAAGGGATTCTGTTGTGTTCATGAGTGGTTCCCAGTATAGTTAAAAGGTGTTGAAGTCTAAGGTCAGGTATTACTTCAATACTTGGGTCCTTTGTGCGTCACTTAGTCACTGATACTGCTTGATGGGAGTCCAGTTCAATTTGTCTTTGTCATCTCACTAAAACACTTTAATAAGAGGAGACTCATAAGAAATACGTCCAGGAATAATGACCTGTGTGTTTCTAGTGATTTATTGCTAAGTTATGAACAACTTAGTTTCACTAATACATTAAAAATCACATTAAAAATTTCTCAGTGGTAATTCATAAATAACACATGTTGGCAAAGTACACGATTCTGTATGGCAATATAGGTAGATGATCATTCAAGAGAAAATGACTTGGAGTCTTTTTCAAAAGGCATTATTGAGATTGCATGTTACCATGTCAGTTTGGTATGAAGAGATGAGAAGCTTCAGTAGAGCTAAGAGTAACTGACTTAAAGTGATGTTAGGTTTCATTGTCAAAGTACCTAGAATTACCTTGTAAACTCCATGACCATAGCAGTGTACTGTCACGGATTAACATTATTCTATAGATCAAAACCTTTGACTACTATATATGGGAAGTATACTACAGGTACCTAATACACTTGTCTTAATTTAAATGAGGTGTTAACAACTGGTTTTTGTGAGGTGAGTATCCAAGTTGGAAAATCTACTAATAGAATTCCCTACCCTCCAGCTTCCCCAGGCTCTCCTACTGTTTGAAACACTCATCCTTCCTCTGGGGAGCAGAATACAACCTATGCTACCTAAAGTTCAGGAATGACCCTTCCCACATGAAGTCATGTCAAAGCTGAGGAGAGAATACAAGAACTCCTTAAAAACAGTACCCTTCAAACTAGTCTGTCTGAAAATTCCTAATAAAACTGCTGGTTAATCTCCCCTGATTTGTCTATATCTTTAGGGTAATAAAAGTGTCTAAATCACAATGCATTCTTTCAGAGAGTATTATCAGGTGACTTAATATCTCTCTGCTCAAAGACACAGTGTCTCTTTGTATCCAACTCTGAATTGGATTGACATTTCTAGCTGACACTTTACATCAAAGGTCATTTTGTTCAGTTTCATTATCTCATACTTCTTATTGTCTTCTAGAACATTCCTAATGCTCAAAAAGATTTTTTTCCTCCACACCAGTGTGCTAAGAGCTTCCAATTTCATTATCTCATTGGTATATTTCATTAATTATTAGGATCTATCCAATTATGAGGTTTTTATTCCCAGGAAAGTGTCTAGTCTCCTCATTAAAGGTATTAAATAATCAGAATATTGTGAACACTAAAGTAAAGCTAAGTTGGGCAGAGTCCTGAACTGATAAAGGCATAGACCATTTCTAACTGGAAAAGTCTTTTTTAACCATAATAATTTCATAAGGGTCATCCATTAGTAAATTTTGTTGAAATGAAATGAATCACTCTAAAGCATTTTATTTCCTTCATTTATGTATCAGGTTGAAAGACAGTTTCCACAGCAGAACTAGCAGATGTTTAGATACCATGTCCTAACATGTACTCCTTAATTTCCTACAGTCTGTATTGATCACTATGCCCTTAAAGGAGAAAAACAGTATTTTAAAAAGTGATTAAAGGAGTAACAGATTTTATAAAAAATAGGTTTAGTCATTACATGTTTAATGTTATTCAGTTATTAACAAAACCAAAATTAAAATGATTAGAAAATAACTGTAGAAATATGAAATCTAGGAAGATGACACCATTGCTAGAAGTTCTGAGAGGCACTGGCTGGTGTTTGAAATGGAGCGGTCACAGTGATAGAGCAAATTTTGAACAATCTACAGAGTGCAAGGGATCCTATGTGAGGATATTTGACAATAAATGAGATTGGGAGGAAGATAGGGAGGATTTAAAAGCAAAGGTCAGAACCGATTAAATGAATAAGTACTTGAAAACTGTGAATCTATGCCACACTCTGTCCTATCGTGTAGAAACTAAATGCAAATAACCCTGGTGATGAAGAGAGGCTCCAGGGGAGAAATAAGTAGTTACCCTTCCGCTATGTGTTATTGTCATCTCTTCATATTCACTTATATTGAATGTGGGATATTGTTACCTTCCATTGATGGGATTTAAAAAGGAATAGGGAATGAAAGGCAGCAATACCTATAATATCTTCAATGTAACTTTGAACAACTGTGGTCCAGCTTCCAGTTTCAAGCTGCCTGAATCCTTCTCACCGACAGGTCCAAATACAATGCTAACATGTTTGGGACAATTAAAGCCAGCAGGATCTGTGGCTGCCTAACCTAGGCTTTATTGTGAGCTGGGTAAACAGCCACTTGTAATTTAGTCAGTAAGTGCAGGTCTTTCATGATGGGCATACCCACCCCACTGAAAACCGATCTGTTTCCACGCTTGGCAGTGGCATTCACAAGTCCCCTATGGAGCATTATCCCATGCCTGAGGGTCATTACTCTTCCACAGAAGCACTGACAGTTGTGATGAATGGGGGTACCTGGGAAGAGAAGTGTTTGGATATTTAAACAGATTACACTTTCCTTTTAGAGCAAGAGACATTAGATCACATTTTTGACAGTCTATGTATATGGACAGTGAGGATTGTAGTCAGGGCAACTCTTATGTGAGCTTCTAAGATCCAGATGTCGTAGACATAAATCCTGTGGGGAAAACAGGCTGGATTTTGTTTGTCATAGTATTGTGTGTACTGCAAAGCAATTGGTGATATCCATGCATAAATGCTGAGATGTGAGGATGTCAACAGGCATGAGATTCTGTCCATCACCATTATCTACAACGGGACGTATTACCTGCTGGCCAGTAAACACCTTATTCATACTATCTGCAATGAATTAAGAAGTGACGAGAAGAATCAGGATCAGTTTGGGTTGCACTGCTATTGTCAAGTTCATTTTCTTCTTTCAGGGCCCTTTAGTTATGTGAGAGATGTTGGGGGAAAATGTACAATGATGAAATCCAGGAATAGCCCTCAATGGCAGATCTGATAATTACTAGGTTTTTGTCTAGGAAATTACAAATATAATATTATTTCAATTTTTTATGTTTTATTTACTTATTTGTTCTGTGTGAGTGCACACGTTCATATATGTGATGATGATGATAATAATAATGATGAATGTTAGAGAATAACTTTTGGGAGCTTTTTATTTCCTTTCACCATATGGGTCCCAAGAATCCAACTCTGGTCATCAGACTTGATAGCAATCATTTCTAGCCACTGTACCATCTTACTGGTCTGCAACTACCTTGTTAAATAATATGAGAAAACACAGGCCTTTATCAATTCTGCTTTTTCTGTTTTTCCTTTTCTCTAAGTTTTTTTTTAAAGATAGAACTAGAAACTAGTGTTTGCTTCTTTTAAATTGATGCTGACAATGGTGAGGAATCTTTCTTAAGAATGTACATTTCAACATCAACTCTGAGGCAAAGCTGTCACCGGGTCCTGAGAGACTGTGCTGACCACTTTCCAGTTTAAATGTACACGGATTGCTTTGGCAAATGCAAACTCGCTTTGTAACGGTTTCTACTTGAAGTGGGTTTGGAGTATTAAAAAGATACAGAGGTCTATTGGTGATGTAAAGCTAGCCAGGGTGCTACGGGTCTGCCACTTCCTATTTGCAACATATTGGTACTGGAAGCTATTTAATTTATAGAAGTCACTTGGTTGTCTGTCCAGATTACACACCCTGTTGCAGATACTCCATGGCCATGATCAACTAGAGATGTGTACTAACTCAGGAGACACAGCAGGAAGATTTGCCTTTCCTCCATATGTCGCCTCTTACCAGTAGCACCTCCTTCCTTCATCTTCCATTTTCTTCCTCAGACATTCTATCAGTGTGGAAGTAACTCTCGGTCTTTGAAGATGAAGGGTCTTGGTGTGCCCATGTGCTGTTCTGAGCAGAGACCAATTGTGAACTGAGAATATTGAAGATCCATCTTTCTGAATATTTGTGTTTGCAGTAGGATTTCACTCTCAGAAACACAGCTCGTCCTTCCCCCGAAATTGCCCTTGTGGGTAGCAGCATAGGAAGGAGATTATATAATTACTTCATCTCCTCACAGAGAAAAGGACACGTGCTGAGGGAAAGCTTTGCTTCTTTTAATGATTTCAGGCATCCCTTGTCTTTAATATTTCACTAAAGTGGTCCTTGGTTGGCTTTAGAAAGACGCTCTAGTGAGAGAGGAAGAAATAGAATAGTGAAAATGATGGCTTCATCTATGAAGGCTTTCTAACCAAAAGGGATAAACTAACTGTGACCCTCTTCCTCAGATATTAGTGACCTGACAAAGATAGAAACATACCTGAAGCTATGACTACCTCAGTATTTCCTTGGGAACTGATGTATACCATGCTGTAGTTTGCCAGGAGATACCAGTGCCTGAGTCACAAGCTTATCTCTGTGTTTCTAATAGGAAAGACATCACCCTTTTGGGAGATGTTTTGGGGGACTTGCTTTTGTGGGAACAAGAAGATGAATCATCACACTGTGGGAATAGGGAAGCTAGTTTGCAGAACTTCCCAAGGGAGTGAATGAACTACATTCTCCTTCCTCTTCTCATCTATCCAATCCTGAACTTGCACATTGTGTTAATTCTACAAGGAAAAATGTATTCCTGATGCCGCCGTGGAACCTAAGAATATAGACCTTCCTTATTTCAACTATAGACATTTTTTTTCTAAGGCTAAAAGAAAAAATGTTCCCAAAAGTCCTAGTCAAAACTTCCTGGTTTACAAACTGTAAGTGTCTCCACCATGGTCCTGAGTAGACAAACAGCGAGGACTATGGAGGACTCCTTGACTGTCTTACTAACCCTGTTTTACTAACCGTGCCTTACTCCACCAACCTCCAGAGCTTGTGCTGTTTGTTTTGGTTTTTACTTTTATGACAAGCATAAATCAAATTGCTGAGTGTAGAAACCAATGACCACAACAGGAACATATTTAGTGGGGAGGGAACACAAAATGTAAAACTGAGGAATAAACCATAAATACCTCATTTAGATATATGTATTTCAGAGAAAAACTCAGTATTATTATTTTCCACTAATTTGGGGCTATTAAGAAACAAATCTAGGAAGATTTACTGAGTCCTTATAATTTGCCTATTATAGTGGCTATGAAATTGGATTGGTTGCTGAATGACTGAAGGAAGAAAAAATTAGGAAAAGTCATGCAAAAAATTTTCAAAAGTCACTATTTTCTGATTTTTTTAACTGTTCTTAAGTTCTTAGTGTTATTTCTCTTGGTAAAAATTCCCAGAGAACTTTGAACACAGACAAATAATAAGAAATACAGTAAACCTGTGTAAAGTGACTGGATGCCTGGATGTCTAGAAAACTCTGTTTTTAGCTGAAGATGATGCTATTTATAGAATTAAAAGTGTTCCTAAACAATAAAATGTTTGGGAGCTTTCTTTCCTTGAGGACAATATGAACAGTTTACAGAAATGTCTAGGTCACAGTCAGTGTGCATCTGCTCATAGCAGCACATCTCCTTACATGCTTTCTGACTTAAGGAGCCGTGAGCCTTAAAAGTGAGGCACATCGTTTTATTGATTACTAGATGATAATTGGCAACTTCTCCTACAGCTGTTCATAAAAATAGAAACTGAAATGTTATCCTTGATGTTCATGAAAGCATATTTTTCTGGGTATGCCACTTTAAATTTTTTTTTTCCGTTAGACTTGTTTATTCAAGTATCCGAAAACACTCTTTCCACTTCCTCCCCTCCTCCCAATACCCTCCTGCTCCTCGCACTCCCTCTCCTCCTCCCTCACCATTCCCAAGAGCAGTCAGGGTTTCTCCTGCCCTGTGGGAAATCCAAGTTCCTCCCCCCTCCCTCCAGGTCTAGAAAGGTGAGCATCAAAACAGGCCAGGATCCCAAAAAGCCAGTCCATGCAGACGAAACAAGACCCAGTGCCATTGTCAATGGCTTCTCAGTCTTCATTTGGACCTTGGGGGCTCAGTCAGCCCCCATGTCAGCCACATTCAGAGAATCCGGTTTGATCACATGCTCGTTCAGTCCCAGTCCAGCTGACCTTGGTGAGCTCTCATTCGATCACTCCCCTTGTATCAGTGGGTGAACACACACTTCGCGGTCCTGACTTCCAGTGCTCCAATGTGGGTCTCCGTCTCTATCTCCATCCATCGTCGGATGAAGGCCCCCTCTGATTTTGCTTTCCTTGCTCACGATCTCCCTCCCTCTGCTTCTCATTTGGACCTAGGGAATTAAGTCCAGTGTTCCAATATGTGTCTCTGTCTCTATTTCCATCCATCGCCATATGAAGGTTCTGTGGTGACATGCAAAATATTCATCAGTATGGTTATGGGCCAAGGCCAGTTCAGGCACCCTCTCCTCTGCTGCCCAGAGTACAATCTGGGGACCTCTCCTTGGGCCTGGGAACCCCTCCAGAATCAAGTCTCTTGCAAACCCTAAAATGGCTCCCTTAGTTGAGATATAAACTTCCCTGCTCCCATAACCATCCTTCCTCCCTCCCCCGTCCCATTCCCCCAAGCCATCCCCAATCCTCCCCCATCCCCTCTCCCTAACCATCTCCCCTTACTTCCACCCCCACCCCCCACCCCCCGTGCACCCAAGTTTGCCTGGCAATCTTGCCTACTTCTAATATCCAGGAGGATAACTATATGATTTTCTTCAGGTTCACCTTCTTAGCAATTCCACTCTTGGGAATATACCCAAGAGATGCCCTATCATACTACAAAAGTATTTGTTCAACTATGTTCATAGCTGCACTATTTGTAATAGCCAGAACATGGGAACAACCTAGGTGCCCCTCAATAGAAGAATGGTTAAAAAAGGTGTGGAACATATACACATTAGAGTTTTACTCAGCAGTAAAAAGCAATGACATCTTGAATTTTGCATGCAAATGGATGGAAATAGAAAACGCTTTACTGAGTGAGGTAACCCAGACCCAAAAAGAGGAATATGGTATGTACTCACTCATAAGTGGATTCTAGCCATAGTTAAAGGTCTTTGAGTCTATAATTTGTGATCCTAGAGAAGCCACTTTAAATTTTTAAAATTACACTTATTTGTTTATTCTATGTATGTTTGCATGTGTATGGAGTGTGCCGTGTCCCAGGGATCAAATTCAGTGAAACGTACCATTATCCATGGAGCGATCCAACCCTCCTCCACAAGGATGTTGCAGTTTTGATCAGCAATCTTTTCTTCTAGATGATTTTCTTATCTACATATCATCATTTGCAACTGTCAAATGAGGTCTTCCTTACAGGCACCTCTTTTTTGAAGCACTGGCTCTTCACTTGCCCTATGAACTGAAAGCCATCAGTTCTTTCTCTAAGTGCCCTCACCAGCAACTTCCATGCACTTTCTTTATGAAACTTGAAGCTAAATTCACATTACTGTAGCTTTGTCTAATCCCTCTGATCTGGATGAACTCTCTAAATGCAAGAACTTGATAGTGTGTCTTAGTACCCAGTAGGTACTCAATAAACACAGTTACCAAACCAATGTTCTTTTGTTGTGAACAGGAATACTGCTTCAGACTTTCCTGTGTTAGTTGCCAAATGATGATAGACTGGTAAATAAAAAGGTGCTGCTCTATTCAAAATTAGAAAGCCCATCAGTGTAATTTGTAAATCTTGTGACTCTGTAAACCTTCTTTGTTTCAGATACTGAAGTATCTTCTAATGCAAATTCTCTTTCTCTTTAAGAATTATTTTAGGCTTTTTGTTTTAAAAGAATAGCCCATAAATTATTACCTTTAAAAGAAAGAATAAATTCAGAAACTTTTCCCTATGTAGTGAATGAAGCAGCTAAAGGCACATCATCACAAAATATTACCCAGAGAGCAAACCACACATTTACTGACCTTTTGTCCTCCAGACTTCCTCTAGAAAAGAAAAGGAACTGTCACTGAAGAATGACAGTCTTGTCTAGCATCATGGTTACTCAAAGCTGTATACAAATCAGCTTACATTTGTAACTTCCCTTTATCGCTAGTAAACGTGGGTCAGTTTGGTTAATGTATATATTCTATTCAAGTCATCATGGAAACTATGTAAAATTATATCAACTTATCACTGAACCAGAATATAATGAGGAGATATTGTGATCACATAAGGAACATAGGTTCAAATGTGATGAGAAAGGAACAGGAGATTAACAGAAAATAGAGTTATAGGAAGGTAACTGAGGAAGTACAGTCTAATGACGCAGCATAGTGTAATAGAGTGGTCGGGGGCAACTCCTCAAGCAAGGTAGCATTTGGTTTAAAGTGGACTTGGACAGGGTTGCTGAGAATATAACATCACTACAAACAAAAAACAAAATGTTTTGAGAGGTCAGCTTGTAACTCATTGTGAAATAAACACTGTCCGCAGCTTTCTGGGAAAGAGTCTTCCTACCGTAATGATTTCAAACATGAGTAGAGGGGAGAGAAAAGTCCCAAAAGCCATTAGTAAATTGTGTCCTAACCTGGACAACATTCTGTGTGAAAGTCAAATTTTTGTTTACAAAAATCAAATGGAGTAATGGAGAATGAACTATACTGTCTAGATTGGAGACTGTAGGAGCCATTGTGGTACTGATAACATCATGCTGAAAACATTTAGCAGCAGGATTTACATATTGAACATTGAAAACATTTTGTCATTAATTTGCTATCTTAGAAGTAGAAGTAGAAATACAGGACTAGTAAGATCTTACATGCAGTTACCCCGTTATACTATGCCACACTACAAAATTAGCACTAAACCCACTGCAAAGGAAGTATTTAATCATAATTAATACATAGGCTGACTTGGTTAAGAAAAGGTCTCATTTAAAATGATAGGGACTACTGAATGAGACTACATAAAAATGAACACAAAAATACCTCTTAGTGATGTCTAGTCAAATGTCATGAAGGATTTCATTTCCTTGAACTAAGAAGAGCATCTGCCATTAATAAAATGGCTATAGAATTGTCATATTTCATATTTTCTCAATAGCCAAAGGTTACAAATAAATATAGTAATACCTTGGTGTATGAAGTGTTTTGTTATTTCTTTTTTTTCTATAATCTCTGTGAGAAAATTATTCTATTAAATTGTAACTTCACTTCACAGTAGGTTTTAGGCCTTACATATCAAATAGGTTCCTGCACCAGGTTTTATCCCTTGACTTTGCTTTTTATTAATGTATACAAAACAGCCCAGCCATGTTTTTAAACTTGGTATATTTTTGTGTCTTCATAGTTGAACTTATTTCTAAGATGAAGTGATCTCTGGACTCTTCTTTCTTAGATATGAGTCATACAGCTGGACAGGGAGATAGAATGAGAGATCAGTTCTCAGTCGGTTCCAAGATTTTCATCAAGTGAGGACCAACAGGGAAGATGCCACTGGGTTCCCACATGGTACTTGTGCAAAATAAGTATGTTTTTCTTTCTTCTCTCACTCTTAAACATGAAGGAATCCAAAATATAACTATGGTTCAAATAGCACATCCCTAAGGCCAGAATCTGAGTGAAGCACAGAATATGCACATGCATGCGTGCTGCTCTGGGGTGGGTGGGTGGGGGGTTACTGAGAACTCTAGTTAAGGTGGAACACTGAGGTCTCCAGTTAAGGTAGAACTGCACAGACACACTGTAACCCGAAGGCATCTTATTCACTGGCTTCATCCAAATGCATAAATGCTATTTAAGGAAAAAATATGCAAGTACACTAAGAGAAATTACTTGATTTTCAGTCATATTGAGAAGGCACATCTGTCACTAATAAAAGCACTACTGTGGCAGTGGCCTATGAATTACAAACAACAAAACCAACATGAAAAATGAAAATTAAAAAAAAGTAAGGTTTTAAAGTATTTTCCATTCAAAGATACGTCTTTATGTTTCCTTATTGTAAACCTTATACATGGTCTTCTTGTATACCATAGACAGAAAAGACAATAATACACATCTAATAAAGAATTTGTTAAGTGAATAAAAATGCAGGCTGTTTATAACATAGCAAAAGCACCATTCCTGCATGTGTTCTCTTTTCTAGTTCTTATCTGTGGTGCTCTTTCCTCTGGTCTCAGCTCTTTGACTCTTTTAAAGGTCTTTCTTCTATTTGTCTCTCATTTCCTTTCAGCCAACTACTAATTCCAACAGTTCTCTCCCAACAATATCTCTTTGGTTGGTTTCTTCTCTTTCTTTTCAAGGCAGGCCTTCAAAAGAGTAGCCCTTAACTGCATTCCAGACCACTTGAAATAGGCTACTCTTCTCTTAGGCTGTTCTCACAGACCTCTGTTTTCAATGATTTTTAAAAAAAAATTGTTCCTACCCATCATTCATACCGTTCTTTTCTTAATCTTGGTCGTTGTTGAACCTTTTCTTTGGTTTTAAATTTAAAGGCCTCATCTGTCTGAACGCCTTCTCAAGTACCCCGCTTCCTCTTACTCCATTCCAAAGTCTCCATCAGCGTCTGCTTCCCCTACAAAGGAATGAATGGCACTTTAATGAAGCAATCGTTGTGATCTCTGGGAAGCAATTGAGTTGGTTCCCCAAACAACTCTGTCTACCTGTAGTCCTCTGCTCTTCACTTTTGAGGCTTTAGCCAAGTCATTTGGCTTGTCCTTTCCCTTCCCATGCTCTTTAGGCTCTTGTTCCACTCTGTACACTCCTCACCTCTAGAATTTACTCCTCTAAAGAGTCTTTTCTTATCCTATTCCCTATGCTGACATCATTGCACACTCTTTGTATCCCTCTGTATTTTGACTTTCATTAAGCAGTTTAATCGGTGTAGGTGTCTTATTTCCTTCACTCACAGCAAGAATTGTAAACATCTTCAGAGATCAGAGTTTATCTCTTAAGTATGGTGATGAATTCTCCAGAGTGTTTCTTTAGTAAATGTTCACTTACTTGTCTGGGACTCAATGGCCACTGAATTCTCTGCCCTTCATTTTTAAAATGACAGTTGTACATTATAAAGGAACTCATTGTATCTGTAGCCTGTGAGTACAAAGCAGGATATTGAGAATGTTGAAAGACTGGTGACACATTCAGGACTTATACTGAATGTTTGACTGAGAGGTCTTAGATCCAAAGAAAGTAACATATGTTGTCTGAACAGGCAAGAAATTTCAGACAGTGAACCTTGTTTACGACTCAGTGGAGAAAGGTGACTTTTTCTCATTGTTTTGTTTTATTTTATTTTTTAACAACTTGATTCAAGCAAGAGCTAACTGAAAAGGGGAACCTTAGTTGAGAAAACACCTCCATAAGATTGGCCTGAAGGCATGCCTGAATAAGTGTTTTCTTAATTGATGTGGGAGGGCCCAGACCGCTGTGGATGGTGCCACCGTGGACAGGTGGTCCTAAGGTGTTTAAGACAACTACTCAAGTAAGCCATGGGCTTCAATTAGTAGGCGCCATTCTACTACGGCCTCTGCTTCAGTTCCTGCCTTCAGCTTGCTGTCTTTAGTTACTTCCTTGAGCTCCTGCTTTGACTTCTCTCAGTGATAGAGTGTGACCTGAATGAAGACTGAAATAAACCCTTTCCTCCCTAAGTTGATTTAGTCATGGTGTTTTATCAAGGCTATAGAAACCCTGAGACAGTTGCCTAATATTGTTATACAATCCAAGTTAATTTCTATGTAAATGTAGCCACACATGGGCTGGAGTCTGAAGATGTAAGTACACAGTACGAACTAGTGTGACTAAATTAGCTGTCAGAGATTGACCTGAGAAACAAACATGTGTGCCACCACCTTACATTATTTAAAATGTTCCAGTGTGCTCCAGCTGTGGCAGCCTAGTGTTTAAGAATTATCAATAAATCTGTAAGAGAAGGAAGAGACCCAAAAGATATTCACTATGTTTATGAACTGTAGAAACTCAAGGTTCCAGAAGGACAGCAATTATGTAACAAAATCTCCTTCCAACCTTCTTTGAGCCCACCAAATAAACTCTGATGGAAACACACAGATTGCTGCAGGGAATTCGTGTCAGGGCTAAAGAAGACCTAGAATTAAATTTTACATCTTGTTCCAAATCATGGACTCTCTCCTTGAAAGTGTATTAAAGGCTTTCTTTTTTGCCATGAAGTAAAGAACCATTTTAGGAAGATGGTTTGGATTTAATATTTGAAGAGGCCATTATTTTAACTAGAAGGTTATTGCATGTACTCTAAAGTAACTGTGAAGACCCTCTTCTTCCAGCCCGATGAGTAGAAACAGACTACTGAGAAGTCCTTTTTATCCCCTGCCATGTGTTATTAATGACATGAACACTCTAACTGCACCATTGCTAATCACTACCTTCTTGCAAGGTAGGTATCAGTGCCTGCTTACAAGTGGGAATAGTTGATGCTTAAAGTGATAAGTGGCTCTTCCATAGTATACAGCTCGTAGTTGCTTTGGTAAACACTCTGGAGTCTTGAGTACCAAAGCTAGTCTTCTTAATCTCCATACACCGCTGCCTTCTAACTAAACAATGTAATGCATGTGAAAGCACTTTTACAAACTATAAAATGGAATACAAATGGTACTTTATGTGGGAGACAGCAAGTCTTGGGAAGGGCAATTTTCAAATCACCTTGAAGAAATAATGGCTTTTACCCTGCACACCCTAAAGGCTGTAACAGCTCTTTTAGTTATATGCAAAATCTGAGGATTATTCTTCTATGGTATCCAGAAGCAGAGAGTTTTATTCTTATTTGACTATGCTAGCCAAAAGCACAAATACTCAAAGAGGTTTTCCCCTTTTTCATATACAGGGATATATATCAGTAATGCCATGCCAAGGAGGAAGAAGCGATGTGAGAAGAATTGTTATATCTCAATATAGTATCAAATTCATAAGCCATTTCACTTTAGTTTTCTGACAGGGTTTCTTCATGACCACCATATGAAATAGGTAGTCATTCTTTTGAATTTATTGTTAGAGTAAAATTAGTTCCTAGAGATACTGTCTTCCATATTTTGATATTAAGTAATTCAGAATGAATGAGAGTGTCAATGTTGGAATATTTCACATAGCCGAGGGGTACCCTTCACATTGAAAGTCAGGTTTAAACAGCAGATAGGTAATGTTACTATTCTTAGGTATTTTGAGCTTTTTTTCAACAGTTTTGTTACTTATTTGTTTTAATAATTTAAAAAAATGACTCTAGTTGACAAATTTTGGTATTTCAAAAAGAAGGTAATAATGTGTCAGAAAACACCTAAGTGATTTAAATGAAATACTGTTTCTAAAGTTTTGGATGAAATGAGATTTAAATGATCATGTCTAAATTTTATTAATTTCTATAACCAAATTCACTAAGCCCAACTTCAGGTGGTCTTTCCCCAAGGATTAGAGGGGGAAACATATTCTTGGTCCTTTGAGCACAGAAGTGAGGCCCTGTGTTCCCTGTTCACCTAGCACAGTTCCAGAAACATGAACAGTGCTCAGTGCATAGTTGCTGCATGCAGTTTCTCTTGATTTTATGATGTTCCCCAGAATAAGAAGGAAGTGCTAAACCAATAGTATTTACCTATTTCCAGAGTTATTTTCATCCTTCCTCCCTCCCTCCCTCCACCCCCTCTGTTTTTCGAGACAGGGTTTCAGGGTTTCTCTGTGTAGCCTTGGTTGGTCACTCTACAGACCAGTCTGGCCTTGAACTCAGAGATCCACCTGCCTCTGCTTCCCAAGTGCTGGGATTAAAGGTGTGGCCTAACACAGAGAGCATTTTTACTCCCAATGGCAATTTTTGTATGGAATCTTTAAAGAATTCAAAGCTTTTGAGTTAAACTATTATAATAAGAAATTCCCCCTCAGAAAACAGTCATTGTTCTTGGTTTGATTTTGTTGTTACAATCCTTAGTTTCGCTTCGTCTTCAAAGTGTATCCTAGGTTAATATATAGTGAGATAAGCTTAGAGAATAGAAGTCCTTGGTTGTAAGTCTTTTTTTAATTATTACTATTCATGTTGCAAACCACTTCTTTCCTCAGAGAACTCATACTAGCTAAAAATTTTATGGTTGTCCCACTTTGATTCCCCATTGTTGTGATAAAACACTGACCCAAACTAACTTGTGGAGGAAAAAGTTTCTTTAGCTTTCAGCTCATCATGGAGAGAAGCCAGCAGGAACTGAAGCAGAGACCATGGAGGAATGCTGATGGCTGGCCTATTTCTCCTGGTTTGCTCAGCTCTTTTTCTTATATAGCCCAGGCCAAGCTGCCCAGGAGTGACTTCACCCAAAAGGGAGTAGGCCCTTCCACATCAACCAGCAATGAAGAAATGGCCACACTCATCTATCTGATTGAGGAAATTCCTAAACTGAGGTTCCCTGTTCCCAGCTGATATAGTTGGTACCGGGTCGACAAAAACCAACCAGCATAAATCACCTTAGAAATTATTCAGAAACTGAGCCAGGCAGTGGTGATGCTCACCTTTAATCCCAACACTTGGGAGGCAGAGGCAGGTGGATCTCTGTGAGCTCGAGGCCAGCTTGGTCTACAAGAACTAGTTCCAGGACAAGCTCCAAAGCTACAGAGAAACCGTGTCTCAAAAAAACCGAAAGGAAGGAAGGAAGGATGGAGGGAGGAAGGAAGGAAGGGAAGAAAGATTATTCAAAAACTGAAGTATAAAAAGGTAGGCCCTTTGTTCCAAGTTACAGAGAAGAGGCTGATACTTGCATCACTGCATGTAGTTCTGACTCCCCTATGTGACGTCCAGCACATTGGACCAGTTGTCCCTGTGTTTTCAGAGAAGCCTCATCCACACAGCATTGAATTAACAGGAGAAACCAACAGGACTCAGAAAAAAATTAGCTGTGTACATCTTTCTGGAGGTCAGATGTGTGAGGCTTGTTAATTTCTGGTTTTGTTATCAGCTGTGTTTCATACATATGTAATCCATGTATATGGCTCTTTTTACCGATCCGTTATCACTTTGCAGAATTGTAAGATTCCTGGGAACAGTTCCTGACAGGGAATGTGCTGGGATCTGTGCTTTAAATGACCTGTTAGTTTCCTCAGAATTACTACGTGGTCTTTGGGAGGGAGTTTGACTTTTTTTCTGAGTGGATGTGCTTCAAGCCACACCTGTGCACCTCACAGCGAGAGAAACATCAAGTAGGTAGAACACATGTAACTTTTGTGTACCACTCTGCTGGGCGGCAAATGAGATCATTGTTACAGGGCAAGCTTCTTTCCTTTTCATTCCACAAGCTAAATTCGTTGCTTTCATATGAAAAAGCCCTGCTCTTTCCCCACCTACATCCTCACTCCAGACACCCCAACACACTGATTTCCTCTGTGGAGTGGATTCCTCCCAAGTAAGGCTAATCCTGTCTCAGCTGATCACTCATATGGATACTCCTCGGCTCCACACCTTCCATCCATGGCAGACTTGGCCATTTTTATTCATTCCTGCCAAAATGCACTTAGGGGTCTTTATTATAGCTATGGTTGAGGTGGCATTTTAGTTTTACACCCTTAAAATTATGATTTATAGATTTTTCCCTAAATTGCATGTTGGACTAGAATTTCTCAAGCATATTTTCTGCTTAGACACAAATATTTCTTAAGACAAGGAAAAAAAATAGCCATGGTATCCAATATTCAAGCATCCATTTAACTCACCTTTTTTAGAGTCAACAGATGTACTTGATGTGTCATGTATTGAACATATGTGGCACTCAGTAATCAACTATAGACTAAAGTATGCCATGTAAAAGAAAAAGTCCTTTTTGTACCTTTCAATGAAATGAATATTAAATAGTCTGGTTTTTCCCCCAGAAATCTCTAGAGACAATCAAATGATAGTTAAATTGTGGGTGTTCCTTTTCTAGTGCTGATAGTTGATACCATAGCATAAATCCCAGAAGAGCTTTGTAGAACCTTTATGACATACATTACTTCATTTAATCTTTGTAACAGCCCTACAAAGTGAGCTGTTTGGTGGCTTTCCTGTTTTGTGCTTGTTTTGTTTCCCTGCTGGCATTGAAGGCAGTACTGTTACTCTAATGATGCAAGGTGGTTAGTTAAGCAGTTTGCTAGGAGTCACCTTGGCTCACAGTAAGTGACTTTAATAAGAGTTGTGCCCCTGTCTACCCATCGACATAGCCTTTTGTTTCTGTACCTACAAACAAAAATACATAGTCTGAGTTAATCTCTTAAGTAGTATTTTCATATGAATATCCTTTTGAAGTGTGTTGCAGGAACTAGCCAATCTATCACAGAGCACAGATTGTTTGGTCTGTTACATAAATGTCCTTTCCTTTTCCGTAGAATGGCCAGTTTTAATCAGAAGGGCAGGTTGAAGAATTTGTAGGGAGAAATGGGCAAATTCTTAAATAGAAATATGGTAATTACTCAACTGGGACATAATTTAAAAGAAAAATTGTATTTCTCCATTATTGTTAAGTATGTTATGTTCTAAGCAGACATTCACAAGTTCAATTCTGAGCTGCTATGCTTTACGTTTCCCCCCAGGAATTGTAAGTCACATGTGTAAATTACACATACACATAGAAAAGTGTTTGAGGACTGTTGTTAAAATGGGAGAGTGGCACCAGAAACCTTGATTTTAAATTTCATGGCTTTTGTACAATTAGAAGCTTCAACCTTAACATTACATTAACTTAGCTTTTTGTATTTAATTATAGATATTGGGTTAAAGCAATGGAAGTTAATATTTTAAGTCTCTATTAATGGTTATAATCAATTTTTTGTATTTTTTTACTGTAATAATGAAAAGGGCATTTAACCTAGACAGGAATTAAATCTGGGATTCTAAAGATTAGCATTAAATCTGATAATGTGTTTTCCTACTAGTCCCCAGAAACCAGGTAATACACTGCTATATCAAGAGCTTACAGGTAACAAGAATTTGAACATGTCCTAGGGTTCAATAGTCCTCTTTGAATCGGCACAGTAGCATCATGTTTTTAGTTTCACAGTGGGATAGATTTTAAGCAAATGAAGGTAGAGATTCAAAGATAAAAGGAATTGACATAAAAAACTAACTGAATTGCTTAATTTGTGAATTTAACCCTGGACCATGATTCTTCATTAGGGATATTTGCTATACTGATTCAGTACCAAGCACAGGGGGCAAATGGGACAGAAAGGGCACTAACTATTTTGAAGATGACACTAGAAATTTGGAGGGCTCTTAATAATTAGGTACTTAAGCTCACCTAGAGGAGTGATTAGTGTGTAGAAGTGGCGATGTGGCTCCAGGAACACAGATGTATTAGAATGGAACAAAACATCCAGCTTGCAGCATTCCAAGCCCCTGCAGCCTGCACAGTGATGTGGAAACATGGTTTCTGTTGCTTACTCGGCCTCCTGCAAGAGCCACTTTGGTCCCCATACACATGATCACTGTGGTACAGATATAGCCTGACCATGAGGGGCCTTGAGTCTGTCTCATATCTCTATTGCTAATAATTAGTTTCAGTTTCTCTCAAATCACAGTCCTGATTTTCCTACACTTCTTTTAATGAGTGAAATATCTTTCTCTCAAATACCTATGAATATTTATAATATATATTCTTTAAAAGCTTGTTTGCAAGCAAGAGAAGAGGAACATCCATAGCATAAGAGACATGGCAAACACATGGTAGGGTCTCATTAGGGCCTATGTAAACAAAGATGGGTGACTCATTGTTACTGATGTAGCTCATAGTCTCAGGAAGGCTATGAGGAACTGAGCGGGTGGATGTAGTCCAGTAAAGAGATAAGACCAAAAGTGATGCTAGAATGGTAAGGAGGAGGGGTAAGAGTCACCTCTGAAAAGCATCATGCATAACTATGGAAGGGTTAGTAAACAGCAAGGATGTAGCATCACGGGCAGAACCTTAGAGAGGAGTTTGTTCTGACCTTGCAGGTGACATGTGGTTAAAGCAGTGCCCTGTGTACCTGTTTCAGTGTCTACAAAACAGTTGTTGCTTATACCATAACATATGCTGAAAGTCAGCTATGCACTGTGTGCGTTTGGAAAACACAACATTATCACTTCTCTGTCACCAAAAATGGAGGAAAATTCACCTCATTAACCAGGTAATTCAGACCAAAATTCATTTCACTAACATATGCAAGAGACTGTGGACCTAAAATGCTGATGCATAAATTGTGTGAATAATGCCTCTGACCAAACTTTTGTCATAAGAATTAATATAGTCTGGCCATGGACTACCAGAATAATTGCAACTTCTCAAAATTACAATCTTCTGAAGCTAGGAGAGAGAAACTTAGAACTGGAAAAAGCCTGGACATTCATACATTAAGAAATGACAGAATGAAAAAGGAGAATTGTGCTTTTCAAATGTCAAAATTTAAAATGCTAATAAAATCCAATAAACAGAGTATTTACCATGGCTATGGCAACTAGCAAAGGTTAACTTGGGCAAGGACTGGAAAGTGTTAAAGGTACAGAGGAACAGCACAGGCTGAGACTCCGTCACTGGCATGTGCTCGCCTCAGTCATGAGGCAGCTTCTTTGAGCCTGCACCGACTGTAATGATTGTTTAGAAGAGATTTGCTTAGCACACATATTATTTCATAGCTGTGCCTTTTGTGCATAGCAGACGTTACATTTGACTCAAAGTGAGAAAACTGTTCTTAGGTTTAAGCAAGACTACCAGTTTGAAAAAGATGACAGAATGCTCAAATACAAGCAGGACCTGTCTCTACACATCTCAGACAGAAAGCAGAATATTCAAACATGTGTATCTTGCACTTAATTTAAACTGTGTGGTTGGTTACCTATCTCTCTGGCAATTCAGTATAAAGTTTTATTACTGTGAAATAGAATAGGGTAGGGATTTATGTCACACAAAAATGAATTTCCATGGATGGGAACACACATGAAATAATTTAAGTAAGCAGTATGTCAAATGAAAATTTAAGATGTTAGACCTGGTGGCACACAGTGAAGAAGCAAAAGAAGAGGTTTGTGTAATAGATGATAAATATATCACAGTGAGGAAAGAGAAAGGACCACGGTTGCTCCAGGAGGTTAGTACTAATGTTGAAGAATGTGAAAAAACATTGAAGCTGAATTTTAAGGCTAAGAAACCAAAGCAAATTATTAAATAGGGCAGTTTCATTTGTATATCGAAGAAAAATATATCACTTCAGTATGATAGTTCCAAAATGTTCCATTCCGTTCCAAAATGAACAACACTCTCAAAACTGGAATTTGGTGAGGTATAGCTGAGAGACACCTTTTTAAATTCTGACTCACAGAGGTTACCAAAGGACCATCTATGAGTTCCTTTTGCCTCACAGGACTCCTTTTTTTCCATTGATTCCTTTGATTTCAAATAGTGAGAACTGGCATGTAAAAACATTTGCTTCAATAGTGAAAGAATGGATCCAAGAACAGCCTCCCTTACAACCAGTATTATGGTTCTGTGTAGGCTTATAATAGATCTGTGGCTTTATAGAAGGGTATGAAAAATTCATATATATGTGTACGAAATTAAGAGTAGTAGATATTTGACACAGAGTTTAAGAATCCTGTTTTTAATATGCCTTCCACTTCTGTAGTCCTTAAGCTTAGACCAGAAATACTAAAAGCATTGTAAAGTGACTATAGGATTTTAATTAGCTAGTTTCAGTAAGAGGCACAGCAGAGGAGAAGAATAGTATAATGTCCTACTTTTCTTTCTATTGCTGTGATAGAACACTGTAACCAAAAGCAACTTGGGGAGGAAAGGGTTTCTTTGGCTTACATGTCCCAATCATAGTCCATCATTGAGGGAATCCAAAGCAGGAACTCAAGCATAGACCATGAAGGAATGCTCCTTAGTGGCTTGTTATCCATAGCTCACTGAGCTTGCTTTTCTCTACAGCCTAGGACCACCTGCCATGAGTGGTACCACCCATAGTGGACTAGGTCCTCCCACATCAGTCATTAATCAAGAAAATGTTCCACCTACAGGCCAGTCTGATGGGGCATTTTCACAATTGAACTTCCCTTTTCAAGATGACCATAGCTTGTGTCTAGTTGATGAGGAAACAAAACAAAACAAAACCTATCCCTCACCAGCATGGTAATTGCTTAGAAGTAATTAGAAGTGATACTTCGAAGTTGATGTCATACTCTGAGAAAAGAAGACATAGGGAGGAAGAAGAGCTGAGCCCTGGAAGGGCAGAAATTCTCCTGCTTTGGGACTTGAGCTTAAGGTGACTGCCAGATGCTGAGAAGTCCCAGACTACCCAGGACAGCACAAGTCATGCAGAACTCCAGCTCTACGGCAAGATCTTGGCTAGAGCTGCAGAGTCGGCAGTTCCCTTTGAACACATGGTAGGTCCTGATTCTGGGTAAGATGACTCAAGTAGAGGTTTCCGGGGGAAATTCCGGGGAATAATACTAGAACATTCCAATACTTGGGAAGTAGAGAGGATAGAGGAGTCAAAGAAAAGATGAGAGAGGATGAGAGAGAGAGGGGGGGGAGAAGAGGGAGAGGGAGAGGGAGAGGGAGAGGGAGAGGGAGAGGGAGAGGGAAAGGGAAAGGGAAAGGGAAAGGGAATGAATGAGGCACTGTTATTAAGGAACCAAAGGTTAACTCTCGGGCACAGCACTGGTAAGCTTAACTAAAACTGAAACTAGAAATACTCAGCTTGGACACAGAGAAGCTGATGCTGACACAGCATGCCCAATGTGCACTGTTCTGCTTGAGGTTACAGTTGGAACTGTGATCCCATAGTTGGTAGAATCCCAGTGTGAGTAAAAACTTGTTAATTTTTGTTTATATATTGTGTGTGAGAGAGTGTATGTGTGTGTGCTTGCATGCACACACGCTCAGTATGGGCATGTGCATGTAGGTGCAGGGTCCCAAGAGATCCAGAAGCCTTGGATCCACTGTGAGCTGGAGTTACAGAAGATTTATATGTGGATGGTGGAAACCAAATTTGAGTCCTCTACAAGAGCAGCAAATGCTCTTAATTGCTATGCTGTCTCTCCAGACCTGAAAGCCCTTTTTATACACTCCTAGTTCTTATCCTCTTTACTTGATATTGTTCTAAGTTTTAGAAACAATTCCACATATGCTTTTAGACTAGCTGTTGTTAGGAAGACGGTGCACAAAATATATTAGAGAGCTTTGGTGGGAACAATATATTTCAAAACCAAAAGAAAATGTAAAAAATAATTATCCTCTACCTACATGAAGTAAGTCAAAAAGCTGTGAAACTCTTTAATCAAAACTATTTTTATTGCCTGTAATTTCCAAACGAGCTATATTCTGTTTTGAATTCATTGAAATAGCTATAGAGTTTGAAAAGAATGAGTAAAAATACATTTATTGTACACAAAGCTCTTGCATATAAGTAAAAAAGTCAACACATGATTAAAGAAAAACATAGTGAGACTTAAATGGTCTCTTGTAAGAGAATCAGTATGTCTGGTTTGGGGGAGCTCTTACTTTAGCTAATATTAGATTCTGTTATATATAAACCTGGAGGGCTTAGTGGATTACCATAATAGAAGTTTCTGTTTTGCTCATGTAAAAACTCATCATGGATTCAGTTTGGCAGAGACTCAGTCATCTCTAGGACATAACTTCTATGGTCACCCTTAGTGTCACATCCAGACAGAAGACTAGAGAGGAAAAAAAAAAATCAAAAACAGAGACCTTCTTCTGAGCCAGACTCAAAGCAGTGTGTGTCATTCTACCAGTATCCCGTTGGCCAGAGTGTGGTCACAAGGCTCTGTGTTCATAGAAGGCTGGGGGAAGGAAGTTAGCTGCATGCTGAAGAGGAAAGGTAAAGATCTTCTGAATAATTAGTTAGCACTGGCTTAAAGGCCAGAACCCTTGAGTAGGACTGACTGCAGACAATAGAGAACATGAGGGTGCTACAGCATGGGAAGGGAGTAGTGGAAGAGAAGTCCACTCCAGCACCCACCCCCTTGGGCAGACAGTACTGTAGGGCCGTGCCAACTTTCATAGACGCTCCATACACCAGTGCTCTCTCCTCCGAGAATACCACCCAGTTTCAGAAAAGGGACTCTGCCATGCAGAAAAGTTTACTTAGCTGGATATTAAGTTTATTAAGGCAGAGACGAATCATGGGTTTTTACCCTAAAACACTCCTATTTCAGAGGTGAAGTGCCCCAGGGAGGTCCTAGAATTCACACAGTGAGTCATTGTTGAAACTAGAACAAACCCAGGCCTCTCAGCTTCTTCTCAGTGCTTTCTGTAATCAAAGTAAAAGGTTGGCATTTTTACCACAATTATGCAGAAATAACCATTGAATTTTGTCATAAATTAGTTTGGACTTATTTTAATTACTACCTTCAAATTAAAAGAAATCAGTCAGTGCTGTTATGAAATGTCTTTTAAGGATAAATAAATAGAAGACATACTTATTCTTAGGGGGACACATCATATATTCTATTCTTAAGAGCAGTATATATATATGCCTTCTTGTGTGTGGGGGGGATGTCTCTTAAAGACATTTAATGTCCACAAACAAGGATAGATGAAATCAACATATTATTGTTTTTCTTTTACCTAAATTTTAAAAGAAAAGAGAACAAAAGGCAAATGACAAGTGAGTTACATGGCTATAATTGGGTCAGTGTTATTTTTATTTTTATAAGATTTTAATTGGCATGGATGCTTAAATGTATATTAAAATGCATGTCACAGCTTTTATAAAAAATGTGACTTTAGAACACATTTTCTTTAGTGAGAATAATAAATTATCTTGGAGCTTATGAGTCTCCACTTTTAAAAAAAGATAATAGGGTCATTTTTTAATTAAAAGATAAAGAGAAGTACTCAGTGTCCAAGTTGTTAAAATCAGGATAATGTAAACAACAACAACAACAAAAAATTCAAAGGGAAAGACTCAACCCAGCTTCAGAATAATTGGCCCAAGGATACTTCTTCTAGAGACTGAGAAGGGCACCTTTGAGGAACCTGATATCACAGTGTAACAACATGCATTATCTACAACAAAGAAGTTCCCTACATTTACTCATTTCATTCTAATCGGGATTATGATTGTATTCTTCTATTAAACAATAGGTCTTTTGTATGTAATCATTCTCTTTTTGAAAATAATAAGAAAACTGGGTGGTCAGCCTCGATTATATGAAATAAACATACATAATAATAAATTAGAGCCCTGGGTAAATAACATATATATTCTTAAATGCAGTGCAGGTATATGCAACCTTACCTCAGCCTGTCAGCCTTGTCCATCTGTTTTTCATGAGGAAGATAGGCAACTATTTTTTACATCCTAGAGGCAATGACAAGATACTGCAAAGACCAGTAAAACATTTAGAAAACCCAGCTCTGAGACCACCTCCTACTGAATATCTAATGATCTGGCTGTTTCTGGTTGATGTCTGGTGGCAATATTCTCCAACCCTAAATACCAAAGAACCTTTACTTCTGCCCTCAGAAGCAGTTTGGAATTGCCTTATCTATGCACTGGCTTATGATAAACCAATGTTCCTGGGTTGAGGCCAGAAAGTTTGTCCACCCCAAGGACTGCTTGCCCTCCTGTGAGGCTCCAATCAGGTTCTTGGACCTGCCATCTAGTGGCCACTGCAGAAACAGGATGATCATAACATTTTGGACTTCACTTGAAAAGAATTTAAGTGGGGATGCAAAGACTCCGGACTCTCTCCGCTCTTTCAGCATAGCCCCCTCCTCCTTCATTAAACACACTGACGGTTTCATACAGCAGCTTCAGTCAGACCATTTGTTAGAGGCAAAAGAAAAACAGATTTTTCATGCAAAACGATACACTTCCCACCTGGAATAGGAAAGAGAGAAAAAGGAAGTCTTCCATTATTGCAGAAAGATCTGGAGTGGGAAAGGGAAGTGGGGAGGGGGAAGGGAACGTGGAGGAGCAGGCCGGTACTCTGTCAAGTAGCTCTACTTATGAGACTAATTCTTACAAACTGTGCACCCAACAGAGTAAACCTCTTATTTGCTTCTTTTCTCTGATCCCCTACATAGCTGTAATGTTCTGCTTGTTTTTCCCTGTCCTGTAAAGCACATAGGCATTTGATATTATACATAGTGTTTGCAAAGGAACAATTTGCAAATGAATTAAGCAGGTAATCATTAGAATAGAGGTCCTTGGAAGTGTGTATTACTATAACAAAACCCGGTAAGAGGCCAGTTTTGTTTCATTGTTTCTACTATGGTTCCTGCTTGTTAGTTCTCTTTTATCCAGGAATTCCTGAATAGAGTGGAGAAATGCATGGTGAGCTATCATTATTATTTATTACTCGTCAAAAAAACGAATATACAGAGCAAAGGCCAGTTTGCGAACTATTCCAGGCAGTCCACAGGACCTCATGCACTAATCTTCAGCAGGTCCTGTAAAATGTAAGACAGAATGAAGACAGATGGGTGAATGGTACTTATTCAATATCTTAAATATAGAACTCAGTTGTACAGGTGCGTCTTCAGATGTTATTTGAAAGAAGAGACAGAATATCTTGGCATTGTGTCATTTATTCATAAATATTATAAATTTTATATTATTTGAGAAACTATTCTAAATATACAAGGAGGTTTAAAAGAAGGTGTGAAAGCTGATTGATTTCCTCAAGTGAGACAAAGAACAAATTGAGAAGCGGTGACTGATAAGAAGAGAAAGAGAGAAAAACCAGGCCAGTGACAAAGCCAGGAAAATAAACACCAAGAGGATACATAAAGTTTGACAGACAGGAAATTGTATATTAAAAATAAATAGAAACTAAAAACCAAGGGGGAAGACGATCTTGGCAACTATGTTCTTAATATGCTAAGAATTGCCGAGAGAATCCAGGAGCAATAGTGGATGAACAACAATTTAATAAGGAAATTGCAGTGCCAGGAATTCCACATGGCAGAGGACTTAGTTCTGAGCTTGAAGAAGGTATTGATATAGCAGGAAGATTACTATGATTTGGGTACGACAGAAAGAAAGACAATAAAGGGGTAGAATTTGTCAGAATGTTGAAAACACACTGGGAGGAACCTAACCAGTAAAGGCACAGTAGGTTTGTTTTGATTTTTAGCATCTATAATATACCGACATTGTGTGCAGTTCTTATTGGTTGTACCAAAAAGGTTAAGCCATATCTCTGACCTAAAAAATTAAAAATATTTTCAAAATTAAAGAGAAGATTAGCAAACCTGAAGCAGCTGGTAATGAGAAGCAGCAGATATTAGGGATAGCAACACTTTGGAATCAGGAGAGGTGAGTGGACCTTACATAAGGCTGGGAGGGCTATGCTTGAAGAACTGGATTTAGAGAACAGGCAACGTTAATTTGATGAAATTCATCAAGACAAAAATTAGTAAGCTAGGGATGGAGTGACCATTGAGTGGGATGGATGCCAGTGGAAGAGTACAGTCTGCTGGTCAAGAAAATACTGGCTGGCTTCTTAGTAAGCTGTGGGCCATTCATTCTTGGAGTACTTAATGAGAGCATATTGTATTCCATTCCTGTAATGGAACTTATATTCCAATAAGAAAATAGAAACTGCCTCCCCAAAGAAAGAACAAAGCAACAATTGCATGGGGAAGACTCACTTCAGAAGGCAATGAATGCCACCGAACAGAGCAAGCTGTGGCAGTGAGGAGAGTGATGGACAGCTGGAGTAGTGATGAAGTCAAGTGGGTAGAGCAGGGAGATACTTGAAAATAGAATAGAGAGAAGAAAGGACGGAGTGGGTGTTTACAGCTGTGGACTCTAAGGAATTCCAGTTTGTAGACACCAGAAAGATGGAAAGTGAGATGGAGAGTTGAGGAGGGTTATAGAGGCTCAGGTTCCCATCAGCCCCCATCAGCCCCCTTGTTGCAGTCATCTCCTAGTGCTTAGCCTCTACTCACCAATCCAGTAAGTTTCTTGAGCTCTCTTGATCTGCCCTCTGTCCTACTCCAGTTCCTCATTGCTATGGTTGTAATTTTGACATTTTAATTACTAATAATTACAACTGCCCATAATCTCAATTACAGACATCCACTCTCCTGTTACCACCTAACATCTTCATAGCCCAATCTGTCTGTTAGCCCTATTGCAGCAATTTCTGAAGCCCACAGGCCCCTAATTTATTAATTTTGTCCATAGACTCTCATATTCTCACGTGATTACGTAGTTTAGATTCCGAATGATATGCATCTCACATACATCCTCCACTCTCACTACTCAGTGCTTTTCACTGTAGGGATCCTAACCTGCCCTGACGCAAACCTGCGTGCCAATTGACCATTGCTGGAATCAAAGCAAGCACATTGACACCTCTCCCTTAAATTTCATGAAAGCAGCAAGAGGCCATTGGTGCTGCCCACAGCACCTTTTCCCACATCTCTGCAAGAATATTTTGTGTCTTTCCTTTTTTCTGACTTCCAACACGTCCTTCCTCATGCCTTCCTTTCTCCTTCCCTGGGAAAGAAAAACAGTCAAAAAGGGACTTCACATGTACTTGCTCCCCAACAAACCCGCCCTCTTTGCATTAGTGTCCACTGCATTTTGTCCCTGCACCACAGACAAGCTGTGCACCCCTGCCTCAGTGTCCTCCCTGTGTGTTATACCCACCCCTCCCATACTCCTGAATAATGTTTCTGAAAAGGCCTGCTTCTTTCGCGTGCTTTATCCGTTTCCATATGACCACTAAATAATTCTTGTCATTGTACAGACATCTTGTATAATCTCGCCCTAAATATTCTCTTGGCACCCACCCTCTCTGACAGCTTATTGTCCCAGGTAGTTAGACATTTTCCAGAAATGTCTAAGATCTTCATGTACTCTAATACTGTTCTTTAATTTTCTCTTGGTCTTTCTCCTATTAGCTTTTTCTCCAATAAAAATAATGAATCTGGTCCCAGTGATTTCTATGTAGCTAAGTTCAGGGCCCAAATCACAGTCCCCTCTGTCCTCATCTTAGCCTTGTTTCACCCACCTCATTTCTTCTCCACAGAAGCATTTCCTGCACTTGGCTTTCAATTCATTCATACACTCCTTACTTCTCCCACTTCACAGGCCGCTCTCTCTCTCAATCTCTCGCATCTCCATGATGGAAACATCAAAGGGTCTTAGGACTCTGAACTACTTCCTTCCTTTTTCTGCAGTCACTCCCTAAATATTCATACTGGCTTCGGTCCTAGCTTGTGTCTCTAGTTCCCACTTTGTTCCTACTTAACTTTTCTGTTGCATGTCTGATGAGCATCTTAAAGTTAACATACTAGAATACATATTTTATCTAATAAATATGCAATAATTTACCTTGGTAAATGGTATCTCCATCCTTATAGTTGTTCAAATTGAAAAATATATTTTTCTGTCAGCCCTTCATTTCTGTTACAAATCCAACCAGCAAGCAAATGCTGTGGTTTTACCTTTAGCATACCTCCATATTCTTACCTTCTGCCTTCCTACTTCTGGCCTTAGCAGATCCAGGCCATGCTGTAAAGGAGGCTGCTCTACTATGTGCACTGTAATTACACTCGGGTCATGTCAGTTCTCTGCTCAGAACTCTCGCTGGTGGGAGGCTTAGCTCACTAGAACGAGAAGGCCAGATGAGCGCGGAACTCCACAGGCCTCTCTCCATTCGGTTCCCCATCGCCTCTTTATTCTCAGCTAGGGCTAAGTCCTTCTCTCCCTCTTCCCAGCCTCCCAGACATGTGTGCAGTGCAGATCCTTTGCATGTGCTTTTCTTGTTGTCTCAGATGTATTCCCTGAATAAAACTTGTTTGATCATCATTAGGTTTTACTGAATCTTCCCTTCAAAGCAAAGCCTTACACAGCCTGCACAATGCATCCAGACTCTGACCACTCACTCTGCAACTACCATGATTCAAACAGCTGCCTGGAAGCCCACCATTAGATTCATGGCACTTGAAGTTACTTCCTTTAAACATGTGCTTGATTTACAAAGTGATGTCCACTTGTAATGAACTGTAAGGCCCAGCATCATGAGACTTTTTTGTTTTGTTTATTTGTTTTGATTTTGGTCTGTTTTGCACTCCAAGGCATCTCCTGTGCCTAGAACTACACCACTGCATGCGTTGCTCAATAAATATTTTTAGATGAATTGTAGGAAGGGTAAGCCTTCCTTGCACTGAGTTGAAAGGAATTTTTATTAAATGCAAAAAATAATATTGTGGTCTGGGCCCCATGATTCTCCATGGCAAAATTTTGAGATTCTTCAAAATTAAGTTTGAAAAAAAGAGTACTTATGCAGGTTTATCTGGAACATTTGATAGGCTACTATTTCTGTTCAGTACCCAAAGCAGCAACATCCAAAGCATTTATTTTTCTTTTTCATTCAATAAATGTTTGTCAGGGATTATGGACACTCTAAACAAGGTGTACCATGTGTAAAGACTCAAAAACGTAGGAGAACATAATACGATGGGCCTTTGAAGGAAGTGACAGCAATGCTAGCCTGACCTGATGTAGAATAGGGATATGAGAAGGATTGGGAGAGATGTGAGGCCAGAAGTTGCCAGAATACAGGACATGTAATAACACACTGTCTCCCTTTACCACTGTGGAAGTTATTTATCAGATTAGATAAGAGTAGAACTCCAGCATACAGGAGGGCACGACTGGAAATTTCCCTAAGAAAGCATAGACTTAAAACCTCTCATTGTCGACTGACTATAAAAATTGCCAACATGCTTATTGGTGCCTCTGCTGCCTCTGACTAATGGTTGAAATAGTTTGAGGTTCCAGATTTTCTGCCTAATAAGTAACTTCATTGATATTGAAAGCATCTCTTCTTTATACAAAGAAAAATTTTAAGACATAGATTAATATGTATGTATATTCACAAAAGGTAAAGATATAAAGAAAATTAGGCTTATAAAATTTGTAAGTTTAAAAAGTTAATGTTGATTTTTAAACCCAATTAGCTGAAAGTCTTGCTTTCTCTGAACAAAAGAGTCTTTTAGTTATTTAAAAATTGCATTAGATTTGCATATCTATATGATGTGATAATTATTTGAGGGTGATTGAAAAGCAACAGATAAGGTATATTAGTTGGGCAAGTGGGTTAATAGTTAATGCTGTTTACTCCCATGGGGAACAAAGGAGAGAAAAAGTTTGGAGAATATGAATTAGCATCAGACATGTAGAATGTAGAATCCTTTTGAGACATCCAATTGTATTTTCTCCTATATTAGATATAAAAATGTTAGTGTTCAAGAGAAGATAAAGGACCAAAGATGCAGATTTGAGAAGCATTTTTAAAGCAGGGAGACATGAATGTCCAATACAGAGTGGACATATTACTTTGAAGTGTTATAAAACATTACAAGACCACACATCAAAAAATGTGTCTGATACATTGCTCCTAATTAGCTCTCACCCATCATGACACAACAGACACCCTAGCTTTAGTTTTCTTTCTATTTAAAAACTTCAGTAACTTGATTCCTGACCTCTTATATTCCAGGCATGCCTTGATTTCAGTAGTTATGTACATGAAAATTGTATGAACAAAAAAATTGTATGCACGAAACCCTTGTTGCTTTTTGGAACTATGTATGAGTTTGTTTACATATGAACAACACCCACATTATTTATCTATTCTATTTTCAGAGTTCCTTTCTGTGGTACCTTATATCCACTGGCTATGATTTCAAACCATGAGGACATTAAAGTACACCTCTGTCTTAAGCATTGGGAGGAAAGACATCTTTATTCTAGAAACAGTCACTAAGAACTTGGGTAATACCAAGGCCAGGCTCACATCTTTAATCCCAGCACTCAAGAGGCAGAGGCAAATAGGGGTCTATGTGAGTTTGACATACACCTGGTCTTCATAGCAAATTATAGCCCTGGCTATAAAGTGGGGCCCTATCTCAAATAAAATAAAAATAAAAACCAAAATTGCTTTGGTATTTCTGTTGTTGCTGCTGTACCTTTCAAATGTGTGTTCAGTGCCCCATATTTGAGATCTTCCAGAGCAGTCAATGAGAGGGACACTCATGGTAATTTTACCATAGTTGCAATCTCTGTTGTTTCCACTTGCTAGGATCTGTGATCATCTGGGAATTCTCTCTGACATGCTACTCTCTTAAAATTCTCTCTTTTTTTTCTGATGTCTTATCTGTACATCTTTTAAAACTTTTAAAAAATGTGTCTTCAAGTTGCAGTGTTGTACTCTTAATGTATTCAGTCTCTATGGTAACTGGATTACAGGCCACAACATCATGATTATTGGAGCTGCCCTCATAGTGGAGGCACTGGCACATGCCCTGCCCTGGCAACTCACAAGTTTCTCCATTGGATTAGAAATCAGATGCTAACACTTTGATATGCAGGACAAGAAAAGCAGCAGAGGACATGCTATAAACCCAGTCTCTCTAAGAAGGCAATATTGGGATTTGATGGACTACCTTCTCATGATAAAGGTAGCCTAGAGTGCCAATCCTGACAAGACATCATTGAACTTGATTTGAGAAAGAAGTTCCTTTTCTTACTAGTGTTTACAGTCTAATTTTACTGAAATTAGAAAGTATTATATGGGAAACTCAGAGAAATTAGCAATATTTTTAAAGAATTATTCAATGGTATTTTGGGTAGTCTTTCATGCACACTCCCAACAAGTACATATTGCTCTAGTAGGAGCAAAAGGCAACTCTGATTTTCTCCAAGCATGCCTTAGTGCAGAGTTAGTTCTGTTTGGTTAGGAAAGGAATGAAGAAAAACAGTGTGGCCCCTCTGGAGTGCTTATTCCAGGACAGCTTCCTCCCAAACACAGGGCAAAACAGACTCCAGTATACAACACAGTAGAAACAAAGGGTCTAAAGCAGGACTCTATAGCCTTGGCCCAACTAATATTTAGAGTTAGCTAGATCTGTGGTGTGCAGTGTAAGATACTAGGCAGCATTCCTGTGTCAGGAGCAACTTCTTGAACTTTTACAAGTAAAAAGACATATGTCCCCTAATGAGGACAAAAATAGCACCAGCCTGCAAACTACTGTCCCAACGCAAGATGAAACTCTAGTAAGAAACAAGATGGAGAATCCCTTAAAACCCAGAATATTGGTTTAATTCATCACTCAGGAGGTATTTTGCAGGTTCAGAAGAGTCTGAGTTCAGATCCTAAGCTTCCAGGTATAATTGGGCTTAGCTTTGTACGTTTGCAGCCCTAGAGCTGTGAAACTAGAAGTGGGTGATGGAGACAGACGGACTCCTGCCAGTGTAGGCCGATTTTTCTGCTTCACCAGTCAACTCCCAAATAATCACATAAAGACTTCTTATTAATTAGGAAAGCTGGATCGATATCGTAGGCTTGTTTATAAGTAGCTCTTATAACTTAAACGAACCATTTCTATTAACTTACTTCCTGTCTCATGGCTTTATTACCTTTACTCTATGCTGCCCATGCTGCTCCATGCCTGACTAGCAACTCCTGCTTCTTCCCAGAGCTCTCTCTACCCTCAAAATCCTGCCTAGCTATTGATTGTTTAGCTTTTTATTAAACCAGTCACAGTGACCTATCTTTACATAGTGCAAAGGAATATTCCACAACAGGCCAGCCTAGCTTGGGGTTCAGTGAGAGACCACTTCTCTAAAAAAGAGGTATAGAACAACTAAAGAAAATGACAGCATCTATCCGACTTCCTTATAGGCATACATACACACACCCACATAAAAACATAAATACAGAGAGAGAGAAGGAGGAGGAGAGAGTTATTTATTGAGCCTCTGCTGTCTACCAGGCCTTCTTGTACTTACCAGAAACATAGCTGCAAGGATGAAACCTATGAAATGTGTGTTCTGGAAGATGTGTGCCCCATGTTTCCAACCAGTAAGATCCCTTTCCCTTCAAACAGCCTAACAGTAAATGTTTCCAGCCAACTAAGGGCCAAGGAAAGAAAATACAAGTTCATACTTGAAGATTCTTTTCAGTTTATGAACTCTAAATGGCTTTGGGTTAAAATGAAACTTGGCAAGTGATTAATTCACATGTTTTAGCTTATAAGGTGTTTTGATCATTTTGGGATGTTTTCAGAATAAGTGGTGAGATTAGGGCTTTATCCCCCTTCTATTTTTAGTCCCTTTCTTTTGGAGAGTCCTTCACTTTTGATTAGATTTGGTGCTCTTAGAATAGTTGAAAAATGCTTTCAAGTATTTGAAAAGTGTACGTAGGTGAATGAGATGAGGAAGAAAAAAAACTCAAGACTTTGTGATCTTAGCTTAAATAAATAATGCACACCTCATCCCCACAGTAGGTTCAGGCACCATGTCCTCAAGGATCCCTGCTCTGAAAGCACTGGTGGGCAGTCCCAGGGTCTTCCTAGCACCCTTCCTATACTCTTAGCAGGGTCATAGGGAAATAACTGTGACATTCCCTGTCCTTATTCCCAGACTGTATAAATACTGTAGGGACCGTCACCAAGTCTTCCCTGAGTACAGTCCTGTCATCTGCAGCACACAGGCATTGCTTAGCGTGTTGAGTGTCTCACTGATTAATGGAGAAACCAGCTGTGGAGGAGCCCTGCCTACGCATTTCTAACCTGTACACTCACTAACACTTACCTGACCCTCGGTCTGGAAATTCACCAGGCTGGTCATTATGGTGGAGACTTTGGAGTAACATGTTTGCTCTGATATCAGTAAAACTGTTTAATCAGAAACTCTTGAGAATAGTTAAAGTTCGTTAATCTTAAGAATATTTTAGGCTTATTCAGAGATGCAGGGATGTGAGAGCAATAATAAAGATGTATGATTTAAGAATATTCTTAAGTATTGCCAATGTCCTGAGCATTTCTCAAGACTTAAAGGGTTTAGGTAATAAGGTTGACAATAGTAAAATTGTCTGTGTGAGACACAGGATAAAGTTACATGACTTACTGCAGGTTTTCTTACTTCATTTCTGTTTCCTCTTGTAGACTTGAAGGTCCTAGAAGGTGTAGAACTTGATCTGTCAACGCTTTTATCCTCTGGGCCTAGAGTAGTGTGTGTCTTATCATAGTTACTCAGGAAATGTTTGTTGAATGAATAAGTGGTAGACATTTCTGTCAGTAGCATGTGCCGAGTGAGTCCTCACTTTTTAATGAACTGCACATGCAATAGGATGGTGACGCTCTTTCTCAGTCATTCAGCATTCTAGAATGCATTCAGTGCCTGTGCACAGTAGACAGTGGGAATCTGATGAGGAGAGAAGTTTAGCTTTCCAGTCTGCTCAAGGATATTTTTTAAATATATATATGTGTGTGTGTGTGTGTGTGTGTGTGTGTATGTATGTGTATAATTTAAATATACATTACTTTAATATATTATACATATATCACATACATATTATATTTATATTCTATATAATATATAACATATGTATTTATATGTAATATATGATTTGCTAAGGGAAATTTGCTAGTTTCAGGAAGACTGGTTCCTTGGCTTCTATCCAGCTTTTCCTAATTTTTCTGTTCACCTTTGGTGCGCATGCTGGAACTTAGAGAAGCTTCACCCAGCCTCTACCATATCTCCATTTGGCATTCTCACCTTGTTTGTCATTGTTCAAATTCCCCCTTTTAAGTAAGGACATCAGTCTAATTGAATTAGCTGTGCTCTTTCTCCTCTCTCTCTCTCTCTCTCTCTCTCTCTCTCTCTCTCTCTCCTCTCATCTTGCTCTTCTCTCTCTAGCGTAACCTCCTCTGGGTCACATCTGCAGCTGTGTTCTCAAACTGTAGTCTGAAGTACCAAGCAGGGAAGAGGGGTTGTACTAGAACCTTAATCTATGAACTTAAGGAAAACACATTTAAACATCAGCTTCTCAAAAGAAACTTTGTTTTATGACTCTGTATAGAAATGATTTGGTGATCTCCAATAGCATGGACTGTTATGTGAAGTTCCATGTTTATAGATAGTAAACACAGGAAGTCAAAGGGGACTGATTTTACAAAGCCTATTTTTTGAACACCAAGGAACCCAATATGACAAGACAATGAGTAATGTAAGAAAAGCTGCTGAAAGGTTCCAAAGGAATTTGCATATGGAACAAAGGAGTTTATTGGGTGCTTTATTTTAAAGACGTCAGAGAAGGAACATAGGAGTTAGGTTAATTATTTCTCTCAATGTTGTGGCAAAAATACCTGACAAAAGCAACTTCAGGAAGGATGCGTTTTGGTTCCCAGTTTGAACATACAGTCCATCATAGCCAGGAAGATGCAGCAGCCAAAGCAGTTCCTAGGCAGCTGGTCACATTGTGCCACGGCCAGGAAATAGAAAGAGAAAATGCTGGTGCCCTGGGGCCCAGGTCTGTGAGATGGGGCCTCCTGCATTCTCGGCAGGTGTGTCCTCCTCAGCTAAACCCCTCTGGAAACACTCTCAAAAACGCCCTCCTGAAGACTTATCTCTGTCAGTGATTCGAAATCCTGCCAAGCTGACAAGAGTAACGATCCCAGAAGTCAAAATGTATTCAATGGTAAAAATCTAAAAAGGGTGAACTGTATTGAATATAAAGTACTCATCAATGGCAGGCGGTGGTGGTGCACACCTTTAATCCCAGCACTCGGGAGGCAGAGGCAGGCAGATCTCTGTGAGTTAGAGGGCAGCCTGGTCTACAGAGCGAGTTCCCAGACATACTCCAAAGCTGCAGAGAAACCCTGTCCCTCCACGCCAAAATAATTATGCATCAATGAACTTGACTTTAAAAAGAAAGAAATGGTAATGAAGGATGAACTTTTGAAAAAGCAACTCAGAAGTTTTTGATGTTCATCACAACAGTTCTGATTCTCAGTTCAGCCAGAAAATATACTTCTTTGTGGCTGTGATAAAATACTATGACAGAAAGCAAAATGGTGAAGAAAGGGTCTGTTCTGGCCCATCATAGCCACAGCCTTCCATCTGGTTAGGCTTCTAAAAGGCTCATTCATGCCTTCCTCTGTGAAAGAGGACTATATTGGGAAGGGGGTTGATGATCAAAGATTAGCAAATTATCCTCCAGTTTAGGACTGTCCCCTCCCAGGGCTTGATTCCAAAGAATATCTTAGCAAAGTACAGGACAGGTCCAGAGCAAGTGGAAGGGTATAGTCATTGGCAGATGATATTATTAGCTTAGCTCTGTACATCATCTGTAACAAATGTATGCCCTGCCCAGAGAAGATACCCAAGATCTAAAAAGATGGGCCACCTTCTGGATCACAGCTTGCACCTGAAACTGAAGGAGCCTGGTCAAAAGCACACAGACTCCCGTGGAATTTGTCTACAAGCTGAGAGCAGAAGAGACCAGCAAGGCCAGACCCACAAGTGACAAAGATAGGGAAATCAAAGAACAAAGCTGTGTGCACCATAGTCCTTGTGCTTACATAGGTCAACCATTACAATAAAATAAACCTTTTTCTGATTATTAAAGAAAAAAATTGATGAACTTGGTGAACAGAATGTGTAATTAGGACATAGCTAGATAATCAAATCTTTACGGGCTGAGAAGTAAATAGGAGTTAGGAAACTTGAAGTTGATACTGAGGAGGGAAAGAGCAGATCCACGGAAAAAGGCGCCTTATTTATTAGTTTGTTATAATTATTGTCCTTCTTGATGACTTAAGATGAAAGCCACTAAAGTATGTTGGCAGCAGTTGCAAAGACAAATATAGACCTTTGCAAAGCAAAATGCTACAGTATGGCACTGGAGTAGGCTGTCAGTGGGCTCTTTGATGTTAAGGATGAGTTCAGTGTCCAACATGAACCATGGCCTCTGCTTCCATTGTATGAAAAAGGGCTTGACTTCTTGCTGAAAGCAAAGAGTAGCAGATCCATCATAAGAAATCAAACCAAATGATAAGTGAAACTAGAAAATCCAAATAGAAACTAAGTAGAAATAAAGAATTGCAAAGTAAATTCCCAGTTTCAGCCGGAAACCATACTTTTTGGTTAGTGTGATAAAATACCATGGCAACAAACTAAATGGCGGAGGAGGGGTCTGTTCTGGCTTAGTGTTCTTGAGGGCATATAGTCCATCATGGCAGGGATGGCATTGCAACAGGAGCGTGAGGTTAGCAGGTAAGTCAGGTAGCTGACTGGTCGCATTTTGTCAACATATAAGAAGCAGAGAGAGAGAAGGCCACACTGTAAAGCCTCACAGTCCAGAACGAATCTCCCTCAACAAGGGTCTGCCTCCTGGAGGTTCTGTGACCTACCCAAACAGTGCCACCAGCTGGACCACCCTTCAAGTACATTGGTCTACAGAGAACGTTTCTCTTTCGTATCATGTCTCCAGGACTCAGAGAAGTACCAGGCTGTGTGGTTTTCTGGTTTGTGCTCAGCATCAGTCAGCAGCTTAGGCGATAATGAAGAAGTACAAGGTCAGGTTCATGTGAGCTCAGGAACTAGGAAGGCACAGCTGGAAACCACAGACACTGGAACTGAAGGAGTTGGGAGGCCTTGAACTCTAATGATGGAGAGGAAAAGAAAATGAAGATTCTTATTTTGAGAGAAAAAAGGGAAACCATTAAAACCAAAAAGTGTGGTGAACAAGTAGAGTTCTTCTTATCTGAAGCCAGAGATGTCCTAGGAAGGAAATCTACCCCTGCCACACATATATTTGACATAGACCTCAGAGAAGCCACAAATATGTTGGAGGGATTAGAGTCTATCCGGAAACATAGCTGTGCTCAGGACTTCTTTCCCACTCTCTACTCTTTTGTCAGCTTTGTTGGTCAGCTTTGCTTGTCTGTGACAGAATCCAGGGGTAATTAGATTTAAGACAGGGAAGGTTTTTCTTGGATCATAATTTTGGAGGGTTTTGATCCATAGCCCATTGGCCTATTGCTTTGAACCTATGGGAGCACACAGTATTATGGGAGACATTTGTGATGGAGGAAGCCCATTTACCACAGAATTGAGTGCAAAAGAAAAGAGAAAGGTAGCGGCTGGAATCCCACTGGCTCTGTCAAGGGCATGCCTTCTTGCTAGCAGGCCCTACTTCTTGAAGGTTATGCCACTTCCAGCACACCACAGACTAGGGACGGAGACTTTACACATGAGCTTTGGGAAAATATTCATGGTCCAAATTGTAGCATCAGCCATACTCACCGCCATTATCACAGAACGTTGATCTTAAAGGAAGAGCACTGTGTGTGAAAGAGAAGAAGAAATAGAAACCTGTCATGAGTCAAAGGTGGTTATCTTCACAAGAGGCAAATGCAGTGCTGTACACCAGCCTCACATCCTGCGCTTCCTCTTTCTCTTTGCTTCCTCATATCTGTAGGTATCAGATGTTTTTGAATGTTGCTGCATCTTCCCGACCTAAGGTCCAAATAAAGAACGCCCAGAAACTTAATATTAATTTGAGTTTTGTGGCATATTTCGAAACAGGTTCTGTTCTCACTGTGTAGCTAAGGCTACCCTCAAACTCACAATAGCACCAGCTCAGCCTCAGTATTGCTAGGAGAACAGCAGGTAACACCACCCCCATTTCATCATATTAAATTTTCTCTCAAAAACAGTGGCCAAGGAAGTTAGTGTTTGGTTAAATAAAACTCTCATTTGCTTTGTAGATAATACTGTGCACTAATCTCTTCTGCCCTGTACATTCAGATAAACCTGAGCCCCCCCCACACACACACACACTATGTATTTTAAGGACGGCTCTGTCCCTGTGGGCCCTGTCTCCATATGTCATCCTAGCAAAGTAACCAGCCATGTTATTCACTGCGAGATACCATGCTCTAGTTATCTTACTTGCTTGAGTGGACTGAAATGAGCATAATATGTGGGCTTCAGTAGTTTCCTAAAGCCTGTGAGAGAATTCCTAAGCCTTTTCTCTTGGTCCTGTCTATATATAAGTTAAAAAGAAAATAGTTCAAGGGGCAGATTTCAATAGGCATTTCTAAAGAGGTCCTTCTTCCTCTGAAAATACAAATCCTTGCAGAATTCCATTTTTTTCCTTGTTTTTTCTTTCCTACTCCTGATCCTGTTATAGCTCTCTCTAGCAATGCTGAAACCCAGCTGGTCTGGAGATTAATATGACCAGACATACCATGAATTTTTTAAATCTCAAAAGTCCCAGTTTCTGCTTCTTCATCAATCAAATATAGGTTATCTATGTGTGTGCATGTGTGTATGCAATATATTATCATAAATCTCTAAATTCTTCTCTTTTTGTCTCAATTCCTCTTAAATTATTCCTGTTACTTGTTATAAATAGGTAGGGGAAGGATGTGAGGAACAGAGAGACAAAGGGTGTGAAGAGGTACAAGACAGAAGCAGCAAGAGTGCCCGGAAAGGGATCCAGTGCAGAGGTGGGAAATAGAGCGGCTGCCCACTTCCTTAGTCTCTTCAGACCACTCCCTGGTTTAGCTTTGTTCTCCTTTCTACCTAATGCCTTGCAGAAGCTTCTTCTTCCTACCTTCCTCACACATGGAACACATGGAAATCTCCAGGCCAACATCTTAACATACTTCCCAGGCTAACTAAGCACCTTGCTCATTGACTCCGGGGACTGGACCTATTTCTACTGGGTCCACCAACTCCCTGCCCTATGTTGGCATGGACAGTGTTAATGGCTGATGTAAGATTGGAAAAACTTAAGCAATAATTTGTTTTAACTTCATTAACATTCAAAAAATAAACAAGTAAACTACATGTTGAATTCATTAAATTTCTCTTCCACTGTTTAGGAATATAAAAATTGCATTTTTAAAAGAGGGATTGATTGGTGTCATGTACGTATTTGTTCACTTCTGTTTATGCAAGATAATAAGAGTATTGCCAGGGAGGAGAAATAATGGTATTTATAATTCCATCACTGCTATTTATGAGAGATGAATGTGTGAAAAGAAACTAGAGAGAACAGTGATGCTCTTTCCACACGTTAAACTCTTGCATTGCTATTTGATAAGATATGGAGGAGGAGAACTAACCGTGGGACAGTTTGTGTTCATAGTGTTGTGCTCATCATTTGTGTCACTGGCTGGATTCAAAAGCACAACAAGGTAATGACAGAGGTGCCCCCTCGCAAAGAAGCACAGGAGTGTGTGCTCCATTAGGTCCTGAGGGCTAGATTACTTAAGATTATGGTCCTCTGGTGAATACTCAGATGCTTCTGTCTGGAAGAGTGGAAGATGTCATGGTAGGGAGACCAGTGACTTGAGATTTGCCTATAATTTCAGATGTGCTTCTTAGGGATGGGCTCTAATTCATTGTTCAAAAAAGGAAGAAAATTTCAGACCAGGTTGTAAAGATTCATGTCAAAAACTTTAAAAGTTCTCTGTAGACTTTAGGATATTTTTCATGTCTGTTTAAGAAAAAAGGAGAATTAGAAGTAGGAGAGATTAGCTGAGTTGATAGTGTAGGCCTCAAAGAGTAAAGTCGTCCATGAGGGGTTAATGGTTGTCATGGAGTGAGTGAAAAGAGCAAATACAGATGACAAAGAGGAATGGTTTGGGTCAGGTTGTTATATTCACGATGACTCTCTAAAGTGAATTAAACCAGTAAAAAGATGGAGACACAGAACTCTCCAAAGCGGAGTAGAAGATCCTGGATGGCAGGATTCAATCTGAGTGACTAGGCTTTGAGAAAAACATCTGTTGAGCTAATGAACAGATGCAGAGTTCCGTCTGAAAAATGCTTCTCACATTCCCTTCATCCAAAACTAATTCTCAAAGTTCAGAAACCTTAGCAGACTTAGTTTTGAGAGTTGAGTTTTAATAAAAGCATAAAGTCACTAACTTTTCAATTTTATTCTTTGTAAGCTCTATTCCTCATCCTGTCTCCCCTCATATTTTTTATTGTCAATTGGAATAATTTTCCATTAAAGTGATGGGTGATGGATCCAGGACAATGTTGAAGGTGTACTTTATTGGGCCTTGAAGACCCTGAAAACTTCTAATGGGCAAGAGAGTGCTTTAAATCATAGTATAGCCCTGTTGTTGCAGGAAGACCAGCTTTAGCCAAAGCCTGGAGATGCAAACATAAGAGCTTAATGTAGGTTGCCTGTCAACGGTGCAGTTTCTGACCAGTGTGAATAAAAGGGGATTGTGCCTTGCTCAGCTCCAGGATTTGTTTCTAATACCAGTTTCTCCCATCCAGCACTCTATGTGGCATCCTTACGTAAGGGTGCTCAGAGAGCAGGGTAGTGTATTGTAGAAGTTTTGATAAGGCCTTTGGTTCCAAAGCAGGACTGGAGAAACTTCTGCAAGAATTTTAAATATTAGGTTATGTTTCTTACTGGACCATGTCCATTATAGGAAGAAATGTAAATTTGTCCATATTTAATGGTGTATGCATAAATCATTTGCAGAGGAGGGAGAAGTTGAAAGTTCACACAGATTGGCATCCTCTCTAGCCAGTGATACCAAACTGAACCAATGTGGAGAGTGGAGGAGATATGATAGTTTACCTCAGGTACAATATTCAGAAAAAGATCATTTTCTTCTCTATTTACATGTAAATTTTTAAAAGGAAGTCTGAAGCCATGTACTTGGTAGAATTCAGGGAGTTAGCACAAAATTATTCTTGTTCTTTACAGAGATGACAGATCTTAAAATCTGTTGATTCCTCCGAATAGTTTCCTCCGCCACCTAGAACCTGCTTGCTTTGCTTCATCTGGCTGAAGTGTATTTCTATGATTCTACCCACAGAAATTTAGCAGAACCTTACACCTCCTATCTGAACTAATAATGATGTTCCTTTCTTTCGCTGTGACAAAAAACACTCTACCCTCTCTGTCCGTTGTGTTAAAGGTGGTTTTTCTACAGCACGTGGACATATTCTATTAAAGCTTTTTCAGTTCCATCATGTTGACAAGCTGACTCCATTCAGTCACCCACCATCATCATGTTCAGCTTTTTCTCCTGTTCTGAGAAGTTAGAAAACAGTTATCATAAGAATTTTAGAGGCATTCACTTTGGCAAAAATAAATCTGGAAAAACATGAGTCTGTTCCTTGAAATGGAAAAAAGATGAGTTATGTCGTTCTCTGCGCAGCCCTCCTCTTGACACTGTTCAGAATAGGGAAGGAAGCTGCGGCCCTTCTTCCCGTTTTGTTTCCAGTAAAGTGCAGCACCTTTTCAGTGTTCTCGCTAGAGATCTGCCTCCTCACTGGGCGTTGTTTGGTACTGAAAGTGGACACTGCAAGAATCTCAATGAATGAGAAGAAGGGTTTCATTCAAGGATTCTTTTTTTAAAACTATTTCCTTACCATTGGACAAAATGCTATTTGAAGAGGTTTTAGGGTTCTGTGACTGTTTTGATGTATTAGGGTAGATATAGCCCTTCTCCTCCAGTGCCAAGCTTTCCTATTGACAAGGTAAAATTCATATGATCTCACTGCTGCTGGGTCATTTAAGATACTGAGGAAATGTGTGACATGGGAGAAAAATGCTCAGTATGAGGGTCATTAGCTCTGTGGAGTTGTGGTGGGTCACTTCCCAAGAAGAGATCATGCTTGTATAGATCGCCAGGTCACAGGAAAGCTAGGATGATTGGAGATGAAAAAGGAACCCTTTTGTGTGGTGGGTCCTTTGAGCCTCATTTATCAGAGGTAAATGGACTTCCCTTGAAGGATCTGGTGCAGGCCACAGACAGACGCTGAAAGTGAATGTTGAAATTTACCTCTGCTTGCACTTAAAAATCCTGTCTTCTCAACTTCTTCTCTTTTGCCTTATTTGTTTTAGGTCTCATCTTAGGAGCTACATAATTTCTTCCTAAAAATGTGGCCGAAATCTTTATGTTTTCATAATTGTTTCACAACTTGCTGTGGGTTCCCAGGTAGCAGAGCACAGCCCAGCCCTGGTTTGGTCTGGAGGATTCCCACTAGGTTGTTTATGGTCTAATCCTTTCAGAAGTGTGAGGGTAAAGAGCTGCCAACAACCACATGTCACTCCCAGGCTCTTAACAGGTGACTGCAAGAATCCAGATACTGACAGGGAGATGGGTTCTCCATGGTAGAAGAGATAGATTATAAGGTCTTCTGAGATTATGCTAGTGAATAGCTAGAAACCCATAGAGACAGGCCGTGGGGGAAGATGAATATGCTATTGAATTTCCAATGCAAACCATTGGTCTTTTCTCCTTTCTGAATAAATTGCTCTTAAGTTACTAACAGCAAAACTTTATTTATAGACTGTCTGAACAGAAGATCAAAAAATGCTTATAATTTGAAGAAAAAAAACAAATATGTGTCTGTCTTAGATGTTTTTTACTTGAAATGTTAAGCTATAACCAAAGTTGTTTTTTTGAGGTGGAGCAGGTGATAAATCGAAATTTTGAAGAGTGCGGGATAAAGGCTAATATCATCGCACATACACAGGGTGAGGGAGAGAGAGTCTGTTGCTTAATACCTCTTTCATTACCTATTAAAAAAACTAAATTTGGATCTTGTACAGACAGTTAAGAAAATGCAAATTTCCCTAAGAGGAAGTATTAAAACAATCACTGAGTACAAACTGTTGTGGGGAGGCTACAGTTGGCTGGGAATGTCCACAGAGAGACAGTCCCTGTCCACTCGGTCATTTTTCTACAGCTGCCTGGTGATCAGCATGTGGATGTAGAAATCAGAAGGGAAGGAGGGAGGGAGGCGGGAGCAACCTTTATGAATCTAACAACCTGCATTAAGCCTATTGTGCCACAGCTTTTCAAAATCCAGGCTGCTGGCAAGCTTGACCCTTTGCTGATCAGTTCATTCCTGGTGTTTGAAACAGCCAAAGCAATGGCTACATGTACTAACCATTACGCTAGTTAGGTTATCCAAAGTAGCTAAATGCTGACTTTATTTTCTGCACTGATACTGAACAAAATGTCTCTTTTGAAAGGTCCTAGACCTCTCTCCTCCCAGCTCCTGATCACAGTAATAAACAGTCTCAAGAAATCATTAGTGAGGCGAGCACAATCTCCCCTGACAAGTCAGCTATGAAAAAATTGGCATAGTTTGTCTCTTTGATTCGTGTTCTTATGAAAATAATGGGTTGGAAAAAAACTACATTTCCCTCGGTCTCTTTTTATCTCTCTTTACCAGTTACACTGAAGCTGATTTTGGGGGCTGGGTGTCTAGGTTTGCATGTTTCTAACAAAAGTTAGGAACTGCTCAAAAGTTTTAGTAGTCAAAGTTTATCTTTAGAAATCGTGTTCTTCTATACTGTGTACTGCTTATTTCTTATGTGTGTGTATTTTGACCTTGCTTGAATCCTTGCTATGGACTACCTGTTGATTGGGATGTGTCATTGTTTTGCTTCTAAGAGCTGGGCAATAGTTCAGAGAGCCAGTCCTAATCTGAGCCATAGATAGAATGGGATCATCTTCTATTTAAGAAATATGGCAAACTGCTTTAAATGAATTTGGTTCAGACAAGGTCATCAGAAGCATTCATCTGACTTTTGTGCTGTGTGTAATGGACACTTCTACTGAGCTCCAGAACTGCAAGGTTAAAGACAAGAAAGCCAGTGACCCACCCAAGCTCCCTGGAAGTCAGTCAGGCATATGGGCCCTTTCGTCCTTTACAGGGGCTGCTCACTGGCTCTCCTCATCTGCTCACTGGCTCTCCTCATCTCTGAAGTTAGATTTGGGAATAATAACGTTGAGCATTTATATTATGTTCTGGACTTTTCTTCTATCTTTTTTCTTTAATTGAAAATTTAGTTAATATGCATATTCAATTCCAGACTTGTGTAAAAGTCAGCTAAATTTCTGAGATGTAAAGAATGAACTGATAGAATGTTGTTAGTCTCTAGCTCGCCATTATGCTAAAGCCGTAGTAGATTCTAATACATTTTTCCTCAATTTTATTTCTGTCATTGCACTTGGTAAATTAAACCAATACCTAAGCACCACATATACTATTTTATTTTAATGACTTACTATCTGTATTGCCTAATCCCCGTTTAGGTTTAGGGTACATTTTATTAAACTGTATTATGGTTCTGTGTAATTTGTAGGGTCAACATTTTATCCGATTTTGTTGTCATCTAAGGCTAAGTAGAGCTAGTGGGGTTATTGAATTCACCCCCTGGCTGGAAGCAGAGCTGCATTTCTTCAATCCAGAATAGATGAGGATCTTTCCTATTTTTTTTTTAAAAAAAAAGCCATGAAGAAAGAAATTTTATAACTGCTCTTAGCAGTCTATTTGATTATTTACGACTTAGCATATTTAGGGTGTTCATCTTGAAGTTTTAAATTCTTCACTCAACTATTTGATATCATTTTGCCCAAGGACAGAAATGCTAATCATTATCCTCTCTGTAACGACTCTTCTTATAACCAGAAAACTATGAACATAGAGTTCGGCCCAGCTACTTTTATTTCTGTAGCTCTTTTTGGGACAAACAGGCCTGTTTAAAAGCTCTATCATATGTGTTTCTGAATCAGGCACTGCATACTTTAATTCCACCGTACTGGTATGGAAGTAACCACAACTTTTCATTTTATCTTGATGGACAGAGCATTTGTGCTCATTTAACCTTGAGGTTTAAACCTGGTCCCAAAAAAGTAACTGGCTCATAGCATTGACTAGACCCAGGAATAAAGAGCATCAGTCTTCCCAGTCTCAAAGCTCATCTTGCCCCCACTCCTGAAAAGCACTAAAATTAACTTTTCCTTGACCTCTCTTTCTAGTGCTATTTATTTACTGATTTAACGACTTTTTTTCTATCATCTTTGTCTCCTAAAATAGACAGATGACATTTATTCAACAAACATTGGACTGTCATGCTGTGTTTAACACACTTTGCAAGGTTTGGGAGATTCAAGTGTGAACTGTCAGCAAAGGCTGGGAGACATAGATGTTTTAGGCATGCGCAGGGAAAAACAGAATAGTCTGTCACAGTATATAAAGAAACCGTGGAGGAGAAAAACAGAGATGGGTTTGGGCCAGATTGCAAAAGGTCTTGGATGCTCTTAAGCAAATCGTTGTTCGTGTCAAGGACAAAAGTAACACTTTGCAGCCTGTACTGCAGAAACTGCTCCGAAGTCCTTAAAACACAGATCTTGTTTATGTTGTCCCCACGGCTTAGTCAGTCATCAGGTCCATATACCTGGTTCATTTCTATCTCTTGATATGTGTGTCATCTATTTTCTTTGTATTTTAACCATTTGAGGGAACCATTTAAGCAGTGATTCCCCCTCTGTTCTCATTGATCTAGATACTTCTATCTGCTTCTGCTGTGTTCATATTTAGTCTGTGATCCACTGCACCACCCACTTGTTATTTTCTGTGTTTCTAGACAGAGAACTATTGGAGTGTTTGCCTTATAGCAACAATCTCTATAGCAAATGACATTAATGGTAGGCTACAGCAGCACTGTGTGCCTCTAATCAATTGGCCACATGACAGCAGTGAAAGACCTATTAAAGTCACACAAACACACCGAAAAAAAAATCAGTTTACTATAGGGTAAAAATTCTAATACCCAGTCCATTTAGAAACTGTAAAGCTACTACTTCAGAAATTAGAAATATACAGAGAACAACTGGAATTCGATTATAAAATGTTCCTAAAATCTACTTTTGGGGGGAGGGAAATGACTCTTAAGTTGCCAGGATGAAGGGGGAGGGGAAGGAACCGATGATGGATATGATCGTGTTTCCTTCTATTTACGTATGAGATTGTCAGAGAATACCCATCTTACATACAAATTCAGTCCCTGTCACCTCTCACAGAATCGCTGCTTTAACTATTTGTTTTCTCAGACTCTGTTCCAAAAGCATCATGAAGAGTCAGAGACTTGTACGGGGTGGGGCAGGTATTTAATTGTATCTTGACAAAGACTCATAGGCCATACTGTGCCAATTACTGAACTTCAGTTTTTACGTCTCTCTCTTCACCCATGATTACCTTATTTCATCATCTGAATTTTTAAAAAGAGATGTCCTTCAGTTATGTTATGACATATTTATGATTCTTTTATTTCTTGAGATAAATACAAAATAATACAGTCTAATAGGTCAGGCTTCAACATATGAGTGAGTATTATAGCATTTATGATTTTTTTCTAATTGACCAAAAGAAATGGAAACACTGCAATAACTACAAAGGGCCTAGAGTTGTAAAGGATCAGTCTGCATCCATGCTGTCTTTAACTTGAAAACCTTTCTGCAAGTTTATGTTTAAAACAAAATTTTTTTCTAAGCTTGAGAATTAAAAACTCCCAAATGCAGGGTGTATGAAATACCATTAAACCTAGCATAAAACTTCTTGAATCTGTCACATAAAGAAAATGATGTATCCAGTGTGACGATGGAATATCAGTTGACAGGCATCTATGGAGCTGGCACTCATTCTTTGAGACACATGTGTCTAAAATTCCAATAGCCCCTCAGCCTTTGGAAATCCTGGAAGTCAAATGATATTAGCAAAAAAGGTGAAAATCATTCTACTGTTTGGGATGACTCCCACATATGAATTACTTAAGACGGTATTTTGAGAGCACTGGAAGAGTATTTAAACATTATCCCTATCCATAGAAAACAAAGCTATAAACCCACCCAAGTTCTAGAAAGAATATTGAAAAGACTAAGAAGATTAAAGACGTGTCTAAGAGGTCATTCTTGTCTGCTTGTCATACCTTTTACCCTCCTTAGCTGAAAGGATGAATGTGGAAGTTGAGTTCATCTGAATTCTTCAGCTCTGTCATCAGAGCTGTGACACATTCTAATTTTCTGATTCATCTGTGATGAATAAGCACTCCCTTCTCTAGTCACAGTCTTTGGAGTAACCAATTTTGTGAGTTATGATGACTTATTTTTTTCATTCATTACTGAATTATTATTGTTCCCTCTTAGCAAAGTTGGTCTCTCTCTTTGTCCCCTAGCATTAACCCCGTATGCAGAAGAGCCCACTTGGCCGGTAACGTTGCCTGAGCTCCAAGCTGGTTCAGAGTAAAAACTGACAACCAGACTTCTGTTTTTAACCCAGCCAGATACCTCAGCTGGCAAGAAGCTCAGCTTCCTCACCATAAAATGGGTATAATAATAGCTTTCCCTTACCGCTGTGAAATGTTTAGAATGCAAATCAAGCCAAATCTACCTCCTTCCAAAGTGAAGCATAAACCAGCATGCATAATCCTGAATGAGTCCAGATTTCAGGGAAAACCAAGTGGGAAGCACCTAAAGGTGGTATAATTTAGTGGTAAAAGTACGTGCACTTTGGAATGGTGCAGACTTACTCTCAGGCCAGCAGCTGTGTGATTTGGGGTAAGTTTCCTAATTTCTGAAATCTCCTCTTTCTTCTAATAAGTGTAGGGTAAGAGTATTTCTTCCTTATAACGTGGGTTCAGGGATTCACTACCAGTGCTTCTCGCCCTTGCACTCAGGCAGACCTCAAGTTAGAGTGGTCCAACATTCAGGATGCCTACTGGGCACCGCCCAGTGTGCCACAGGCAGGACACTTCAGGGAGATCTTAAGTATCACACCTGAAAATACATATTATTTTTTTTTTTTACTTTTCCCTCCTCGGTACATTCTTGCTTGTTTTGCTAAAGTGGGAGTAATGCAAGGCCAAGAAGATCTTCTGCTTTGTTTCTTCCAAAACATCCAAGAAAAAGTTAATGGGGAAATGGATATGTGCACAAACAACGGTTTAAGTTATTTACCCACAAGGGAAACCAGCTGTCAGGGAAGACTGCCATGTCTTAGTATTGGTGGCTCTGCGCACCCCATGTTACTTGCTCCCTGCACATCCTTGGCCTGACACAAATACAAACCCGAGAAGCCTTTCTTTACCAGATGCCTGAAAGACATCGGGTCTTCTCTGCACCACTGTCATTTCTCCACCCCTTACTCCTCTACCCCATTATAGTAACTATGCCATGGATATTTTAAAAGAAATTATCCTGGCTGGATAATGGTCAAATTACATTATATGCATCATAGAAGTACTATAATGAAGTCCATTGTTTCATACAATTAATATATGCTAATAATAATGAATGAGGAAAATGTTATAAAGGTCCAGGCAGATAGAGGTCTAGGGGACCTTAAAGGCGCTTGTATTTCCGTAATCACACATCTTTACCTGCTAACAGAGCTCCAGTTTTTAATATTTTCTTTACTCCTAGCATCAGATTATGACTGTTTTAAACTGTCTGAAAGCAATTTAAAGGAACTTTTCTTTGCTTCCTCCCCCAGCCTCCCCAAGCCATGGGTAAGCAGCCTGGAGGGGTCATGCATGGTCTCATTGAAACCTGTTGGTTTTGAACTTTCTCAGACAAGGGTTCTTTTAGGAGCCTGTACCATCTCTAAATGCTGAAAGCCACTGCCCTAGAACATTATGTAAATTGAAATTAGGTGAACTAGCCATTTCAGTTTCAATTAAATTACAACTAGATCCTCGGAGATTGACACTTTTGGTATCACAAAACTAATATTAGACATTAATACACATCACTCCTTCTGCCTCTCACTCTGTGAGTGCACACACTGCTGTGTTTTAATGTCCTGAATTATTTGGCCTTCAAAGTTTTATATCCTTTGCTACACATTTGTGTGTTGAAACTGAAATGTTCAATGCAAATGTTTTAAATCCTATACAAAACTATTCTACTTAGTTCTTTGCATTTCTTATAAAAACAACTTACAGACATATAAGGTGTATATCACTAAGGTGGAAAGGGCATGTATCAATACATAACAGTTTCAACTGAGCAAAAGTAAATCTATGTAGATTAATACATATTGTCAAATCACATAGCAGATTGTAATTCAATCAAGAAGGAGGGACCTCTTTGACAGTTATGGACATTTATGAATTTTACATGAACTGTGAAATTAAATTTTTAGCCTTAATATTAAATTTGGGAATGCTTTTATTGTTTTGCTTTAATATATCAGGACAAACTTATATCCTCAAAATTTGCAATCTAACTTTGTTTTCTCTTAAACTTTAATGCACACTGTAATTTCTCTCTCCATCTTAGATTCTTGTCATTGGCAGCCTGTGTATCATTTGACATCAAGGGAAATAGTTTGTTAGTCTTCACATGTGTTAGTCAAGCTGATAATGTTCTATCACCAAAATTTAATTTTAACTAATGTTGTGAATAATTGCTCCTTAAAGTTCAAATGTAAACCTTACCTGCTTAGATGTAAGAATAGAAACACCTGATACAGTTTTCAAAGCTCATAATCCTTTTTTGAGCATTATTTGGTTTATAACATGTAATAAATAAGTGCTAATTCAGTATATTTTATAGAACAATTACTAATCATCTTTCCCCTTTCCCCCCAAAGATTAGAAATTGTGCTCAAAGAATGAGGGAAGAAGAAAGGAAATTGAAGATGAGGGATAGGGGAGGAGGTAAAATGGCAAAAATATATACAGTGCAGTACCTCAGTGTCTTGGCTTGTACAAAACTATAGTCTTTGAACTCTTTTTGTTTTGTATTTCCAGTTTGAAAACACTTTTAATAATTCATACGTAATCTAATCTCCTGCAGTTTTCATTAACCCTCTCAGTTTTGTGAGAAAATGTTAAAGCATGAGAGACCCAGGTGTCCCTGGCACTGGTGCACACTCTGAGTCGGGCTGCAGGTTTTCTTCTCGGCTCCTGCTGCACTGCAGGGATCACCGCCATCCACAGCTGCATGGGCACAGACAGATTTTACACTGACCGCGCGGGGAACATGTTTCCTGAGAGCAGTCTCTACCATGGTGCATTTGTCCAGAAAACCTGGGAAGTGAGGGCTCTTGAATTTAGTTTTCTGCTTTTGCCTTTTTCAGGATGATCCTTCAAGTTACTATCCTTTAACAAACTCATTTTGATACTTTTGGAGGCTCTCTGTGGAGTGGTTAAGAACATCCTGTCAGGTGGTCACAGTTTGGCAGTACATATGTGACATGATATGGGGTTTAGTGGAAAGGCTTCTGTTATCTTGGTTTCTTTGTATAAAGAGGATCTGTCACAACTCTGATGATATTCCAGTAGTAATGGGTATTTGTTGTGTAGTTTCAGTACTGTAAGGGAGAATTATTAAACTTGTAAACATAGGATGTGAAACTATCATGGCACACTTCCCCCAAACCTGAACAGTGTCATCATTAGAGCTGTGTTTGGAGTGTCGAAGTTTTTGTTCCAACCACGCTGTTACAATGTCTCCATCAACAATAGAGCTCTCTCCAGCACAGAAACGTTCTGTGCGAGGGAAAGCCACACGTGGCTGTTGACCACTTGGAATATGACTAGTGTGACTAAGGATCTGAATATTTTGCTTTTAATTAAAGTTAAAGAATTTAAGTAGACGAATACTGTACTGAGCAGTATCACTCCAGTAGAAAAGCTGCCTGTTGGGGATCTGACGAAATGACAGGAAAGGTCTTGGCAGTTTCTATACTAGGATATACTGGCAGCAGTCAGAGCAAGGAGATTACAACTCTTGAAAATGTCTGAAGCTGGATATTAATAATTTTGTGCCTATGGTGACAAAATTTGGGAGCAGTAAGTCCCATCAATATCTCAAGGTTTTATGTTCCTTGCTGTATTCAGTTTTGTGCTTAATTCCTTGTCTTTTCTTTCATTTTCAGTTCCTTGACCACCAGTCTTTTGCCTGTTCCTGCTCTTTATGTAAGTAAAAGTGGTTTCTCTACCTTTAATGAAAGTGTTGGATTTGTGAAGCTCTGGGCTTTGGTGTCATGTTTCCTCGTTGGCTTTCACTGTGGTGTCCAGCATCCATTTAGTATGCTTCAGTGTTTTTCCTCCTTGGAGCTATTAGTGTACTGGTGAGTTGTCCTCTGTGAGAGAGCCCAGCAGCCCAGCCGTGCCTTCTGAAAAGACTGCCCTTTCCCTCTCTGCAGCTGCTCTTTGCAAAAATCCCTGCTCTTCTGAACTGAAGCTTACAGTCCACAGCCAGATCTCAGCAACAGTTGGGCTTTGCTCCACTGTCAATCAGTGGGCAATTATTTATTCTCCAGTTATTCACTCATCCCTAGGTCCAACCATTTTTAATTTTAACTTCTAGATCAGAGCTTTCATTTATTGACAAAATTTATAATATCCTTTTACCAAGAAGTACAATACTGAAAAGTAAATAGGCTAAAAATTTGTGCAAAATTATAAAGTCTAGGAGGAAAAATAAAAGAAATCCAGGATTCACATGTGCCAGAAGGTTCAAAAGAATGTATCATTCCTTTCCAGAAAAGATGGACCCATTGTGGGGGGGGGGGGGGAAGAAATGTGGGGGACCTTGATTTTAAATGAAAAAGAGAACATTTATTATTTAAAGACCAAACTGAGCCACACTAAGCAGATTTAGATAAATATACTTTGGACTGTTTGGAAGACGCTCTGGGGCAATGAAACCAAATAATCAAGTCACTACCAGAGGCACCACCTAAGAAACCCTACTGGGAGAGGCAGTCAGCTCATATCCTAAGTAACCATGGGTGTCCCTGTAGCTGCATCTTCCTCTGTCCCTTCTTCACATTACGTCACCGACTCTTCACTCTGTGGTAGTTTATGTGCTGTAATGATCTGCACCATAGAGATCTCTGGTTCCACTTGTGTAGGGCTTCTACTGACATCCTAGACACTTGTGGCAAGCATATTTAAGAACGTACAATTTACCGAAAGATGATGAAGTTGAGTGTGACATTTTATCCGATGTAGAAAGGAGATTGGTTGGTTGGTTGGTTGGTTGGACTCCTCAAAGATGGGTGCTGGTGTTCTACAATGGACGAGGTCCTACCTGCCCCTAAGCATCCATACTGCCGGTTCTGTGTTGATAGAGTGGGTCTGCTAATGCTTTGGAGAATGTCAGTGTGCACGCTCATGGTAACCACTGTGTATCTTCGTATCCCTCCCCTCCACTGTTATCTAGCACTGCATATTTCTAGTCCTCTGACTGGCAAATCTTTCTGTAACAGTTCTGTTGTGTAAAAACAATTCGCATAATAGCTCGGTGTTAGACAAGGCATTAATCCTCACATCACCAGAATGAGTCAGCACGATATACTCCTGCCTGCCTGGCTCAGCTATTATGACGTCAGTGCTTTAGGACAAGCCTCAGACACAAACCATGTAGGAGACCTGTGTCACTTAGTAGAAATTGAGGGGAGAGCTGTAGTTAAAAGGCTGTGTCCACCTCGTAGGAAAGTATGAGACTGATTCTGTGCTGTGTCAGTCATCAGCAAAGCAGCTCCAAGTAGATCCTTTTTCTTTCCTTCTTTCTGTCTTTCTTTTTAAATCTTTAAAGCAGAAGTAAGGCTGGGAAGAGAAAAACCTATAACAAGCTAATAGTTCATTCATGTACTCATGACCTTGTCCCACCCCAGGCCAAGCTTCATGCTTGCTTCACTTGTTAGAAATCCTCAAGTTGCCTTTATGCCAGCAGGATGATAGGGCCAGTAACAGTCTTGTGTCCTCAAGTGCCCCAACAGACACAGCTGATGGCTCCAGGGGTGGTGCCTTAGAGGCCCATCAAAAGCAGAAGAAAAGTTCCTTAGGAACAAACCAGCACATTACCCACCCCCCAGTGCCTTTGGTCCCAAGTACCTCTTCAATGACCTCCCTTGGACAGGTGCAAATTTCAGCCCTTTTTGACTTTCTGTCCTTGGCACTGCATCCAATGTGCGAAACTGGAATTGACCCAGATTTAAATATGAGTTGAATAGATGCCATGCTTTCTTGCAAGAGTTTTCTGTCCCATTATTCTTCAGCAGAAACAGAAAGGAAAACCCTACAACCTGCATGCCGCCTTGCTAAAAAATACTAGGTGTGTTTGGGAAGCCCAGCTCTTTAAGCTACCCCTCTGTGCAGAGGCAGACATGTTCTCAGAACAGCACTTTATAATATTAGACGTTAATCACTGGAGCAGTGGCCATGTGTTCCCTTACAGACGTTCTCTGTTAAAAAGAGATGCTACATCGCAGCCTCCTTCCCTCTGTCTTACTCCCACCCCAACCCCTGTGATAACCATCAGAAAATGCTTCACTCCTGGGATTTTCCACCTTCATTAGATTGCTAGTAGTCTCCTACCATGCTTTGAGAGCTACTGCTACTGCATGGCGTGGATCTGATTAATTATTCACAGTCCTTTATTTAGTTTTCAGTCAACAAACGTTTATAGAAAGCTTGTAACAGTGCTCAGTTCTGGGAACTCTGAGATAAATGAGAAATACTACCTTTCATTACAAGAGGCACAGTCTGGGGCCGGGGGTACAGCTCATGCTAGAGTGCTTGTGGTAGAGCTCAGTGAAGTAGAACAGGAGCACAGGCCTGGGCTTGACCCACGACAATGCAAAAAGAGAAAGGAAAAAGCCCTCACAGTCTCCACGGGAAGATGAGCACGTGTGTGAAAGCTGTTCTGTGACAGGCACTGGATTGCAAGATTTACAAGTGCCTACCCATGTAGGAGGTTCAAGCTGACTCACGAACTGAAAGTAGTGAACAGGGGTTTACCAAGTGAGCACAAGAGAGAAAAGAAACGGGCTCATTGTCAGGGCAGAAAACAAGAATATTTAAAAGTGTGGAGGCGTAAAGTACCTGCCAGATCTAGGCATTGATCTAGGCATCTAAGACACTCTGGTGTGCTAGAGCATGGTGGACTAGCAATTAGGCAGGAGTTGGGCCAAAGGGTCTCTGACACCAAGCAAAGGAGTTTGGACTTGATCTTAGAGCCTTGAAGATAATTTTCTAAAAGTCTAAAGAAATTGCTTAAGAACTGACCTGTGCAGTAGATGGGGTGGAGAGGAGAGATTATTTAGGAGTACTGGCATAGACATTAGTAATTGTGTAATTCCAGCATGTCTTTATCCACTGAATAATCCTTCTGGGAGAAAGGATGATGTGATGTGTTCCCAAAGTTAAAGCCAAACCATCCTTATGGGAGCTCCACCAAAGACCTCAGTTTGTGCCTAACCTCCATCTGAGCTGCTGTCTATTGATCTTGGAATGTAGGAGGGTCTTCTGCCATAATAAGAATGAAATAGGAGGAAAGAGAATATAGAAAAGACAAAAGCATTTCTTAATAATGGCTCTCTAAAGTCAATCAATCCCTGATTTCCTGTCATCTTTCCATTGCTGCCTTTTTCTAAGCAAAATTTCCAAGCCATTGAACTGAATTGCAACTTATGCACAGCCGGGTGTTGAAACAATTCAGTATATTCATTCCTTCTCTCTGAATTAGAGTTCACCATAAGTGTGCTTTTCTCTTGTTCACTTTGGGCTGCCAGGACAATTTAAAGGAGAATTTCAGCAGCTTGTGTCTCACGTACCACGTTCTCTTTGCAAACTGGAGTATATGTGTAGGCGTGTTTAAGTTGTCTCTATATTGCTTTCTAGAAAGGTTTGAGAAGATGAACAAGACGAGGAGTAGGGACCTATTAAAAGCCCAACTCCCCCAGTGACCTGAGTGCAGAACGTAGGCTGGTGATCAGATGGTCAATTATGTGTTTGTCAAAACACAGTGGGCTGCATTCCAGACTGCCAGCTTTGGAGGCCCAGCTTCTGCCAACCAAATGTCATCTGGGAACATGCAACACTGGGCACTGTGAAGGAGTTTGAAATAGACCATGCCACAGCCAACCTACTGCCAGTCTTATAGCACCAATATGGCATGCACAGCCGGGCCCCATGTTTCAGAGCTCAGGAATTCACTGTACTCAATCAAAGGGTCAGATGGGTTCATGTTTTCAAAGCCTATGTTCTCTGCTTTGAACACTGTGACTTGTTCCTCAGCAATTTCCAAGGGATTTTTCCAGTCACATCTCTGTGGAAACCACTCTTTTTGCGATGGTTTTGAGAGCCTTGTAAAATGTCCCGGAGGATGGGGGGGGGTGGCAAACCTGCTCTGACAATGACTGTGACTCCTATGAGGGATTCCAGCTCCAAGGAAATCACATTAAAGGTGCATAGCTTTTAAAATATCAGGAACCACCTTGGCAACTTATAAAAAGCAGAAGGGCTTTGCCTATTTTATAAAGTGATTTGCATATACCTGCATAAATAATGTCCCCACCTGTACTTTTATGCATTTAGGTTGAATAAATTAAATTCAGTGATCTTTAAAATATTCTGTGTCTTTCATTGCTTAGACACCATTTTCAAGACCCTTCCTCCTCATTTCTCCACCCTGGGGTTGTAACGACTATTTAATTTTTAATCTTTTGGCTAATTCTGAAAACTAAAGTATACTGCAGGCCTGTCCACCACAACCAGGGACACTATCTCCCTCTGCTTGAATTCCTCTTTCCTTTCTATCATTGGACCAAGAGTTCTATTTTTTTCACAAGAGAAAATGAAGGAGTATATTATTAATGTGAAAGCATAGCCCAAGAAAGGATTAATACTCAGCTCAGAGAACTTAGCTTCATATTATTTTTCTATTAGCCTTTTCTTTCCTTTCTTTTCTCCTTTCTTCACTCTCTTGCTCCCATGCTGTTTCTCTCTGTCTCTTAACAAGGTTGTTGTGCAGCACTGGGTTACAGACCTGTGCCACCATAATTGGGTTAATCTTTGCTTCCTTTGGCCATTCCAGTGCCCCTTCAGAAACTACCAGTCTACTAACCCCTAACAAACAGTTACGATTTGGGCTTCCACATCAGAGACTGTTCAGTATGCTAGCCCCAACCACATTCATTCCATAAGATATTAGGCATTTGCCATGTTTTGTGAAGAATCATGTATGTTTAATGGAGTTGAAATCTATAGTTATTGCCCTTCCTTGTTCTAAAGGAACTTAAAGTTGAGTTAAGAAAAGAAGTTAAAACTGTCGAATATTTTTATATGCACATTAGACAATAAATGACAAAATTCCAAATGAAATACTATAACCCAGGAAGCACAATAGGATTTCATTCTTAAAACTGCGTCCCGAGAGCTGAAATTTTTCATCTCAAATATGATGCAGCTGAATCTTGAAAAATGACTAAAATATTTTTTAAAATGTAAGATGATGACACTTGAGGCAAAACCTAACCTAAGTGTTGGAATCTTGGAGTGGTCCTTAAGTAACATTGGTCTTCCTCACTTAAGATCTAAACCTGGTTAAAGAAAAAAAAGATAAAAAGACCTGAGAGGTAACTCACCAGGTCAAAGGATCATTGGTAATACAAGCTTGGCTTTGTGAACTCAGTCACCAGAACCCATGGAAGGTAGAAGGAGAGGATCTCCTCCACAGTATTGTCCTCTGACCTACACACACATCATGTATGCAATTCGTTCAAAAATACAGAAATAAATCTTCAAGCAATAGGAAAAGTGGTAACTGAGAAAAGAATTTTTATGGTTGTTGGTTGGAAGATGTAACATAATGGTAAAGACAAAATAAGCTCCGTGACCTCCTTCCTTCACTTTAACTGCTCAAAGCATGAGATGTGTGTGCAGATTTGAGCAGCACCTTGCCAGGTCACTAATCTTCACTACTCTGAGTAGAAAAAAAAAGAAAGAAAGATACTAAAATCTTGCTAATACACAATTTGGCAGACCCATTGGACGTAATTTGAAATACAGACCAAAGGCTATCTCACCAACAGGATATTTCATCTCTATGGAGCAAAATAAGGAATATGGCAAGGGCAGGGGTAGAAAGCTGATTTGAAAGCTAGACATGAAGAAGTTGTATTTTTAACCAACCTGGAGAGCAAGAGAAGAATGAAATGAGATAAAAGTGGAAATGGAACCAGTCGGACAAACTCGTACCAGTCTAAAGGGACATGCTGGGGTCAGAGTCAGTAGTAATGTGGTTGTTCTAGATCCCTTCTGATGACTTTTCAGAATCTCCAAATTACTACAGTTAGAACTTGAGGAAATCAGGCAAAAATAAAATTCATGAACTAAATAAAACCTATGGGAATAAAAATACAACGCTTGTATCTCTGATTAAATTAATAGTAGCAACATTTATTGAATAACTGCCTTGCTTTGGATACTGTGCTATTTAAAACAGTTATCTGATTTAACTTTTTAAAGTACACTATTAAGGATGTGCTCTTACTATAATTGTGCAAATGAGGAGACTGAGATTTACCATGTTGATTAATTTTTCCACAAATACTTAATAAGTGTTAGAGATAGAACTTTGAATTGGGACCATCTGTTCTTAAAATCCATGGCCAAATTTCATTCAACACAGACAAGTGTCTACTAATATTACAAATATAATGGTGAAGCAAACAGGCATTGTCTATCCTCCTGGACCTTATAGTCTGAGGGCTATAGGGCAGATATTAATTAACTGGTCAGACAAAGAGCATATACTTTCAAACTGTACTTACTACCATTAGATGGAAGTACCAGGTACTCTAAGAGCAAAAGGAAGAGCAACATCTATGTATGGAAGCTTCCAGAATCCTTTCTGGGGAAGTAGCATTTTGATCTAATATCCGAAGATATAAATAAAGCAAGACATTAGGTAATGGAAAAGAAGTGCAGGCATGGGGGGAGACATGCTTGAAGGCCCCAAGTAGAGTTGGAAGAAAGAAGTGAAGAAAAGAACAGCCCAACCTGAAACTGAACACATGCATAGGGCCTGACAATGCTGAGTCTTCTGTAGCTATGTTGTAAGGATATTTGGAAAACAAAGTGTAGACAGCATGCCATGATAATTTTTTTATTATTGTTTTAGAAAGGTGTGGTTTGAGGCATTTATCATAAGAATTGGAACCTTCTTCACATAAAAACAAAAAGCAATGTATATAGCTATTGGTAATTATCCCAAACAGGAAACAGCCTAATTACCTTTGGTGGTTGAGTGGGTAAACAACCTGTTGCGCATGCATATCATGAAATGCATTTGTCACTAAAAAAGAATGAGCAACTTGAATCAATTTCAAGGGAATTTCACTAATAAAAGTTAAAATGGTCCATTTCACAATTGCAAACTGTTGTCTATATGTAGCACCCTTGTGCTGAAAAGAGTATAAAGCTAGAGGACAAAGTTGTGGTTGATAGAGAAAAGAGAGTAGAGGTGAAGGTGACCAGTGCTATAAAAGAGAAGCATGAAGATGTTTGCAGTGGAGGGGAGCTACCAACTGACAGTCATTGTGGTCATTGTATGTGGTGGCAAATGATGCTGTTGGCATGGGTAAAAATGCCCAAATACAGGTCTTGATGGAGAATCCCAAGACTGCGATTTAAGCAACTTTCACTACTTACTAAACTGGTAGAGAAAATGAAATCTGTAAAGTATCCTGGGGGGAAGAGGGAGACAGCTAAAATAGTTATAGGAAAATCAGGAGGCATGAACACAGAAGGCAAGAGAAGAGTGTTTCCTGAGAGAGCAAGAAGGGCAGAGGTGAAACCTATACATTCCATTGATCTATTTGGAGGGTGCAGTTGACCTTAAGAAAAAATCGCTTTGTTTTGGTGGCCAAAAGATAACTTGCTTAGACTGCAAGTGTGGACAACTAGTAGACACTCTGCTGCCACAGCAAGGAAAGCGAGCTATGTGGTGGCCTGAGTGCAAACACAGGCCAAAGAAGTCCTCGAAAATGAAAACATTGATGTGTTTTGCACACATATGGGAAGCCCACTGATGAGAAGAGAAATTTAGTTCACAAGAGAAAGAGAAAGACACTATGTTTAGGAGTGAGTGGTTCGGTTCTTGATACGACTCAAATGTGAGCGTAAGAGGAAGGGCACCTATCATTTGAAGGAAGAGGGAGCAAGAGCAGATGCCAGCCCTTATATAGGTTTGATGCTGACAGATTATGAGGTTTCCCACATGATGGCTCCTAAGGGAGTGAGAGCCTGCCAAGACTAAGTGGTAAAGAGATCTGATAAACGTTGAGGTTTGAAATAGTTCTGGGCACAAATGGGTTTGCAGTCAACCAAAGAAACATAGCAGGAATCTCCTTGGCAGTTCAGAAGACACACTACATCTATTCTCTCTTCCCCTGCTCTCCATACCCAGTCATGATGTGTGTCCACGTTTTATAATTTCCCTGCAACCACTTTAGCTGTTTCTGGAGGTACCTTACAGAATTCATTCTCTCAACAATCTGATTAAACGCGAAGAGTTCCTGCCGCATTGCCACACCTCTAATGTGCACCACACAGACAGGATAACTCTGATTTCTTTCATTATCATTTTGTTAATATATAATCAATTATGAATAAGTAGATAATCTACTTGAAGTGCGGTGAAATGTGAATTTTCTCTTAAGTTTTAAAAGCTGGCATCTAATGACACAAATTGCTATTTAAAATTAAAAGAGAGGAGGGAGAGACTAGAGAGAGGAAAAGAAAAAAAGAATGAAAACATAGAGGAAAAAATAAAAAAGCTAGGTCTATAGAAGTACCTGACACAAAACTCATCTTTGTTATTCAAGGGAACTCCCATTTGTAAGAAATAAATGAGTTTCTCTCCTAATGGTGATCTACACTGGTAGTTTAAATGAGGATCCCCCCCCCATGCACACACGCCCATATTTGAATGCTTAGTCATCAGGGCGTGGCACTACTTAAGAAGAATTAGGTTTAGGAGTCCTGGTCTTGGAAGAGGTGAGCCACTTTGGAGGTGGGCTTTGAGGTTTCAAAAGCCTATACCAGGCCCAGTGTCTGTCTGTCTGTCTCTCCCCTCCCATAGATCACGATGTAAAAGTCTCAGCTACTGCTTCAGCACCTGTCTGAGAGCCACCGTGCTCTCACCATGACAGTAATAAGCTAAGCCTCAAAAACTATAAGCAAGCCCTCATGCTTTGGTCATGGTGTCTCTTCACAGCAGTTGAGTAGAGACTAAGACCTAATAACCTCCACAGATGGCCTGCAGACCTGGAGGCATACCGCATACTGGAGATCATTTGAGCTCCTGCTGCTACAAATGTAAGAAGACACCAGCAGCATCTGAGGGAAGGCTCCTTACTTTCAGAAAGCAGAGAGTTCTCAAACTACCCTTAGGAAGATGGGTGGCAACAGTGACCTTTCCTATATGAACTCGGTCCACTATGCTAGCTTCCCTTTAGGAAGTGACATTAGGACCATTTGACTCAAAACTAAGTTGCAAGTACATCTGGGAAAAATTTAGCAGCTGTTGAGTGAAACAGCTGTATTTTTTTAATATTTACTTCTTTGATGATTCTATAATTCACATTTAGCATAAAATATTAAGAAAATAAGATATAAACAGAAAACATTAATAGTCCCACTTACTATGTAGAAAAAAACTGTTATTAACATTTGGGCACCTTCTTGTCTCTATATTTTAAGATATAATGTATAAAATCCTGTAATATTTTAACTTACTAGTGTAAATATTTCCTTGTTATAAGCTCTTTGTAATATCACTATAATATCTGAATAAAATCCTACATTATAAAACTCCCAGAATTTACCTAAGTGACCTGCAAATATTTAAGTTATTTGAAGAAAACTTTTAATTTTTTTTAAAAAAAATCCTTTATAAAGTGAAACTGCACTGCATTGCATCAAGTTATCGAAATAGAAAGTGGAAACCAGAAGCAAGGGGCAATGCCGCGAACCAATGAGGTGGTCAGGGAGTCTCTTCAGGTAAGACAGCCACTATTAACTGTGAAGAACTAGGAGAATCAGGCTGGATTGGAGAGTAGTTGAAGGATTTACCTAAACTTTTCTTACCCCCAAATTAAATGCTTCAAATTTTAATTCTAAGAATTATACACATGTCGGCGTTTTTTTACTACAGTTGATCTTAGTTAAAAGGCTGAGAAGTACAAATTTGTGCTACATATATATATATATATATATACACACACACACATACAACCTTTCACAATCTCTCAGCCCAGAAACAGTCTCTGAAAATACATGGGAAGTATACTCTCATGCATATCTATTTGTCTGTTCCTTTTTTCTTTCTCCTTGTTTCTTTCCAAAACAAAAGGAAAAAGAACTTGCTTTTGTATAGTCTGCTTTTCTAGTCAGCATTGTAAGCTGTTTGCCATGTTAATAAATACAAATCTGCATTGTACGGACAGCAGTATTGTACTCCAGTTTATGGTTAATACATTGACTGAGTCACGTGCTGATGAGCACTTGTGATAGTTAGAACCATTTCCTTACTTTTAAATGCTGCCATGATGGTTGTCTTTATATGCACCCATGCATGCATGTTCTTCCACACACTTTTCTGATAATTTTCTTAGGATAAATTTAAAGTGGAGGAATTATTAAAATAAAGTATGTATGTTGCTGCACTGTTCTGCATTAAAGTTCTATCAATTTAATGCTTCAATCATCAAAGGAAGATACTACCCATTTCTCTTTATCTTCATTAATTTTTTACTCTCAAGTATAATTTTTGCTATATAAGTAAAGCTTTCTTATTAGGGGTATGTAATATATTTTCCAAGCATTAAACTCAAAACTGGATACTTTAAAATTCATTAAATTATAATACATAAAATTAAAAATTTCTATAGAGAAAATTTTTTAACCTGGAAAATTATTTCTGAGAATTCTATAATACCTTAAGAGTGACTATAAACAACAACAACAAAAGATAATTTTTAAATAATTTTATTAATAGTTATATGTTTTTATATTTTAATGATTAATTTTACTTTTTAAAATCCTTATTATTTATAGTATTTTAAATTATCTTATTAAATTCAATTTTTGTCCTTTAAATTAAAATTTGGAAAAGACAGTTGATGAGTCTAACAGCATGTGACTGCTGACTCTCATTCTTTATTGCAAAATGGTGCTCGCTAACTCCTTTAAGGCCAGTCACTTCAGGCCCTGTTTCTCAGACTCTGCCAGCCACAACCACCCTCACCACTTTCCGGGCAGTGCTGTGAGGAACAAAGCATCAGTCGGGAAACTAAATGTGTTTGGGGCATGGGGCTTAGCACTTCTTGATTATGTATACTCCTGGGCTTAGCTGGCATCCCCATCCTTCAGTTGTTCATATGTGTTCTCCTGTCAGACTCCAGAAACTGAAAATTATTGGAAAGGGAAAAATACACAGTGGCAAACTTGCCTGATCTCTGTCTCCAAGGCAGGATTGTCACTATTCTTCCACCAGGTGTAGATAGAGATTTCTGGATGTTCTCATAAACAACATACTAGAGACCTTATTATCAGTGTCCTCACCCCCACCCCCAACTCTCATGTGTATTGCTGCATGCTTAATGAAATAGAATGTTTTCCAGCAAGTTGAGGAAAAGTGAGAGACGCAGGGAAAGCAGAAGTGGCACACTGACAGTGTGACCCCAGCATCCACAGTACGAACTGTGACAGGTTGTCGTCCGTGTTCCAGGATAGGGAGCATCTGGGCTCTCAGGGTGCATATTCTGGGCTTTTCAAAGGAGCAGGAATTGTACAAAGCTGTTGTGAGTGATAATTGGAACATTCTTTCCGCACAAGAAGCACAGTTGCAGATGATAGATGGAGGGTATATGTGTTCCAGGGTACTTTTTCTTCCTTTTCCAGAATATGTCTGTGAAAGCATCATGTCTTGAATCCTTACACAGTGTCCAGAAAGGAAGCAAAGACAGGCCACCATGTCCCTTCAGGCCAACCTCAAGCTAAGGTGAATGGCGGAAACAGGAGAAATAAATCAGTCTGCACTCTATTTCAGCATCACGTGTCCTAAGAAGTAAGAGCTGTGGTTGTGGCCCAGTCTTCGGTATTGCTAGTAGCTTTTCCAGGGCATGAGGCTGACTGTAAATCCTTAAGATCTCATTTAATTGTGTTCTTAGAGCCATCATACATGCTTCTGTAACATGACCTCTATTCAGAAGCCAAATAGTGGCACAAAAAAATGATTGACACTGATTGGCATTGATGCTATGTGTGTTCTTCATGTTCTGTTTCTCCGTTTTCTCCCAGATATGGTTACCTAGTCAAAGTTGGTTCAGGTTGTATGAGACCTTGAGTCTATGCACTGAGTATTCGCAGCTTACTTGTTCGAAGAGTCTTTCTACTAAGGTTCATGCTGAGATGAGTTACACAGTAAGTCTTTGTAGTGGTGAAACCAAGACCTTGGGTCTCCTTGTACACTCTCTTGTCATCTCAGGGTCACTCTTCATTTCTTCTGGTTATGTGTTGAAAATAGATGAGGCATCAGGCATCCCTTCCTGACCATTACCTGAGATTAATTTCCACACATTTGTTTAGAGCAAGCCTCTCTGCCTTCTTACGTGGTAGAAAGCTAAAGTGGGTTCTCCTTTAGTACTCCTTATACACGTCTAGGCTTTGTTGGTGTGTGGGGCACAATTATCACCTCATCCTTTACGTGATCAAATCTGGTGTCCTATAAGAGAGATGAACAAAGGGTGTGCTGAAGTTTTTTGATAGGATCCTTCAAACTGGTCTTTACATACTGATCAAGGACACAGAAAAAGGAGTAGAGGAAAGTCTCCTGTCAGAATATTGGGGAGGGTTGTCTGTTTTCACCCATGGCCACCATACCCATATCCACTGGGTTTACTTTCTATCAGTATCTGAACACACCCGTCCATCAGGCCTACTGCACCTTCCAGTAAAGAACAGAAGGAATCTAAGTAGCACATAGCTTAACTGGTCTAGGGAAAGTGCCTTCTGGTCTTGTTGGTGTGTCCCTCCATCCTGCTTAATGAAAACTATTTTCTAGAACAACACTCAGTAGAATATAAAGGGAGGCCAGGTCACTCGTCCCCAGTCCTTTATCTATCTAGAAAAAAAATGGGCAGGGGGAAGATCAAGCATAGACTCTAATCTGAAAAACTGCTTTAGAGATCTGAATCTGAGATAAATCTTATTGACTACTGTTATTTGGAATGTTTCCCTTAATCCAATCCACAAAGATAAATACTTTGAAGAGTTCCTTGTGGATCATTACTGACGTCTTCCTAGAAAATAGTACAGAGTGACTGGTTTCATTGAAATTCAACATAAACCCTTTTCCCATCCATCTGTCTTAATTCACTATACTGAAATACCCAAGACTGGGTAATCTAAAAGCATAAGCTTATTTTTCATAATTCTAGAAAATAAGATATACAAGATCAAGGTTCCAGCAGATTCATTTCCAGATGTGGGCTTCTGCAGTGCAGAGATGGGGCTTTTGTCATGCTTTTGGCAAAAAGGCAACTGCTACATCTTCATGTGGTCAAAGAGAGAAAAGCAGCATCCTTTACATCTTCTGTCAGTTCGTGGAGGTTCTGCTCCCCGCACTCTTCTCAGCTCTTCAAGATCTCACTCCTACCACTATCACATTAGCTCTTTCATTTCAATAGATGAATTTAGGAGGCCACTCTCCATCACTTGCCAAGGATGAATGTGCAGTCATTTGGGTTAGCTCCAACCTCTCTTAATAAAAGGTATGTTCTTTAGAGAAAATGGTCACAGGCTTTGAAACAGGAAAAGATGCAAATAGAAACCAGAATAACAACTATGAGAACTATGTGTTTCTTAATTGCACCAGTTACCCTCAAACAAATTAGGCATTAGTTAAGATGCAATCAAATGTCTCCCCTCTGCCCACACCTATAATCCCAGCACTTGGGGGTAGAAGCAGAAGGTTCCAGAGTTCAAGGCCAGCTTCAGTCTGGGCTACCTGGGAGCTTAGACACAGATGGTTTTCAGAGTTCAAGGCTACCTTTAACCTGGGCTAACTGGAAGCCTATTTCAGAAAGTGAAAACAAACAAAGCATACACTCTAAATACTCGTTTGTTAGGACAGTATCAGGTTTCAAATTGTTCTTTTACCAAAATTGTTTCTGTAAAAATGACTTTCCCTACAAAGAATAGGACATTAATCTTATTACATAGGAAGAGTATACACCTTGGCAGTCACAGTGACTTGAACAGGTAAACTCAGGGTCCAGGTACCCAGAAGTATGAAGTCAGAGCTACAAATCTTTGCCATCTCCCCAAACTATCCTTGATTGGTCACATAACTTCCATTTTCAGCGATGTTCATTGGTAAGGGCTCTTCATTTTTTTACGTTGGTATTATTCCTAAGTCGGTCATCTGCACACCTTCATCTGTGTGCCAGGACCTCAAGGGACTACCATAGTTGAATGCACATGCAGGCACACACAAACACACACACACATTCTCTATTGATCTGGGCTTTTTTTCTGCCCATTAGATGCATTACAAATCTGCTTTTAATGGGCCTCTCTGTATCCCAGCAGAAATATTTCTGGTGCTCTCCTTGTTCCCACAACATTTGCTGGGTGCATATTTAATATGTTTTAGCTTACTGCCTGAAGATGGAATCAGGGACATCTACCTGCACATGACAGTGCTTTGGCTCATGCAGTTGCAGAACTTAATGTATGTATCAGTAATGAAAATCTTAATTAAGAAAGCTGCATCATTGTCCACGAACAGTCGTTTTTCTCCCACTGCAAAGCCCTTTGTGTATTGCAGTATATACCTGGTCCAGACAGACAGAGCCCTCAAAGAGCTTGTCTGGCAGATCTTCTTTTGATTATTAACAGCTAGCAAATGACAAAGTCTCACTTCCTTTTGTCTTGGAGCCGAGACTTGAAACAGCAGAGAACACAATGTACTGTAGAGTTTGTTTGTGTTTTTTGAAACTTGCCTTTATTACGCTGGTGAGTTTAAAAATCCGGCAGTGTTGATCAAAGCTAATTTAGGTAACTTAGAGTTGCCAAAACACTAGCAGATGCATATTTACACATGTACTCTCAGAGAACTAAAATGTTCCGTATAGAGACAATGCAAAGCACAAGAAGGGACAATTTCAAGCTATCTGCTCAGGTTTCTGGGACCTTTGGTCTCCAAAGCTGGAAAGCTGCAATGTCCCCATTTGTGTGACCTTAGCAGTGAGACCTTTGCCTGTGCCAGTGTGCACTTGCCGATTTGCCACTTGGGCAGAGAGTGAGAAGTTTTGGAGGTGAGGTAACTGTACAGACAACAATAACTATACCCATAAAAAAAAAAAGACAGCTTCAAGAAAGTCCTATTGAAAAGGTGGCCTAGAACTTAATTATCTTTATGAAACAGTGCTCAATTGTATTTTAATAAGCCCAAAACAAAATTTAACTTATGTTAAGCTGACTTAAAAGCTTCAAAGCATTTCATTTTCTTCCCGTTAATTCTATGATCTTAATCCATGGCCTACATGGCAAGAACTGAGTCTATGTTCTCACTCACTTATGCATTCTTCATCCTTCTACATTCCCTAGGCTTGTAGCCTGCAATGTTAACCCATTTCTAGAAGATTAATGTAAGTAACTGAGCTGGGCTCCAGTTGTAGAGTTATATAGTTCCTGCTGGACTTGGCCACTCCCACCTAAAGATGGTCAGCAGTGACGATTTAGGACCTGCTGTCTACATGTTGTACATGCATGTTCTTCCTGGGTGTGGGTGTGGGTGGACAGCCATACTTTCTTTGATGGTACTTAGGTGTTCTTAACTTATCCGGGTCTTAGGATTTCCCATGTTTTGTCTCATTTATTTTCAAAATCGCTGTAAAGTAGATAATGGTCAGTTTTCCAAGTTTTGGAATCAAGGAAAATGTGTGTAAATTTTCTCTCTGTGCCTCATGAAAAATGTACGGAAGCTTCATTATGGGAAAGTTAATTTCAAGGAGTACGATTTATTAATATATCAGAGTTACAGTCATAACATAATTAAGGTAAAATATGAAAAGTAAATAAAAATCAAATTACACTTTTTGTAGTTGGACCACACCACAATAAGGGATAGAGAAGAATCCCATCAGGACTCTTGATTACCAGATAGGAAACTGTAGACAGATTTTATTAATCCGAATGATTTCTATTTTCACCAACTATTAGCAAATGCCACCAGAAATCCTGAAGCAACTGGGAAGTACTTGATATAGGATGATAATGCAGGTTCATGGTCTAATGTATAGAAGAAGCTCACTGAATGTATGAGAAATAAAACAATGAATAATTTTTGATAAATAATTGAAGGATAACGGGGTGCTTTTAGAGAGACTAACTCAAAATCAAAACATTTTTTAATTTCTGAATTTTTCAATTATTTCTAGAGTTGGGGCATGGGTGATCCACAACACGTGTATTAATGTCAGGATGGTTCAATGAGAATTGGTTCTCTCCTCCCACCGTGCAGTCCAAGGGGACCAAACTCAGGTTGTCAAGCTTGACAACAAATGTTTTTATCCACTGACTAATTGTCTTAATTTTAGAAAGTGCTTGAATAGTAGTTAGAAATCCAATAAATTACTCGGTCTTGGTCTTCAACTTGCCAAAAAGTACATTTTTGAAAGAATATGAAAATTCTAAATATTTGAAATTGAGGTATATTTATTACTACCTGCCTGTGAAACACACACACACACACACACAATAACAGCACAGTGTTAGACATATGACCTCTTAGGTGTGAAACACACACACACAATAACAGCACAGTGTTAGACATATAACCTCTTAGGAGTCATCAATAAAAAGGCTCAAGAATCAAAAAGATCTGTAGATCAAGGTAAGATTTTCTCACAGTGGCCATATATCTACAATTTGCTCAAAATTTAAGAGTGACTAGACTCACTAACAGTGACAGCCATTTCCTGACTCACCCCCTACTTATCCTCTCCACTCACACCTCCCTTCTCCTCCTCCTCCTCCTCCTCCTCCTCCTCTTTCTTCTTATGTGTGTGTGTGCATGTATGTCACAGTGCATGTGTAAAACTGAGAAGACAACTTTCAGGAATCAATTTGTGCTTGGCAGCAAGCACTTTTTCCCACTGAACCATCTCACCGCCCTGTTTCCTCATCATTGCAATGCCTGAAGTATTACATGTTGTATCAGTTGTGGCCCAGTCTATAAGCAAAGGGATCAAACTGGCTTAGGGCAAAGACGTGTCTGGTAGCTCCAGCAAAAGGTCTTTAGAAAGTGTGTTAACTGACTACCACGATGCTTTTTGGTTCAGACCTGGCTACCCTTTGCTGTCACATGGAAACTCATCCGCTGTCTGTGCTATAAGTGATCCTTACAGCAAATGTATGCATTGGTTGTCCTGGAGCATCAGCTTTATATTGGTGCTTAAAATGACAATCTCAGAGCAACATACAGTTAGGTATATTTAAACGCCTGCTACTTCCTTATTCCAAAAGTACCTTTAAACATAGTAATAGCATTTCTCTCTATGCAAACCTGTACATAAAAAGGTTTACATTTTAAACAAACATGTTTTTTGAGCTTTATCCAAATTCAAAAAAAGCATCTGAAAATTTTAACAGCTGAAAAACACTTTCTACTTGCTGGGAAAACTTAAACCTTGCTAGGCTTTATACAAAAAAAAAAAAAAAAAAGACTTCTGTGCTGAAAACCAGTGTGAAAAATCTCAGCGTGAGAGGTTGTTGGAATTGTTTTTCTTCATAGAGCTAAAACCAATCCTTGGTTTTAGGGTGATACCACAATATACATATGCTTTGTCAGGAACAAAGGATTTTTTTTTTTTGGTCAAATCTAATTTCAAGGGCATCTTGAATGAAAAATAGAAGGTCTAGAGGAAGATCACTGCTGGTCTTCAGCAGTGATCCAGCATCTAGAAGCAGGGGTTGAGGGCATCATTGTACCAACGATGTCTGGAGACACTGCTAGCCCTGGGTGCTTTATGCTGTCTGCAAACGCTGAAGCTATTTATTTTATCATTGGCTCTCTCCTCCTTAGCCCAGCGTGTCTCACAAGGGAAGCACTGCTCTGTGATGGTGCCCTGGACTTTGTTTCTGTTTGTTTCAGCACTTAAGTAAATGGTCTCAATAAACGGTCTGTTACCTGCCATTATGACCTGCATGCATTTGCTGAACAGTTTTTCAAATTAAACAAAATTATGTGGTAGTTTCTAGAAACCTGAACGATTTTCAAGACAGTATCCAGTGAGAAACACGCAGAGACACGTCCATATGAGTGGACGTTTAGGGTACATAAGTTCAGGACAATGAAAGAGGCTGGACAGTACAAACAGGAAGGTCAAACTTTCTTATGTATTTACCCCATGCTCTTATTAGTATACCTATGTGGAACTGACAGTAAAATAGACCCGCAAGTGTGCTTAACACAAGAGCATGTTCCTTTTAATAGTCTCAAGGGTATAAAATATACAAAGCAAGTTTGGGGTGGTTTATTTGAATTGGGAAGTGGGGATGTTACTATTATTTTATTTTCTGATTTTTGGTTTTTTGTTTTTTCTGTTTTTATTTTCTGCGATAGATTGACTCTGTAGGCAAGGCTGACCTGGTACTCATAATATAGCTTAAGCTGGTCTTAAATTCACAGCTATCTTCCTGCCTCAACCTCCCCAGTGCTAAGATCCCAGCAGTGCACATCACACCTGACACAAAGCATTTGTTTGCCATCCCCTGGTCATTTTTGGAATATGCCAGTAGAGTTAGTGACAGAGGTCAGAAAAAGGAGGTGTTGTGCAACACAGCAGACCTCTAATACAGACATGGTTTTTCTAAGGCCTTACTTGAAACAGGCTTAGATATTTCCAGACCTTTTCAGAAAAATCTTCAGCACCATGCTTCAGCACAACAGAGTAGCAGACTGTCAAATTCCCTGCCTTCCTATTCACCAAAATCCAAACTAGAACTCACAATAACTCCTTCCACTCTTCCCTCTAAAAAATAAAAAGAACCCACTGTGCCCCCCCCCGAGAAAGAAGCAAAAAAAAAAAAAAAAGAATCCAGTAAATAGAGCCAGCCCTGAAAGACAAATCCCCAGCTGTAACTATAGCACTTTGCTGAGTACTGTGAGCTTGCTAGAGCTGGCACATTTTTTAACAGATGCATGAACCTGAGGCAGAGGCATCGCAGCATCCCTAGAGTTGCCTGATGCCTTGGTCTAAGTAGATCACACAACCTAGAACAAAAGATCCAGTTTTCCATGTCACTGTCTGTATATTTTTAATTGTGGCCTTCTGTAACTGATTTTCCATAAAGTTTATAGAAAACTACCTCTTTCAGATTTTCACAGCATTCGTCCACACACAAACTTTTAGATACTTAAAGTGATGTATATAAATTTGGACTTTTAAAAAATGTGTGTGTTTAATAATGTCTTATTTCAGAAATAGTTATAAACTAGCTATAAATAGTTGTTTAAAACCAAGTTGCGATTAATCTTTTGTGATCAGTTTTCTAAGACCTTCCTTGAAGGCAGGCTTGATATTTGAAGAACTCTTCAGAAAAGTGTTGGGCACCTTCTGTGATCCAAATTGAATTGAGCTTGTATCATCCTTCGTTTTTTTTTAAATGAAATAATTTTTTTAATTATTAGACTTAAAAATATTAATTTTTTAAATTAATGTGCTTTTGAAGTATAGCTTATTTTATGAGTGCCTATTTTATTTCTGTAAAATTCTTTCCTAGAATAAACACTTTTAAATAGGTAACACTGATGAAAGTTAAAGAAAGAAAAAGTATGCCATTTGCAGAAGTCCAACTTAACATCCAAAATTGGGACAAATTTAGACCAAACTTTAAAGCTGTTTCCAAGGATAAAGATCCTAACTCCTGAAGCAGGACAGTTAGCACACACCTGTAATCCCAGTAGTAGGCAGAGTCCGGAGACTGGGGCTCAAGTCCAGCCTTGTCTGCATAGCAAGTTGGAGCCTAAGCTTAAGGAAGCTCTGAAACAACAACATAAAACTAGAAAGACCCCCGCGCCCCGATTCCGGCCCGGGGGAGGGGGGAGGCCGGGCGCCGGGGCCAGAGTCCGGCTGGAGTGGAGCGCACTGGGCCCCATGGACAGCTCGGCCATCATTACTCAGATCAGCAAGGAGGAGGCGCGGGGCCCGCTGCGGGGCAAAGGTGACCAGAAGTCAGCAGCTTCCCAGAAGCCCCGGAGTCGGGGCATCTTCCACTCGCTCTTCTGCTGTGTCTGCCGAGATGATGGGGAGCCTCGGCCTGCCCACAGTGGGGCTCCCCTGCTGGTGGAGGAAAATGGCGCCATCCCTAAGCAAACCCAAGCCCAGTACCTGCTTCCCGAGGCCAAAGCCCAGGACTCGGACAAGATCTGTCTGCGTGGTCATCGACCTGGACGAGACCCTGGTGCACAGCTCTTTCAAGCCAGTGAGCAATGCTGACTTCATCATCCCGGTGGAGATTGATGGGGTAGTTCACCAGGTCTACGTGCTGAAGCGGCCCCACGTAGATGAGTTCCTCCAGCGAATGGGCGAGCTCTTTGAGTGTGTACTGTTCACTGCCAGCCTTGCCAAGTACGCAGACCCTGTAGCTGACCTGCTGGACAAATGGGGAGCCTTCCGTGCCCGGCTGTTTCGAGAGTCGTGCATCTTCCATCGGGGGAACTATGTAAAGGACCTGAGCAACCTGCGAGGTTGCTCATCTTAGACAACTCCCCCCCGCCTCCTGTATCTTCCATCCAGACAATGCCGTCCCTGTCGCCTCCTAGTTTGACAACATGAGCGACACTGAGCTACACAATCTCTTACCCTTCTTCGAGCAACTCAGCCGTGTGGACGACGTCTACTCAGTGCTCAGGCAGCCTAGGCCCGGGAGCTAGTGAGGTGTCTTGGGGCCAGGATCTGCCCCTCACCGAGGCCCAAGCCTCTTCCCATCAGACTGTGGGAGCCTGCCTGTGCTGTTAACGAAACCACATGGGCTATGCCATATCCATGGCCCTGGGGAAGAGGGTGTCTCCCCTGCCAGGTTGCATGGAGGACAGAGAGCCTTTGGCCCCCTGTATCAGTGCCTTCAAACTTTTTCCCCTCTTTTCAGGGGACCTGGGGGGGGGGGCCCTGCCTGTTGCCCCCCCTTCTGTCGTCTCTTCCCCATGCTGCCATGTTTCTCTGCTGCCAAATTGGGTGTCATAGCCCCAGTTCTGCTTTGGGGGTAGGGGCAAGGTTTCTGCTGCCCCATGCCTTGGATTGCCCCCACCCCCCAGTCTGGGAACAGTGAACACCAAGTGCCTTGCATAGAACCCTCTTTGCTGGTCAGCTTTTCTCAGATCTAGGCTGACTTGGGAGGAACCAGTCTCTCCCCTTCCCTCTTCCTCCCTGGGATGATGGTGCCCCAGCAGTTTCTGCAAGGGGAGGAGAGGGAGAAAGTCTATTATCATTTGTAAAAGAGGGGACCTTCCTTAGGGAACACTCCCAGTTCAGCTTGTCCAAGGCTGATGGCTGCACCCTGTATCAACTGAGCCCCCAATATCCCCAAAGCCTGGAGTTTGGCAGGCCTCCCCCTGTGGTGCCATATTAATGTGTATATGTGTATATAGATTCTTAAGGGAAGGGGCGAGGAGAGGGTGGGAATAGACACTCCTCTCTCACCCCTTCCCTGGGCCCAGAAATTGGGGGAGGGAGGGCAAGAATTTGTACATTTTTAAAACTACTGTTTTCTAAATGGAACAAGCTGGGCTGTGAGGGGTCAATGGCCCGGTCTTCTGGCTGTCGCAGCCCTTTTACTCTGTTCATCCAAAAAAAAACATGTATTGAGTACCTCCTGTGCCCAGCAGTGAGCTAGTCCGGCCAGCTGAGTGGGAGGGGGTCTGCTTCATCCGTGTCTCACCCCAAAGCCTCAGACTTTACTGGTGCCTTCAGAGTGTCTGCAAGAAGTGGAACCTTCTGGTGGGCTTCGGGAAGTCTCCAAGAAAACTTACTAAGCTGTCCCCACACGTCCAGTGCCAACTCATCCCTCACCTCACTCCCCCGCAGCCTCCCCCATGGCCCCCTGCTGGCTGGGGGCAGCTCCCAGGTCACTCTGCCAACTGACTTATGTTTCTACAGCCCCGCCCCACCCCTGCTGAGTCTAGAGTTCAAGTCTCTCTCTCCCCAAAGTATGAGGGATAAGGGGACCCACACACAAGTGCCAAGGGAGTTAGTGAAGGGAGAGAGGGTGTGGTTGGCCTGAATCGGATGACTTCTTCCCAATTAAGTGCCTTCTCTCTGACCAGCACCTCAGTGTGATAACTAAAGAGAAAGCTAGATCCCTTCAAAAAAAAAAAAATTAGAAAGACCTAAGTCTTTGAGAAAAAGAAAAGAGTGCCACAGAGTCCATTTGCACAGGGGTGGATTCTGGGACTCAGGTCTGTATTTGAGAAGAGCCTCTGGTGATTCCTGTGTTCTTTGTAAGTTAACTCATCTTCCAAATTGAGATGCTTTGGCTGTAAGAATAGTACTCTTGTGCCAGTACTCCGCAACAGTCCAGGTTATTTTAACATTCTTACTATCTTTAGAATAAATGTTTAGCCTGGAAATAAAGATTAAGCATACTTAAAGTACATTATTTCTGGCGTATTTCTACGTTTATATGTTACATTGCTTTACAACCACAGCATCCACTTCTCAGTAGTAGTATAGAAGTATTCAATCCTGATGATCTCTTATGATCCATACAATGGCCCTGTAAGTTACCATTATTATACCATCTTTTAGGTAAGGAAACTGAACCCAGACTCACACAGCTTTGGCTGCTTCCCTGTTTAAGTAAATAGGAAGTGTTGTGGTCAGATTTTGAAAAGAAAGTCTAATTCTCAATTCTAGCCTGTGAAGTTGAACACACATAGACTAAACCTACTGTACACAAGATGTTCATCATAGTCATGCAATTTTTAACCTTTTATAGGCATTTCAAACATACACAAAAAATAAAAATAATGTCATAGTGAACCATTTCAGGTCAGTTTACTATGCTTTTATGGCTACTACCTCATGCTAAATTTATATATATTTACATATGTAATATATATAAAATAAGTTAACTGTTAAACTACAGAGGACTGTGTACACATAGTATGACATGTCCATTAAGTATAGTTTTTGACACACTAAAATGTTTATGAATATATTTTAATGGCATGGACTATGCTGCATATATTTAATTAAAAAGCAACAAATTAAATTATGCATATGTTATGGTCATAATAATTTTCTAAAAGTAAGAGATTGTGAATCTTAGATTTGTGGGAAGTTTTAGATATTTCTTTTCTTACTTCTTAGTATATTTTTAAATTGTATGCCATGAGTAGATTTTATTAGGAAGGATTAATACCTCGCTAACACTTAGAAGAATATATGCACATATTCAGATATTAAGAGAACTTATCTACCTGACTTCATATTGTAAACTTGGTTTATGTTGTAGGACATCTCATGAGACAGAATTTTATCACCCCCCATTTAAATAAATATTTCGTACCTCACTAATTGTAAGTTTTGAGATACAATCTCAATTTTATATGCCTATAGGTTTTTTCAGAACATGCCACAATTCAAAATTTTCTAAATGTTTTATGTTTATTATCTTGAATAACAATAATATTCTGATTCTGCTTGTGCTAATGGGGGTATGGAAGTATAAAAATGATGCTGTACATTTGGATATTATTTGTGATCTGCCAGCTGTTCCATGTGGCCTTAACCATGTGCTTCTTATTCTAAAAGACTGCTTGCTTCTGTGTTACTTACCCTGAGCTGCAGTGATAGTTTAGTCCTAATGTCTTCTTTTTATAGTCTTCATTTCTCATCTTTGGCTATCAGGTTACTTCTTGAACAGGCAAGCTTCTGAGAGCCTCGTTTCTTCCTTGAGTCCTTACTTTTAATTTGCTTTGGTCAAGAAGACAAGCCGGCATCTATGTGTAGGCTGTGTATAGCCCCATGCTTATCTTTTCACTGGACAAGCACAATGAACTTGTCTGTCTGCTCAGTGTTGGAGAGCATGAACTGACCAACCAGACACAAACCCAGCCTTCAAAGAAGCTTTCACCTAACAGGAGAGGAGGCTGTGTCCCATGAAGGTAGTGAAGGAAAAGCGTTTTTGGAATTCAGGGGAGGGCTAAGCATTAGCTTACATGAAAATGGGTTCAGACCTGAAAGGTAAGGGTTTGAACAAACAAAGATTAACGGAAAGCCCATCTCTGAAGCCATAAGCAAAGTGTGGAGGGATAAAAGGGGTAAAGAATCTGCAAAGAAGTGGTTGAATTTAACTAGAGCATGAAGTGTGGGAAGGTGAGTAGTTGGAAATAAATGGCCAAAGCAGACTGGGCCCGGAAGTTAAAGGACTTGATTACCAGGCCAAGGAATCTGAATTTTATTCAATAGACAATGGGGAGCTATTGAAAATTTTCCATAGGAGAGTAACACAATCAGAGCTGTGTCTCCAGAAGATTAATCTGGCAACAGTGAGACAAAATGGATCGGAGTAGAGAGAGACCAGAGAACAAAGCAAAGGAGGGAGACTCACAGCAGTCCAGGCAAAAGGCAATATGGATCCTAAGTAGGGCATGGGCAGAGGGACTGAACAAGACAGCACTGATTTATGACACATGGCAGAAGAGAATTAATCCATTATATTTGGAAGCCAGGGATAGCCCGGCACCAAAGATATCTCTGAGTTTGAGCCTGAGTGGAGCCATAAACAGAACCAGGGCAGCAGAGCAGGAGCAGGCCTGGGAGGGGAGAGCACCAGTTTAATTTCCTACACACTGAATGGTGCTGAGTGGGTATCTGTTAGCTGTCTACTGGGCTTCAGGAGACTGGAGACTGCAGGGCAGAAGGGAAGCCAGGCTTGGGTATGAGTGCTTTGGAGTCATCTCTGCCTCGCTGGACCGAGAGGCAGAGGCAGAGCTAATTGCTGCAGCTTGTGGAATTTGTGGGTGGCCTATTTCGTGCCAGTTTTGCTGCCTGCTCTTCCTTCCTCCCTTCATTCCTTCCTTCCTTCCTTTCCTCCCTTTTCTCTGTTCTTGGGAGGGAAATACCTAAGTTGCTTAAAGAGAAGTGAATCATTAATTCATGCAAACATAAGTTGTATTCTAAAATAGTTACAAATGTATCTAATGGAACCAGTTTCATATCTTCCGTAGCCTTTACTGTCTCATAAAATGTATTCCCATGTGACTATCAAGAGGCTTGTAGATTGCTCATAAGACAGACGAAACTGGTAAGGCCCATGGTCCTTATAACTGACCACATGTAGCCAAAACCGACATTATATCGGCATAATTTGGAGAAGACAGAGAAAAGGGCCAAGGTTGAGGGATCTATCTGTTTTAAACCTTCTGGCATAGTTGTGATATACAGCCTGGGCTACATAACCTGCTAGGTTAATCCCATTTCTTGTATTCATTCTAAAGCTTTATCAATATTTAGACAAAATGTGCATTTTCCACAGCTCATAAGTGAGAAAACATCCAAAATGCAAATTTACTGTCAAATTCAGTTCATGTATAACAAAATACTCCCCCTCTCCCCTTTAAGTTAGAGGATGATATATATTTGAAATGTATTTAAAAAGCACTGTAATTTAGAGCCCTCCTGGGACAGTATGAACTGGGGGGTTGGAAAAGGAAGAAAGCCAGGCAAGCTGAGCTGCATGCTCACATGCTCATTTCCAGCCACGCCCAGGGACTGTCTACATACCTACAGTTCAAGGGTGGCTGTGCCTGCAGCTGATTTCAGTGCTTTCGCAGTTCTTGTCGAGTCATGTCCTTGTGCTGCTTCTGACTGTCCCTGTCACAATTTATATGACGCATTTCAGAAGCAACCTTCCGCAGGTCCAGTACTGGTCCAGAATAGAGGCCAGTGTCTTTAACCCAGCCCTGTCTGTGTGGTACACATTCCATATTTCCTAACATAATTTTCCCAGAGCTCACATGGTTCCAGCATTGTTTTGACATTCAGTGTACCTTCTAATGGCACCATGAAAACTGAGGCATGCAAAACTGGCCACACAGGAAGGCAGGCCAGGATGGAGACATCCAGTTCTTCTCCACTGTTCAGATGTTCTTTATTCCAGAGGAGGCTCAGTTGCTAAATGACACTCTGGGCTGATTGACTTTTAATTTAATAAGTTAGAATTTGTAAATCTGAAAATTATGAACTTCTGAATTAATTTTGACATCTTGTTTTGTCAGTGAGTGTTTATTGAGAAGGTACTCAGTCTGGGGAATGCTATTTAGTTGTTAAACCTAGAACTAGTGGCTAGCGGAGTGATTCTGATGTGTCCTACCTACCACCAAATGTTAGACCTGACCTAAATTCAGAACATCACCAAGCCAATATCAATTCTTTATCTTTATGGAAGCCTGAAGAGCATTTCTCAGCGTCCTGTTCTCCTGGTAAAGCCTTCTGTGATCTTCATTATGTTGTTCCCATCCCTTTTCTTTTCTTCAGCCCCATTGCTTCCCATTGCCTTTGCCCTAGGCTGTGGTTCTTTTGCTTTAATTCCACTCAATTAGGTGAGCTAAAGGCTTCATTAAAGTGATTTATCATAAGGTATGGGTGAGGTTCCTCTTAGAGAAATTTGTGCTTCAAAAAGTATTTTGCTTGAAAATTAGGTTTTCCCTTCTCCTCCTCTTTCTCCTCCTCATCCTCAAGTTAAAAACATGTAAAGACATAAATTTTTGAATAGGTCCTTGTCACATATTCTCTTTATTTTCTGCTACCCAATTAAAAAAATTTTTTTGAAGGGCTGGAGAGATGGCTCAGAGGTTAAGAGCACTGCCTGTTCTTCCAAAGGTCCTGAGTTCAATTCCCAGCAACCACATGGTGGCTCACAACCATCTGGAATGGGGTCTGGTGCCCTCTTCTGGCCTCCAGGCATGCATACACAGACAGAATATTGTATACAAAATAAATAAATAAATATTTTTTAAAAAATTTTTTTTGAAGAACATGAAAATTATCTAAGCATTCTTATGTCTAAACCACCACTGATACCTCAGTTCTCCCTCTCTGTCTCAGACCTACATGCCTGAGATGCAACAGGATTTCTCTGTGGATACTTCAACCATGCTGGACCTACTTATTCCAGATCTGTTCCCAGTCCAGTTCCTTAGACTTGAATCCATCTTCCATTAATATTAAAACACTGTTTCTTGATTCTACCTCTTTGAACTTTGTTCATGTTTAGTTAACTATCGGTTAGTGAAGCAGAGAAAATACAAGATATTGAGTCAGATGTGATTACTAGAAATAACCTTTAGTCAGTCATTTATCTTCTTTAAGCCTATTTCCTAATATATAAAATGGGAGCATGGTAAAGATTACACCTGATATGTGGATAGGGTCAGGAACATTTCATTATGAACTCAATATATGTGTTATTGTCATTAATTACTATCTCTGTCCCCTCCAATAACTTTAATTTGGAGTTCTCCTGCTGATGACCTTAGAGAATCTCATTCTTGACTGTTTTAGGCTGGTCAGTACTAGTGTCATGGGATACATTTTATAAACAAAATAAATAAAGGCAGAGACCACTTTTTTCCTAAATCAAGACTTAGGACCCAGTTTTATCAAAACAAGCATATTCATAGGTATAACAAAGGGCAAAGTTTGAGAGTTAGGGATTCAGTCCCATTGGTGGATTACTTACGTGATGTCCGCAAAGTCCTGGGTCCAATACCCAATAAATAAAAGACAGAATATAAAACCACTAGTCTTCAAGAAAATCAAAGGTCTCTTGTACCTATCCTTGAATATGAATTCCATATAATAGACAAAGGCAAATTTTAGTCACAAAGCAGTGCTAAATAAAGTTAGCATTGTCTCCCAATAACTCATTGTATTAAGAAAGGAAAGCTGATCACAGTGGGAAGTGTTGTTAGCATTTCTTGGAGGTATTTTCCCAGAGAGAGAAGACTCAGAAGGCATTGGAGAATTGAGTATGAACTCTACCACTTAAAATGCATAGGCAAAAAGACAAGCTAAATTGGTTAAATTCTTCAATTTATTTAAGTCTTAGTTCCTTATCAGTAACAGATTGATGATACCCATCTTGAAGGCATGTTGTGAAGATTAGAAAGTGTATATGTAAGTCTGCCTTAATGTTTGGTCTAAATAAGTGTATTTCCTGGACCAGATTTCTCTTCAAGATGAAAAAGGAACTGTAATTATGCCTACTTTCTGCATATAACCAAACTCTATAATATAAAAACAAGCAAAACTTATCTAACTGCTGTAGAACATGGAAGTAAACATTTTCTGTAATTACTTTTTAACCCCAATTTTCCCACTAAGTATACACAGATAATCAGATTGACTATAAATTAAGTAGCTTTCAACATAGATTTCTAAAAGGGAGCTTTCAAAGGCTTCCTCATATAATTTAGGAGAGGAATCTTCAGTTATTTTGTAAGAAAAATAACATACTCTGAGCCAGTCATTAAATGAAATGGTCTGCTGACATTTTAGGGCAAAGTACAGAGGCACCTTGTGCGCTCTCACTCCACGGGATTCCCCATTCCGATGCAGCTAATGCCTCATTTCCAAGTAGACATACTACTTTCTTAATAGATCTTGAGCATTTTAGATAAGTTGAGAAATTATGTGCTGAATATTTTTTGTTTCTTATTTCTAATGAATCAGTAATTTTGACCTTCGTTCCATATGCCTCTTTAATTTATGGTGAAGAAAATAACACTGATATTTCAAAAAATTAATACACATTTTCAAGCCACCAAGTTTCGAAATTATGATATTTCCAATGGCAAATGAAATAGCATGCTGTCCGTGCAGTTAGTGATTTGAGGCAATTTGAACATCATGATAAGAGAGGGGGAATTACAAGCAGTGTTATAATTAAAGGTCTGTTGATTCTTCCGTTTAAATGCCATTGTTGAAAGATTTTTCACTCAGATGTCAAAGTCTGTGGCCAGCCAAAACTTGGCATGCTAGAACCGAGCCCAGGGAAACATTGTGTTCTACAGATTGAAAAACCAAAATCTGTTAAGAACAGAAATGTTGGGCTTGGTCTGATTTCTCATGAATCAGAACCAGAACATAGCCAAATACCACCTCCTCTTTATGAAAGGAAGTAGTGCAGGTGGATCCTAATGGGAAATGTTTGTTCCCGTGGATAATGAACGAAAATTATCATTTGATATCAACATACAGTGCCAGGGTTACAGTCATATTATTAAAGCATGTTTCTTCAAGAAACTCAAAGTGAGTTAGAAGCTGCTTCTGGTTAGTTCTCTGTGGATGTGAAATGGGGAGCAGTATTTACTTCCTGCCAAGGTTTGCATTGAGGTTCAGATTCTCCATATCTCATTCCTGTTAGGAGAAACACCTGAAATAAAGCACTATTTGCTTAACTTGCTTCCTAGAAATAGATTCCCACATGCTATGTTTCCCTAGAAAGAGATTTCCAAACACCTTGTTTCCCTTTCAGTTTGGAAGCTATAAGCCTATGGCCTGGAGCTGCATCTAGCTAACCTATAATTTTTGTTCTTAATTTATATTTGATCTGTGGAATATTTTAAAATAATTAGATCCAGCTTTTAAACACAAAGAGATTTCCAAAATATCCAGATTTTTCTGGCTTCTCACAAAAAATTGAAGATCTGGCAACATTAAACCCGCATCCGCACGTGGCACCAGTACCGGAACGGAGTGGCAGCTGCTCCCTTCAGACAAGCCACGTACTCTCCAGCTTGACATCCCCATGGCTCCATATTTCTGTCACACCCACTTCTCTCATTTTCTCTGCCACCATGGCTCAGCTCTGAAGGAGCTTTCCTTTCATTGCTTGTGGTAGTTGTGTTACTAGTCCATGCTTACCTGGCTATAGTCCTGTTAAAACTCTCAAACTTTTTCCCTCCATTTGATCAATGCAAAGGCTGTGCTCAATGATACTCACAAAAGTATTGTTCAAATGGTGAAAATCAGAAGGCAAGAAAATGGCTACAAATAGGGCTAGGTTTCCTATATATTAATACATTCACAAAATAAAATATTGTTCAGGACTTTAAATATATGCCTCAAGTGAATGCAGATCACAAAACAATGTATACAACAATATTTTTGTTTTGTAGGAGAACAGTGTATTCAAAAAGGCTGAGGAGATATGTAAAGGCAATGTTAGAAAAGCATGTGTGTATACAAAAGTGCTTATACACATAAATTCATAAGAAAAGCTCAACAATAGCTCTTGAAGATGTCCCACGTGGCTTCCTTTCTCCATTTTGACTCCGGGTTGAAGCTGTTTTCCAGTTCTCGATCTAGAACTGGTTTTCCTCCTTACCTTTATTCTGTATACATGAATGCAATGAAATTAAGATTCCTGTAGTTGCATTAAATAATAGGAAAGTCATTCTTACTCGGTTACATGCTACATTGTCAGCAAGTCGAAGCAAGAACCCCTGTACCTGTGCTGGCCTTAGATCTGCTTCTTCTGAAGCACCTTTGGATGACACAACGAATTACTCAAATACTAAAGAACACACACAAATCTTGAAACAGAAAAATCACACATACAGATGAACTTAACGCAAACTCTTAAAGGCCAGAACCTAAACTTACCACAGCAAAGATATGCCAGTGTGAAGAAGCAAAGCTCCCAGGCAAAAGGCTGCTAAGTGCTGGAAATTTTACTGATCCTGGCAGATAGGAGAGGATCAAAAAATTGCTGAATAAAATTCAAATAAGTTCACACTCCCACCAAGGAATAATTTTTAACCTTCGTATGAAGAATCTTGGTTGTCTTTTAAATAAAAATAAAATAAAGATGTTTCAATTTTATTGGTTGCTCTTAAAACATCAATATCATTTGTCTCCCAGCTAGCTTAATACAGTATATTTCAAAAAAAGTTCAGTTTATAATTTTGTAGCTTCATGAACCTAGAGAAAAAATACAAAGGAATAAGAGTCTTTTCTTTAAAAAAAAACTTATTTAAATTTTTTTTCATTTTACATACCAACCACAACTGCCCGTCCCTTCCTCCCACTCTTCCAACCTTCCCCCCACCCAACCCGAGACAGTCTTTTCAAAGATGGGTTCTATAAGGACAGCCCTAGCTCTTAAGTATGCCTGGGATTGCCAGCTTCATTGTTTCAAACTTGGCTCTTGACATCCAACCTCTGTTTCTTGAAGCATTCTTCCCTTTTGTCTTCACAGCCTCTGTTCTCACAGTTCACCAGTTTATCTCTGGTCCTTCTTGCTATTTTATCCATGTTCCCTTCATCTTTCTGTCAATGGAAGGCTGCCTTTCTTTGCTTCTCTCGTATTCCTAGAATCTAATCAGTTTTTTAAAAGTTCTCCCTGAAGGTCTGAAATTGATATTGCCCTGTAGATTCTGGAACCTTTCTACAGAAAATGAAATCATTTTGGTTCTTCCCTTGGCATCTCCAAATCCAATGACTGTCTCTGAGTGTCACAGAAGCCAACCAGGTAGATCCCATACACATTGTGCTTCTCTCTCTCTCTCTCCCCATATTCTCACTTATCCCGTACCCCTTGACTAAATCATATCCTTCCAATTTCCAGTTGTTGGAATATCCCCCATATTCTAAAGTCCATGTCACACACATAGCATTGCTTGGTAGTCGTCAAGCCACTGGACCATACGGAGTCTTATTAGCAACTCTTAACACCCTGTGATGTTTTAATCATGTGATAGTTATATTCCAACTATAAGGTTATTGACGTCTTACTGATCCTTGGAGCTATGAGGTCCTATTAGGTCCCTTTGCTCACCACAGACATTCATTAAATATATATTGAATTAAATTGAATTTATAAGCATGTTAGGACTTGAGTGATATAGAAAGTCCACCTTGCCCCAAATATCTTCTTTACTTTTCAGGTCATAATAACTTGTTGGGAGGTTTCTTTTCTCTAGATGTGGGTATTTCCTGTAAGTTTTTTGATCCCTGGAAACTAAACTGTTGGCTATGTAATATTTTGATTTTGCTTTCAGCCAAGAGATAATGATCATCTACTAAGAGAAAACAAAATCTTAAAGAGTAAGTCAAAGTCAAATACATGGTGGAGAGTGAAGACTAGGAAAGAGACCTAGAAAAAGGCAGGAGTTTAGGTATGTTACTTAACCAGTTGAGTGCCTTGTTATTTCATCTGTTAAAGTGCATGATAACAGTAATTTATACCTTGTAAAGATGTTATTAGGTCTAGCCAAATAGATGTAAGGTATTGAGGATAATGCCAGACATGTTGTAAATGTTAATAACTGGTAATTATCATGAAATAACTAAGTGTGGCCTACATATGTATACTTCAGATATATTCATATATAGTAACTATACATACATGATTAATAGATAATACATATATGGGTTTTTATAGAATAATTGTTCTAACTGTTATTCCATTCATGGCAAGAAACTTGTAGATAGTCTATGTGGGATCTTAAGCTCCTGGTGATACTAGATATAAATAAGAGACCAAATATTGTCAGACAGGTCCAGTTCTAAGCACACTTCTGCCACCTCCTAACTATGCACAGCGTAGAGTCACTGACCCTGTCAGAAACTCAGTGTCTCACCTGGAAGCTGAGGTAACTCTCTCTGTCATTCTCTTCTGATCCAAAGATTGAGTTTCTGCCCTCTACTCATCCTAAGACCAGACTTTCTTCTTGCAGTGAATGCTGTCCTCTTCCTGACCTTTGCATTTATTTTCTTGACAAATTAGATTTCAGACACTTTGTCCTGAACAAACTTAGAAGAAATGACTGGCACTATTTCAAAAACGTGGTGGCAGCACCAGCTACTAATTTCAAATTATTAATAATTTAAAATAATAGTGAAAAGTTGAAATGAGTACCAATTAATATGTTCCAAGCCTAATGAAGAACAAATATGTACCAAACTGTAGCTAAATGCTTAATCTAGAGCACACTTACTATCCAGTCAAAGTTTTTTTTTCTTTTTGTAAATGTCTTCTACCTATAGAAATCATTAGTTGTACCAGTGAAATTTTACAGATGGCAGTTTTTTTAAGCAAGGGAATTTAGAATTTTATTGAAAAGCATTATGTCCCAGTTAGTCCTATTTGAAGAATATATAAGGGTTCAGGAGGGGAGACAAAACCAAAAAAAAAAATGCAGTTTTGAAAATATCTACAAACTCCGGGCCATTTGAATCTGAGAGAGAAAGAGCCTTACAGTGTCCCTTTTTGCATTTAGCCTTGTTCTTGTAGTGCTGTAATGTGGCACTTAATGCTCCAGGGGACCTAGAGCAAGTGTGACAAATGCAACCAAAAGTATCATGAAAATGAGCCCCTTAACAGCGTCTGAGCTGGTCTGCAATGGCCTCTGGAAATCCCCCCAGCTATTCTCGTCCTTTTTATCTACTACATTCTCTGACTCAAAGGGAAACCTCACTTCACCTCCTTGACCAGAATTGAGCAGACATTGATTTGGCTACCTGGTGCTTTCTTTATTCATTCATTAGTCTTCGCCATTTGTATTCCAGTAGAACAAAGGGATATGTCTTTCTTTGCATTAATTTTAAGGATGTGCAAATATATGTCTACCAGAGTATGCATATTTATGTTTATGTAATTTTATGAATAGCTAACTTTAACTTAAAATATTTCCAGTCAAAATTGCAGTACATAGAACCTCACGGTCAATGTGATTGTGCAGAATGTCTGTACTTGACACATTAGCTGACTTCCTAAAAGTCTTGCACATAAAGTGAGCATTTTAAAAGAGAACCATGTTTTCCATTCACTTCTATAATTAGTCAGGTTAGGTGTCACATCAGAAAAATAAGAGGCCCAGTGCATAATCTTTTTAAAAAATTAAGAATTGCAACTTTCACTTCCGTGATAATGATGCATTTATCTATAGAAATTTTATATGCATTAATTGCCCCCCAAGAAAAGCCAATAAGAAGTGAATCCAATTAAACAGCCGATCGTTTGGGCGCAAATGTTCTTTATAAACCACCACTGGACGCAGAAGGAAACTCAGAGAGTGTTAAGTCAGGGCTTGTTCTGCTAGTTAAGAGTGCACAGCAGAAAGGGTAGGATTGTGTACACAAACCTTGAAACAGCGGCTCGTGATATTCAGATGTATTCTTTGCACAACTACATTAATGATTTATAATAAAATATACTGCAAATTCCCTTCTGTTTACAGGACTCAGAGTGGGCACCACATTCTCATAGCTGCTTAAATAGCATTAATGTAGGAGCTTTTTCTCTGAACACAGAATACAGATTTCTTTAAGCAATTTGACTGTTTAAAGCAGTAGCTGTTTGCTTTGGGGCAGAATGCATGTTCCTGTTCTTTTAAATCTTGAGCCAGTGTCTTTGCTACAAACTTTCCTACAGGAACACTTGTTGAACTAATGAACATTTCTAAATAGATCCTTGGGATTAAACAAGTAAAGAATGGCCTTTGAAGATATTTTTAAACCCTTAGTACCAGCTTTAGGTGCCATACTCTTTTCGAGTTCGTAATTCTGAATTTATTCTTACTTAGGGAATCTTTCCTAAGTCAAGTTGGTCAAAACGGAACTATAATAAATTCTACATCACTGTCTGCTTAGTGTGCAACTAATCATTAACAAAAAGAGATCATGTGGGGAATTAAAGAAAATTCATCCTTAATTACCACTTTAGTTATAAAGTGACATATTAGAATTGCTCAGTGGGGACACTATGGATATATATGCAACATACATGTGAAAACACATACGAGCTACCATCCCCAGTGTACTATACAATTCACTCTCCTGCTGAAGAGTAAGTAATCAAAATAGCACCACCAGTCAGGATCCTTAGTTCACAAAGCATTCTCATCCGTTTTAATTCTTAGAACAATGTATTTGCCATGGCACATGCCATCCACATTTACAAATAGTATGTGAGGTTTGAAAGGACAGATGACTTGCTTCAGGACACAAAGTTCTTAAAGGGGACAGCTGCCTCTCCTAACTCACATTCTGAACGGCTTAGCAGCAGCAGGGACCCAAACTGAACCTTTGCCATCCCATAGACATCCTGCAAGGTGCAGAGGAACTCCAAAACGTGATGTGTAGTCTTTACTCTCCAGAGGAAGGAAGATCCCTCAGGCCAAAGGGATATATATTACAATTCCATGCAAGAAGGAAAAAATACGTTTCACAGCCTTCTATGAGGTGGTTTGTTCCTACTAGCAAAGAGGCCTTTGTAAATACTGAATTTGTATTATTTAAATACTGAAGAAATACTGATGATGTCCTATTAGAATCGTGATTATATTTAACATGGTTGTGTTAGTCCTTTACAACCTGTGAGGAATGTGGACTTCTGTATCGAAAAAGGATCTTTATCTTAATTTGAACAATCCTTCGCACCTTCTAGGATTTATTCTTTCTTCACTAAAATTTAGGTGAACATAATCAGTTTGTTCCAGGAGCATCTTGTTTGAAATGTTATCTGGAAAGCCCAGTTATGATCATTTATGATGGACCACCCTTTCTCAAAGGGGAGGACCTGAACGCTGAGAAAGAATCATGACTGTGAATCCCACAAGCCGCAGACTTTTGTTGTCAGTACAGAACCTAAAGTTGCCACTAAATTCTGCAATCCAGTGAATAGGGAGAGTTTCAGATAAAGAAGAACTCAGTACTTGGTTCTAGAGCCTAACGATGCCAGGGACTTTTATTTCTCTGTATCACACCCTTCAGCTGAGTACAAGCATCGGTCAGCATTGGAACTGACGGCTTGCAACTTGACAATTTCTCTGTGCAACCCTGGCTGGCCTGGGACTCACTTTGTAGACCAGGATGGCCTCACACTCACTGAGATCCCCCTGCCTCTGCCTTCCACCTGTGATTAAAGACATCACCACCACCACCCGAGAACTTGGAATTTCTTAAGCCTTAACTGTTACTATCTCAGAGTCTCTGTCAATATAAAATACCATGATGTCCTCAACACCTTGGTCTTAGAACACACTAGCAGTCCAAATTGACTGCTCTTCCACAATAAATAATTCTGAGTTATAATTTTTATTATTTATTATTTTAATAAATTCCTTTGCATAAATGTAATTTGCTCCATCTTATAGGTGATGAGATCAAGATCATGGTCTAAGGTCACAGAGAAAGTTTTAGAGCCACAGTTATACCCAGGCTAGCAAATAATCTCTTAATTCAGCATGCTTTTTCATGGCCTTGTTTAACTTCACAGATTTACCCAGTAACAGAGGTTCTTTAAAGTCACATAACGGACTTGCCAAAATATAGATACTCCGGCATCTACCTCTACGTATCTGATTGAGCAAGCCTAGAGTAAAAGCCAAGGATTGACAATTCTAGCAAATTTCTAAGCAACATCAATGTTACTGGTCTGAGGAGCATTCTTTTAGGAGCACTGACCAACAGACTGCATGTGCCAACAGTAAGGCAAGAGGTTTTCTGAAAGATGTTAGCTCTAGAGATGGTACCTTGAGCTGCTTGAAACCTCCATTTCTAACCTCCATTGTGAAAGAACACTATGAACTGAGGACTAGGAAAGAAAGACTAGGATTTTGAAAGAATTCAGACCTTCTGGCAGTCAAACATTGGATACTAATGGCTGGAGAGGTGGTTCCAAAGTTAAAAGCACTTGCTGCTCTTCCATAGGATAGGAGTTTGGATCCCAAAACCACCATGGCAGGGTCAGGGAGTCCCAGCTTCCAGAGGTATCTGATGCCCTCTTGTGGCTTCTGTGAACACCTGCATACATATAGCATACACAGAGACACATACACATCAATAAAAGTAAAAAAGAATTTGACACTGAGATCCTTCAGCTTCCTTCTAACTAGAATTTCTGTTGTGAATTAACTAATGTGTCATCCCTTAGCAAGTGTCAATATATTGATCTTCAGTGGACCCCTTCACAACATTTTTTTTCATTTTTTATTTATTTTATTGAGCTCTACATTTTTCTCTGTTCCCCTCCTCTTCCCTCCCCTTCAGCTCTCTCCTATGGTCACCATGCTCCCAATTTACTCAGGAGATCTTTTTCTACTTCCCATGTAGATTAGATCCATGTATGTCTCCTTTAGGGTCCTCATTGTTGTCTAGGTTCTCTGGGATTGTGATTTGTAGGCTGGATTTCTTTGCTTTATGTTTAAAAGCCACTAATGAGTATGATATGATATGATATGATATGATATGATATGATATGATATGATATGATATGATAATTGTCCTTCTGGGTCTGGGTTACCTCACTCAATATGATGTTTTCTAGCTCTATCCATTTGCCTGCAAATTTCAAGATGTCGTTATTTTTTTCTGCTGTGTAGTACTCCATTGTGTAAATGTACCACATTTTCCTTATCTGTTCTGTGGTTGAGGGGCATTTAGGCTGTTTCCAGGTTCTGGTTATGATAAACAATGCTGCTGTAAACATAGTTGAGCACATGTCCTTGTGGCACAATTGAGCATCCTTTGGATATATACCCAAAAGTGGTATTGCTGGGTTTTGAGGAAGATTGTTTCCTAATTTTCTGAGAAATCGCCAACCTGATATCCAAAGGAGCTGTACCAGCTTGCACTTCCACCAGCAATATGTGAATGTTCCCATTACCCCACAACCTCTCCAGCATAAGTTGTCATCAGTGGAGAACATGTTTTAAGAGCATAGCTTTGTGTGAACCTAGGAGGAAGTTCTTACCTAAAAAAGAAAAGACTCATCCGTAGTTTGTCAGCCAGACACTGTGACTGATAAAGGCTCTTGTAACATGAGTCCAGTTAGAACCAACAAAGTAATATATCTGCCAAAGTGAATTTAAAAAAAAAAAAGCTAAGAAATTTTAGTTATATCGAAAGATAATATCCAGACCAATGTAGATGATGGTGCCAGTATTAATTTCCTGGGCATTTATGACAAATTACCTCAAGTCTGATACTTTAATACCATGCGTATTTATCCTCATTACAGTTCTGAAAGCAGAAGTCTGAACCTGTTTTACTGCACTAGAGTCAAGGTCTTCCTAGAACTCATTCATTTTGGAGATTCTAGAAGACAATTTACCTTCTTGCCCTTTCTGTCTTTGAAAACCTTGCACTCCTTGGCTTGCGGCCCCTCTCTTGGATAGCTCCAGCTCCAGCTTCTTCTGCCAACACATCAACTGACTGAGCCTTCTACCTCTTTCTTAGAAGAACTTGTGGCTATATTTATAGCCTACCTAGGAAATCCCAGATAATCTCCCCATCTTAACAGTGTTTGCTACATCACATCCACAAGACCCCCTTGGCCATATAAGGTAACCTGCAGGTTCTGGGAGTTAGGACATGGGTGTACTGTGAAGCTATCCATCAATCTGCCTAGCACAGTTCCTTTGCAATATGTTCATAAAACTAAATGTATAGTTACCCCTTTATTATCATCAGAATTTAAGACTTATTTTAATAGAGTTTCTCCAAAAGGACAGAGAGCAGAATTGTGGAAGCCAAGAATACGAAAGACATCTTGCAAAGTATGGGCAAAACAAGCATGGAGAGGGACAGAGGAATTTGAGTTTCAAAATGGGTGCTTTTCTTCAGTTGTTTGACCTTGAGCTTATCAGATAAACCATGTCTACAACTTACTTTCTTAGGCTACCAAGAAAGCAAAGCATCTACTAAAGACCTTTTTCTTCTATTATATCACTGAATTGCATTTTAAAACCAAGGACTTGCTAACCATCTTCAATATTCTCTTCTAATTCAAAATTCACTTGATTTTAGAATATGAACTCTAAGGACTTCCTATAAAAATAGTGGTGACACTACAAAAATAAGTAAACTATAAGTACTTTCATTGGCTAATTTTGTTTGTTCATTTGTTTGTTTGTTTATTTATTTTATTTTATTTTTGAAACAGGGTTTCTCTGTGTAACAGTCCTGTTTGTTTGTCCTGGAACTCACTTTGTAGATCAAATTGGCCTCAAACTCATAGAGATCCAATCCACCTGCCTCTGCCTCCAGACTACTGGGATTAAAGGCCTATGCCTTCACAGCCCAGTGGCTAATTCTTAAACATCCTACTGAATAATATCATTTAGATCATCAAATCACTTGTGTTAGGATAATATGTGAATGCACACCTATTTTATGCATTTAGGGCCTAGATAAAAATGTGGTCAAACTATTTGGTAGTTATAGCTTTTATGGGATGTCACCTACCAGTATAAGCAGTAGTCATTTGTGACAATACATTAAATATGCCAAACAAGCTGGGCAGTGGTGGTGCACACTTTTAATCCCAGCACTTGGGAAGCAGAGGTGGGCGGATCTCTGTGAGTTCGAGACCAATCTGGTCTACAGAGCTAGTTCCAGGACAGGTTCCAAAGCTACAGAGAAACCTTGTTTCAAAAAAACAAAAGAAAAATGCAAAACAAAATGGAAAGGCCTTGTTCCCATAAAGGTCAGTCTCAACGCATTAGTGACTAACAAGAAGGCAGTCACTGAGAGATCACTGTGCAGTGTCAAAGAAATGGGGGCAGGCTGTTTGTTTATTTGTTTATTGTATTTAGGCCTGTTTGCAGATAAGGTCATGGAATTAACCTATGATTTTCAAAAGGAAATAGGATTGGTATGATACAAATCTCCCTATAGCATGAGAGTCACCCCTTAAGCACCAATTTTTAAGTGATTAAGTGATAAGAGGACCACAAAAAATCATTTGGAGGAAGTTTGTAAGAAAGAAGACTTTGAGAGCTGAACCGGGAACGGTGCTTGACAGTAATATGCGAAGCTATGGCATTTATAACTATGTGCAGAGTATGCATGGAATTTTCAACTAAAAGCTGGAGAAGCAAAGGTCTAAAAACTCTCATGCATAGTAAATAAATTAGCCCTTTCTCTGTTTTCCATATGCCTTACATTTGGTGGTTTATTCATGTAGGTGTTCACCAGTAAAGTGTCATGTACTGTGTGTGAAGTCACTTGTTTGTGCATGTGATTAAGATATAGGCCTCTGGGAGCTTCTTGTGGTGTTGTGCGCACACAGCCAATCTTTATAGACCAAAAATTCTTCAGGAAAAGGAGGAGGTGTGTCTACTTTTGACTGTCAAGTTTCTGAACTTGCTAAACTAGGCTTTCTCATAAAATGTTTGAGGGTTTTATAAAGCAGCTGCCAAGTAAGTCAGGGTCTGTTGACCGAATTGCTAGCTATTCTAAATGAGACTTATATTACTATGCTATATGTATAGTACCTAGTCTTTTTGTCTACTCTAAAAAGAGCAGAAATTTCATTGACATATTTATGCTAAAAAATGCATAGAATAAAGAAATTATTTTATCATAATCAGGTCATCAGTTCTTGAAATATCTAACCGTGTGTGTGTGTGTGTGTGTGTGTGTGTGTGTGTGTGTGTGTGTATTATTGGAATCCTATCACCAACGAAATGATTTCATAATCTGTTTATTTAAAAAAAAAGAAGAAAAATAAAAATCTGTTTATTTGAGTGCCAAATAGAAATCCTAGCTTCAGCTAGTTCTCTTGTTTTATAATGACTTTCATTCTTTTCCCTATTTATTTATTTATTACATGTCCACTATACACTAACCATTTAGTGTGGATGGGGAAGTAGCAGCCTAAGTGATTATGCAAACCTTAACTATAACTACATGTTTATGTGTGTTCACATGCTTTTTAAAAGAGCATGTTTTTGACAGGGAGTGAAGGATAGCATTGTCAGGGGACAAATTAAAGAGACACGATGTAATTATCCAAACTGGAATTAAGCCAATTAATAACCTGTGTGCTAACACTACCCTCAAAGTGCTAAAAATACCATCAGATACTTAAATGCCCTGGTGGTCATGGTCAGCAGTCTTCCCCTCCCCCAGTCTCAACCCTGTGCCAGGTGTGTGCTCCCTGGCTTCTGACTGAGGGCTGCACCTGAGAGGCACCCAAGAAACAGTCTAAACTCCCAAGCTTCTCTAACATGATGATGAGATTCATTATTTTTACTGAAAAATTTAAATGCATTTTATTCACTTAATGTTTATTTAACCTACTAGCTTGTGAAACCTACTGGGTGCCAGGAAAACACCGTTGTAGAGATTGCAGACTTAAGGTCATATTGCCTAAGTTTAATCCCAGCTCTGTTTACAGCTCCGTAATTTAGCAAATCTCATGACCTCACTGTAGTTGATTCTCCTCAGCTATGAAATGGAGACACAATGTTGCTGTGACAGTAATTTATAATAGAAGTGCTGAATCCAGAGCAACTGTCCCAGAATGTACTGGCTCTCATCCTTACTGTGAGCCACGAAATATTCTTGAATTTGGAAATGATGAAATTTTGTGGCCTTCAGATGAACTAACATCTTGTAAGTTTAGATTTTATAATTTTAGGGTTCAAAACTTCATTGATCTCCATTGCCAGCCCTTTTAATGTAAGTCTGCATCTTCCATCTTTCTTTCTTGTTTGGTTTTATGTCCTGAACTGCCAGGTTTCAGATAGAACACACTCGGCACACCCATAGTTCATAATTGTGCTTATTTAACCTTCATATTAAGTCCTCCACAATAATTACCAGGTAGTTACAAGTCTGTGTACTTCCCTTATATTAATTGTCTCTACTATCTTCAGCTGGGCCAGTACAGATGGGAAACTGAGGCTCTGAGCAAAGCTCTGTCTCATGAAGTGTTATAAAGCTATGCTGGCTGTGAAGCCTGTGCCTTCCATATGCAGCGTGTCAGCATGCATTTGTAAACACCTCCCTTCCCTGCCCTGGACTTTCCCTATCATATAGTTTGAGACATGCAGGAGGTTCAGCCAGTGTCAAAATCAGTCCTTTCTCTCACCTCCAGACTCACTGTGGACCTTATATTTCTGGCTAGTCACAGCAGCTATTGGTAAAGAGGTCAGTGTGCAAATAAACTAAATCACATTGGCTCTGACTTCTTTCGGGTGCCTTGTTTTTGAGTGGCTTCTAGGTGCTGACAGTCTTTCGGTTTTCTTCTTTCACCCTAAGTAGCACCGTCGTTACTGAAGCATGACTGACAGGTTTTGCTTTTATATACATCATGATTCTTGTTTTAGGATGAGACGCTTAATCTCTCCAGTAACATCTGATGGTACTGTTCTTTTTAGAAGCACTCCCTCCTTTTAAAACGCACACCCTCAATTTTCTGTTGTCAAAAGAGAGCTCTTTACTAAATGTGATCATGTGTCCCCAAAAAGATGTAATCAAATTCATGAGCAAGTAATACAATTGCCCCCCCTTTTTTGGTGGCTAGTTTTCAATTGAAATAATATCAGAAAAGTTGCCCATAGCTAATCATCAGGTAGAAAATCTCATTAGTAATTTAAAACTCTATCATAAGCTGGAAGACTCAATCCCTTTCACTCACACTGTGCCCGTATTTTGAAAGTGTGTTGTCTGAAAAAGCCACATCTTCTTACATGGTGGCACATAGCAGATGATGTTCACCGAGGAGATTGTGAAGTCTGGGCGAGGTCTTTGTAGATCAATCTACTGCCTGTATTAGCTTGAAAATGTAACACAAGCTATCCGTTGCTCAGATGGGACCTTATAATGTTACATTTGTCTGCTCTATTCTAAGAATGAACAGAAAACAAACAAAAAAATTTCCTCTTGGATTTAGATATTTGGGGTGAAATGGAGGGGTTTGCACTATTTCTTAGATGGAAGAATCTTGTTATCCTGAAGACAAGGGTAATTTTCATATCTGTTGGGCCAGAATCTCTAACGAATTCTAACAGTTTGGTGATCCATGAAACAGCTTTCCAGGCTTCTAGAACTCTGGGTTCTAGTATTAACACAGTTGCTGCCTTTGTGATTTATTGTTCTGAGTTTGGGGGCCTCAGTTTCCTCCCTTGCTGAATGAAGAATAGGAGAGGTTCATCTCTGTGTCTTTTCCCAGCTTTGTATTTTCTAGGTCTGCAAATCGCCTTCAGTGTCTGCCATAGTCTGCCTTGCCAGCTCTGTTTGTCACAAAGATTAATCCATTTTAACTGTACCTTGGAGTGCACCCGGGAGAGGAGGATGGATGGATTGTTTTGCACCTATTATTGCATCAGAACTTTTGCCTTTTTAGACAAGATCGTGTCATACCTAAAATCCGTCTGCCAGTCTGCCCACTGACTTTGTCTGTGCTGATCTCTTTCCATGGTGCCTCTTTTTCCAGCATCCATCTCCCTCCAAGATCTAGATTCGGCATCTGACTGTACCTGTCTTGTTCTCTGCAGCATCTGTCTGCTACACTCCTAGACCATCGTTAATAAACTTTCACACATGACACACAAACCCCCAATATGCTGGCACCTGCTTACAAATATCTACGATTCATAAAACTAGGGGGGAAACTGCATTTTTTAAAAAAAGACCTCTATCTAGTGCCATTTGTATGTGCACTTTTTGTTTAGTTGTAAGTTTTAATAGTTCCCCCTTTGAGGGTTTGTCAGTACGAGCAGTATTGCTTATCAGAACACACCAACAGTCTTTTTGTAATATTCGCTTTCCCCTCTGGTTCAGCCGAGCCTGCTGACAGATCATTCAAATTCAATTGTTTTATGTCTAAGCCGAACAGCTAATTAAAGTAGGGATGATTAACCTGACTGGCAGTGTCGCTCTCCCTCTCCCTTTCTCTCTCTCCCTCCCTCCTGTTCCAATCAGTCTTTTTCTCACACACTCTCTCTCCTTCTCGGTGTGTCTCTGTCTCTCCCTCTCTCTCTCTCTCTCTCTCTCTCTCTCTCTCTCTCTCTCCTCCCTCTCTCTTCCTCTCTCTCAGTCTCTCTCCCTCCCTCGTTTGCGCTCTCTCGCGCTCTCTCTCTCTCTCTCTCTCTCTCTCGCTCTCTCTCGCTCTCTCTCGCTCTCTCTGTCTCTTGCTCTACTGTTTTTTTTTCCCTCTCTCTCTCCTAAACGTGGTCTGCTTGCTGATGGCAGAATGGCACTCGGAGATTTGTGCATTGTGTCTGGTTTCCTACGGGCAGGCTGACCCAGTGCCTCCAGGGACTTATCAATAGACCACTCAGAAGAGACACAGACAGGAGAGAGGAGGAGGGGTGGGGGGAGAGAGAGAGAATCAATATCAAGAATAGAAGGAGCTCCGAAGCCATTTTTTTTTAAAGAAGTATCGGGACTTGGGAGAGGGTGACAAAGAAGGTTTTTCAAAGAGGCAGTGGAGGAGGTTCTAATAAATTTGGAAGGAAACAGTTCCCTGTCTTGGGAAAAGGAGAACTCCTGACTGATTAGCATTCACACCAGGTATGAGATGTTCTACCCCTTATCACTGTGTCGCAACCGAGGTGGAAAGGCTTTTTTTTTTTTTAAGGAGACTGAGCGAGCATGTATTTTGCTGTGTTTGTTGTTGGGGGGTAAGAGGGGCGGCGTGAGAAGCTGTGGGCATTTGTGTATGGGAGCAGGGAGAATGGAAGCAGTACACGGGGGTGGGAGAGAGTATGGAGTGTGTTACTGTCTTCCCTGTCTTTGTGCACCCCTGGGGGGTACCCAAGTTCATTTCTAGCAGGTGGATTTAGACGAGAGTTACTTAACGCTTGACCGCCAGTTTTGAAAAAAAGAAAAGAAAGAAAAAGAAAAAACGCTGCTTCCTAGGGTCTGTTAAAAGGAAGCTCCAATTTCTCTCTCTCTCTCTCTCTCTCTCTCTCTCTCTCTCTCTCTCTCTCTCTTCTCTCTTCTCTCTCTCTCTCTCTCTCTCTCTCTCTCTCTCTCTCTCTCTCTCTCTCCCCTTCCCTCCCTTCCTCTCTCTCTCCCTCTCCCCCAACCCTCTTCCCCTCTCTCTTCTTTTTTCCTCTTCTAACCAGACAGCGGGAGGGTTCCTGGCTCCCAGCCAGCCCAAAAGCCTCTAAGTGTTTTGCACTTGTTTCAGGGAGTAGCTGCCCGGGGATTTTTCAGCATTTTCACTGGAGAACAAAGAGTTCTTTACAAAGGGAGGGGGGGCTTAATGTCTGATATATGTTTTTCTATTTTTATTAGTTTTTTTTTTGCCTGAAAAAGAAAGAGACAGGAACAGAACATTACTCTATAAAGACACAAAGACAGTCAAAAGAAACATAGTTATCATTTCTCCCCATCACCCCACATATATACATGAAAAATTAAAAGGAATGACTAATTAAGTTGGCTGTGTTGCTCTTTTCTCCTCTTCCAATCTTTCTGAATTCAACTGTTCCTCTGTTCACTCTGCTGTTCTTTCCTCCTCACAGTAAAAGTTGCTCAGGGTGCACCCTCTTCTAGCATGTCTCTACCATTTTTGTGTCCCTAAAATCTTGTAGGAGAAAGAGCAAGAGTCCATCAAATAATCAGTTTAGTTGCAAGAACATCCTCTACTTTTGCCACTTGGGTAAAAAGTTAATTATGGAATTTGAGCTCCCAAAATACCAGTGGGGTCCATCAGTTCATTTGATCTCGCAAGTTTTTGCCTCCATCTGCTGAGAAGGCATCACTGTGTCGCTTGTCAGTTAAAGAAAGGTAGTAAGGGGTAGATATTTATCTTTTCTGTTTTGTTTCTATGACATAAATGACCAAACCTCCAGAGACATTACTTGTCCACTCTATGATATATTACTTGAAGAAAAATAGAGCCTAGACAGAGGTTTTTCAACAATTCTGATCACCACGTAGCTTTGTGTTCTGTTTGATGTTTTGCCTATGTGTGTGTATTTCCACTATGAATTTGTGTTTGTAGCAAACATTCCAGAATTCTTATCATTTTCAAATTAATCCTCTAACAAAAGAAAAGAAAAATCAGGATGTAAACTGTATGTGCAAAGTGTAGTAAACAGTTTTATTTTTTAATACATGCTGTACACTTATATTTTTATACTAATATCCTTGAATTATAATCCCAGGGAAATGCTTTCTTTCCAAAAGTTCTATTCTTAATCCATTTATATTTTAATTGTTTAGTATCTTTTGAAGGTACATAATGGACACTAAACTGAGCAAAGGGTAAAGAGCCACAAGCGCCACAAAAACCGAAAATACAGATTAGCTAAGCACCTAACTGCACATAACTGTGGCTCAGAGGAAGCAACTACAACAGTTGTTCACGAATCAGAAACTCTCTCCTTCTTTCTTTCTCCCGTTTGTGGAAAAAATATAATCTCTTCGTTATCCTCAGGAGTTAAAACTCTCAGAAATACTACAGACATAAACATTTTCCCATACTTATGAAATGTGTATCTCTCTATGTTTCTTAAGGGCACAGTGTTTCAGGGGCAGAGGGCAACGCCTCACTAGTCAGCCCTCCTGACTGGGAGGTCCGAGTGCCTTGTGTGTGAAGTAACCTGATAACAAGGAGTCTTTTCGGGAACCCTTCTATGTGTGTGCTCCTTCAGTAATGACCCTCAAATTAGACTGGCACTGGGTGGCCGAGCTAGCACTTGACCTCACGGAAAGATGCTAGAAGTAGGGGAAGTTTGGGCAAATCCAAAATTTCTAGGGTAGATCACTTGTTACAGTTACATATTTTCTTGAAGAAAATTCTTGGATTGCACTCAGATGTCTATATTTTTGTAGAATTTGTAATGCTTTTAATAGTACTTAAGGAGTAAACGATCCTAAAATGAAAGTCAGCCATCAAAACTGAAAGAAACTAAGTCTTTAAAAAGTTTTAGATTGAAAGCAAGAGGTTTAGATATCCCCACCCCGCCCCCCTGCAAGAGACTTGGTTTCTTTTTTTCGTTTTTTTTTTTTTTTTCGTTTTTTTTTTTCCCCCTTCTGAGCCTTTTTTGTTGCTGCAGCTGTTGTACCTGCATATTTGGGTTTGTTTGTGTCTCTCTTCTCTCTACCCTCCCCCCCCCCCTCTCTCCCTCTCTCCCTCTCTCTCTGGTTTTTGATGTGACCAGATTGTTTTCTCAGAGGGACAGAGGGACTAGGAAGAGGCTGTTGCTGAAGGCAGCAGTGGCTCCCCTTGCTCTAACGCAGGCAGGCAGCTCCCATCAGCTAGCTGCACCGGCAGAGTACACTGAAAGGTGATAGCTGTCATTCTGGGATTCTTCGTAGATCTGACCTGAGAGACACACATTCACAGTCGAGGAGAAAGGGGAGAAAACTAGAGGAGGAGGAAAGAAAAGCTCTTTGAACTGGAATACACTGGCCCTTTCTTCCTGGAGGCAATCCGCTCTGGTGCTTGGCGACGTGTCCTGCACTATCAGATATCATATGACTTTCTATTTAGATTTCTTTTTGGAGAATGGCCTGTTAGGACTCTGTTTGTTTTCTTTTATTTAATTTCCTTCTCCCTTCACCCGCTAGTTTTGTGTATGTGTGTAGAATGTGTGCACGCATGCATATGTGTGTGCAATTTTTTTCTTTGTTTTTGTTCTGTTGACCTGATGTTTTATTTAAGGACAAAGCTTTAATTATTTCAGTATAGTGGTTTAATCACTTGCCAAAAAGAAGCCTCATTCTGTGCTTTTTTGGGGGTCCATTTTTAAACACATCCATTACCACAAGAGGCTGCACCTCCTAAATGCCTAAATGCCTGCTGGTCAGACCTTGGCCCACTCCCTCACCTTCATATTCCCCTCCTCCTCGGCAGCACGCTCAGCAGTGTGAGTTAGGAAACACCTGTGCGGAGTTGGGAGGGAAATAAAAGTAAAGGCAACTTCTTCAAATCTACACTTCTAGTTTCACTTTAATAAACTTTTTTTCAATCCTTGATTCCCCCCCGTAAACTCCCCCCCCCTCCCGGGCAGTCTGTTGAGCTGGAAAACATCAGAGATAGTTAAGGACATGTCTGTGGAGCTTTTGTGAGGCCAGCTGAGCACCACTGGAAAGTGGAGCAGGAGTTGCAGTCCATTCAGAGACTTAAGAATTAAGTAAGAGGTTTAAATACGCTCTTTGAGATCGGTGGGGCTGTTCGCTCAGGGTTTGGTGAGAGATGGTAAATGGGGTATTTAGGGCATGCAAGGCAGAGAAGGAGAAATTGCCAGGCAGGAGAGAGACAGGCATTCCTGCTGCAATTAGTACTTTTAAAACCTTAACTCAATCCAATTTTTATTTTGTATATCTCAAAATTTAACTGATCAATGTGTGATCAGCTACCTTTTCACGCTAGCATTGAAGAACAGTTTTAAAGATGATTATTGCTGGATTTACCCTAAAATTGATGTGTTTCTTTTTTAGTTTTGAAGAGTTCAGATTTTAGTTAGAAAAATAAAAGTATAACTTCTCTCGATATGTATAAGGTTGTCTATACATTATTCTTGCCATACATAACATACCAGATCCTGATTGTGTGTGGCTATGTTTGTATTACAACACATGAGACTGCCTTAAAGGTTCAGGTGACCGCTAATTGCTTCAGACCTGTAGGTTTTAGTTTCTTGTTACTTGCTCTGAAATTATTTTTTATGAACCTTTAATGTGCAGTGTCTTTTCATAACCAATGGTGAATTTTGTTGAAACTCGAAGAGAAATTTATTCCACCCCTTTAAGACTACCCAAAGGGGAAGGGAGAACTATTCTCCTTCGGCTCAAAAAAAAAAAGAAAAGAAAAAAATTTTTTTTTTTTTAGAAACCTTTTTCTCCCAACGGAAAACTCCAAAACAACTCTGTCTCAGAACGTTAAACTTGGCATGGATAAGAAATGTGAGTTTTGCTTTGTTTGAGGAAATTTGTTTTTGAGACAACAATGTTATAAATATTTTTAAATTGCCTGCTGAGCATGCGCTGTCTCTGACTTTATTCATAGTTTTAAATACACACCAAAGTGCAGTCTTCTGAATGGCCACAGGTAAGGCTGTCGATTTGTGTGATCCTTCTCTGAGGCACCTTCAGTGAGTCTACTCAGTTTTCCAGAAGGGAAAGGGGCAAGAGCTGAGTTCAGACCTGGATACCCTTCTAACTATCATAGAGACAAAGTGAATTGCCCACTAAGGCTTGCACACTGTACTTAGGGTAAGTACTATTCAACTTTTCTTTCCTATACGAGTTGCCTGCCTTAACTTTCTGGCTTATTACTAGTAGAGTAAATGGAGAAAAAAAATAATTCAATGAGGAATTAGACTGAAACATAAGATTTGCAGATTTTTAGGGACATCTATTGTGCATAAATCCAGGGATACGCGAATTTGCCAGTAAAATGCTGGAAGCTCAGTGCTTACAGAGCAAAGATGTGCTAGTCTGAACATGTCTGATCTCATCTGGAATCGAAAGCTAAATCTAGGTGGGCCTGTAATAATACCAGAGAAGGAACACATGTATCTTTTGTGCAAGCTTTTTTTCCCCTTAAGCCAGCCTTCCAAAGGCAAATGACAAAAGAAGTAGATTCTCTTCTCATTGCCTGGGTCCTCTACTTTCCTTCTGACATGCCCAGGTGTTCTTGGTTGTTGTTGTTGTTGTCATTGCTGCTGAAGTGCAGGCTTTCCTGTCACTGATGGTAACTCTTCCCATTTTCCAGAAAGCTTTACCTCCATAACTCGGTGTGATAGTGCTTCATGTAGTCAGCTCTAGCAGGTCTGCAATGTCCCTCTCAAACTCTGTAATTCTGATTGATTCTTACTAGAATGTAGCTGTTTATTAGCTGTTTGTGATAGCTTTGGTGGAGCTCTTTTTTTCATTTCTGGGGCTTTCATAACTACCCAAACAAGTCACCCTCTAAGATGAAATTTCTCATACCTATTTGTGATTCAGAACTGAACTTGTCTTGAAAACGTTTTTTAAAAAATGTAGTTAGCCATTTGGGTTTTTGCTTGTTTTCTTCTTGTATTTTTGTTTTATTAATTTTAACAAATTCTAAAAAATGCAAATGGTTGTATTTTTCTAACAAACTACATTTTGATATGCAATGCTTTTCTAATTCGGTTTTCTTTATGTGATTTAAGATTAAATTTGAAAATTTAGTGTGTTAAAAAGAATATTAAGACACCTATAAGTAGCCTACTGATATTTTCAATAACCAATTTGAATTCATTTAGAGTTTTACTTTTCATTTGTCATATTACCTTGCATTGCCAATCAGCATTACTATATGCAGGGTATGTGTGTGTGTGTGTGTGTGTGTGTGTGTGTGTGTACAGGTATGTATTAACACATATGCATACTTGCATATACAACAAAAGATACACAAAGCCACTTAACATTTATATTAATTCTGTTTTTATATAAAAGAAAAAAATAAGAAAACTTTGGTTATTTTATCATTTTTCTGTAATTTGAAAATATAATAAACTGTTCCCTCTCTCTGATTATTATCCATAAAATCTTTTAAACATCTGTTTATGTTCTTATAAGTTACCTTAATTTCTGTTTCATAGGTCTTACACACTCTTGCATTTTATGAGATGTATTAATGTGGAAGTTTATTCAGATACCACTTGCTTTATTGCTTATCTGTTAGTGTGTTAACAAGTGGTTGGGTTTTTCTTTTATTTTGATTTTTTTTCTTTTCTTCTAATTAGAGAGACTATGTGTTTCTAAATGTCACTAGTATTCTGAGGAAGAAACTTTTAAACCTGTGACCTCCTAAAAAGCTTTCAGACAAACAGAAGATACCATCTTTACCTTGCATCTCGTGGGTCCATTTGTCCAGACTGTACCATTAGCAACCCTGAAAAAAAAAAAACGATGATAATAAGTATGCCATGATAATTTTTCTGACCATAGAACTAGGAACTACCAAAGAAAATTGTGGCATATGTAGCGAAATGCCAATTCCTTTTCCAATAAAATCAGCTGTTTCATGCTTTTTTTTCCTTTTAAATTTTGTTTGTGACTTTTTTGGCTTGCTGAAGCATTTCCCTATAATCTTAAAAAGCCACAGCAAATTTTCAATGCCACAGCAACACTGCAGCCAAAATGAACCAGAGAACTGGTCCTGGGGGGCTGTAGCCTTTCTCAAATCATACAAAGTAGAAGGAGTAAGGACGCTACTCTTTTTTTTTCCCCCAAGTTTATTCAACCTGCCAGGGACAGAGGTTTTCTTCGTGTATATTTCCTTCACCTAGCTAGGGACTTTCTCTTGCTTCCGAGAGATGTTGCACATAGCAAAGCATTCTGTTTTCGCTTTATATTGAAACATGGAAAGCTTTGAAAACAGGGAACGACAAAGGAAAGGGGCTTAGGGCATCTGGGAAATATCTAAAAGAGCATTGGACTCACAACTAGTTATTTAGATGATCATATCTGTAACTTCTCTGTTCTCTCCAGGGTTTCTCAGGGTTAACAGAAAGAAGGGGAGAACTATAGGGTCCAAACTGTGATCTAACTGACTCAGTAGATGGAGCTCTTCCCCCTAAGTCTGTAGTTAAATTAATGTCCCACTGCAGTTTGTGGTACTCTGTTTTAAGGTATGTCATGATGCACACATAAAATCAAAGCCTGTGTAGCTGGAGAAAGAATTTTCTGGCACTTTTGAAGACATAAAGCATTTGTTCAGAAACACAAGTCTGCAGGGGAGCGGTAAGGATAGGGTGGGAAGTGAGGTTTACCTAGCTAAATTTCTTCGTTCTTGATACTCCTAAATGTGAAGTTAAAGCCTAACCATTTTCCTGCAAAGGACTATGACCCGAGGGAAACATATAGCATGTACAGTGTTTGGCTGTGTTCGTGACAAGCCTTTCAAGCTATTTGGACTGTACAGATCTCCTTTCATTTGTCCCCGCAAAGGAATCTTAATGCTGTAATGCAATTGTTTCATCTAGTTAGTCTAGAGAATCTGACTGAAGTGCTACAAATTCTGAATTGTGACAGCACCATGGACGGCAAGGCAGACTTGTAAGGTGTTTTTATAAGAGCAAATATACCTTCAACAATGGCTGAAAATAATCTCTTGCGTCTATTTTAATATAGAAAGAAATACTTGTTTATTTCTCTTTAAATTAATCGAAGTGAGTCATTGCCACAGCATTCTTGTCAGTTTGTATTATCTTCAGTACCAATAATAAGTTTGATCATTGCTCTTCCCTGGTGTCAGGAGGAAAAATATATGCATGCAAGATGTAATAAGTTTTCTTTCTTGGTCTGTCTTCTCACAGACTGGAGGTGTTATTGGGTATCTCTTGTTAAATCTCGATAAGATCAGTTGGCCAAAATAGAACTGGCATTGGCCTTCCTAGCAAAAGAAATAGCATTTTTAAAGGACTTGGATTTCCTTTGCACACCACGTGTCTGCGTTTGATTCACTCCAGAAAAATAGAGAGGATGAGACAAAATTCTTCCTAAGCAGCCGCCGTAGGCCAAACACTGAAACAGTGCCAGCCCGGACCAATCAGGCGGGCTTCTCAGAAGATGCATGCTTTCTGAGTACTTCTGTGGAGAGAAGAGGGAGGAAGCCCTTGAAACTGCATTCACATGAATGAGTCTTCTCTAATTTTGGTAAAGTCCGTGGTAGTAAATTCAATAACTTTGCTTCTGTAAAGTAGAATATCTGAGTTTCCTGGGCCAGCTGAGGCTCCTTGAGTGTTGTTCTCTCACATCTTTTAAACAAGAGTATCTCTCTGAATTTAAACAAGTGAAAAACTTCTCACAGAGAGCAAAGAGTAAAATTAATGGAAAATCAAAATCAATTCCAAACCCATTTCTGGCATGATGAGAATAACATTTGTGCTGTGTTTAACACAAGAAAATGATAAAATGATCAATATGCTTAAAGCCAGAAATAACCAGGAGAGAGCAACCTGCAGCCTGTTCCCAGTTCTGAAACTCTACACTTCAGATTAAATGTGAAAATAAATGGCTATATCTTTTATAAGGCGGCCCTCAGAGCCTTATAACGTAAACAGCACTGATGAGAGGCCAGCTATCCAGTGTTCTGTTAAAGCTGTGTTTTCCGAGTTTTGGATGAACATTTCTGGAGCTGCACTCTTGTGCATTTATTTATATGCATCACATAACATGACCATAAAGAGAACAGAAGTTAAAAGATATGGGCATTGTCTGTGCAGGACATTACCACTCTACAGTCTTTATACAATAAAAGCAAATTTAAAAAAAAATAACAGACTTTAAGTAAAGCAAAGAAATGTTTTAGGCTACATCAGAAAGTCAGTGAATGGTCAGTGTGGATCCTTTTTTTAAAAGTATTTGATTTCAATGCATACATAGATATATTATACATATTTTCTATTTGTTGCTTTAATTTACTCTGAAGGATTTAAGTTGACATTAAGAGAAATTCTGAACCTGTGAATTCAAGGTCACTGAAATGCTACTATCTAAATTTACAAAATTCACTCTAGTCTTAAGATTTTTTTCTCCCAATTAGCAATCTGTTGTCACTATATCTGAATCATTTCACTGACAAGGTATTTATTGATCATGTAAAATAACATATCTACTTGAAACTATCTGAAGAAATAAACATGACAAAGTCCAAACACATTTAATTTTTTTTAACTCAGGTGCAGTAGGGATGATGATAATTCTAACAAGCACCATGACGAATGTAACTACAGAGAAGCATGTGTGATTACATCAGTAAAAGTGAACTCATTGAGCAAGGTCAGGAGGGGCGACTCAGATTCTGTGACAGGGTAGGGGCTAATGATTTGTTATTGGAGATGCTTAAAGCTTGTGGCTGGGAACAGTATTACCAGATATGGAAAAGAAGCATCAATCAATTTTAAAATGGATAGAGAGGCAGTACTTTTCCTATAGGGTGTAATCAACATCAGAATTCAACTCTTCCAGGGAATTACAGTAACATCATAAGCTTCAATTGTCCAGGACAATAATGGTTGTAAGGAGTTGTTGTGCATATCTGCTTAAAGAGTCATAGGTATGTAACTGCTAGAACCAGTTGTCATGCTATTGATTAATTTAAAAAGCTCAGCTTTAAATGTCCAAAAGCAAATATCAGTGTCATAGAACCATGATCATTGTTTCTCAAAGACAGAATGAGCCTAAAGTATCTCAGTGAAAGAATATTGGACTAACGGATACAAGGCCATGTAAACTTTATTCCTTTTACATACATGTATGTGTGTGTGTGCATTTGTACATGTGTGTGGGTAGTTTGAGTTTGGAAAATAGAATTTTAATGGGAAAGTTTAGAACAGAGAAAGTGATGTTGTACTGATTTATCTGGACCAATGTGCTATACATATACCATGGGTTCTAAACAGGGAAAAGCAGTGAGCTTTTCAGAGAACCAGGGGCCTAACAGTAATTTTATCTGGGATTAAACCACTAATTTTGCCGATATGAAAACTCACACATGACAAAGTGACAGCTTGTTCTTAAAATGAGAAAGGTAAAAGTGGGACATGAAGGGAGGTTCCCTGGCCACTGTGCACTCCCACCCAGGACAGACCTGTAGCGCTGGAGACAGTTGATATTCCAGAAGCAACTGAGAAAGAGAACAAAGGCACCAAGCCTTCTGGGTTCCTGTTTTGGTATCAATCACCTCACCTTAAGTGGGGCACAGGATAGCCTGTGTGGAGAGGATACCTTTGTATTTTGGAAAATGGTAGAAAAGCACTGTACAAGTCCTAGGGGCTCTCTAGTGTTTACGCTGCTCCCCTACCCCACAAAAACAAGACAAGTAGAAGAAGAAAAGGA